>NC_084601.1:1099000-1416000 GCF_033807715.1 Cololabis saira | reverse complement strand
ACTTAATGCCACATGATGTTTGGTGCAAAAACAGCTCTGTATTGTATCATTTCATTATTTTGATTTAATTTAATTTAACAGATGCTCACACGTCTTCCATGAACTCCAGAGTTTGGAGGTTTGAGAGAAAACATTTAAATCAGATTCTAAATAAAAATATTTCAGTGTGGCTTGTTGTCGTGTCAGTTAAAAAAAATGTTTTTTTTTTTCTTTTTTACTGACATTAACTCTGTATAATTCCACTATTACACAAAGCGATTATTGAGTGAGACACTAATGACCTTAACTCAATACCAGATGCTGAGGGTTTTCATATCCACAATTAATGGTTAAAGTGAATATTTATATAATTACATTAAACACACATAACAACCTTTTTCTGCTGTGAAAGACTGAATAATACACTTTGGGACAAATGATTGCTGGAGTTTCATTCACAGACGTTAACATTCCTGACCTGTTAATGTTCAATGATTTAACAATCTCTTATTAAACTTTGAACTTCATCTTCTCTGAGCTCATTTCCACCAGTGGAAATTGCTGTAAAATATCTGTTTGTGTTTTTTCTCAATTAAGTCTTTAAAATATCAGTCCTAACATGGTAACAACAAAAAGCTGTGACATCACTTTGTGTGTGTTTTAGTGACATAGTTAATACAGCACACACACACACACACACACACACACACACACACACACACACACACACACACACACACACACACACACACACACACACACACACACACACACACACTCTGGGAGAGTGTGTGTGTTTTAACAGGATACACCCGGTGGACCAGGAAGCCACTTAGTAACATGCACACAAACTCTCCCTCTCTGTACCTCTTCCTGGAAATGATCACCACCCACACACACATAAACACACACACACACAGTGAACACACACACACACACCCCGCCTTGCCATCCTCCCTCAATCTCCTGTTAATGAAAACACTGGTTTGTACGTGAATGTTTCTTTTGTCTGATGGTACATGTTGCACTTGAGGAGCCTGCACAGATTCCAGCTGAACACGGTCAGGGCCAACGCCACGGGTCACGGGAAGTGACTCAACGCTGCTCTCTTTAAATGACGTGAGCAAATTAACAACAACCAGGTGGTAAAAAGTGGAGGAAAAAAAGAGGCGGAGTCTGCGGCATCTTTGAGAAAACCTTAAAGTGAAAATTCCTGAATATGCAAACACAAAAACAAAAACCAGGTAATACTCCAGACCCAACCTCTGAACATCTGTAGATAAGAGCTCAACGAACATCTGTAGATAAGAGCTCAATGAACATCTGTAGATAAGAGCTCAATGAACATCTGTAGATAAGAGCTCAATGAACATCTGTAGATAAGAGCTCAGTGAACATCTGTAGATAAGAGCTCAGTGAACATCTGTAGATAAGAGCTCAATGAACATCTGTAGATAAGAGCTCAACGAACATCTGTAGATAAGAGCTCAATGAACATCTGTAGATAAGAGCTCAGTGAACATCTGTAGATAAGAGCTCAATGAACATCTGTAGATAAGAGCTCAGTGAACATCTGTAGATAAGAGCTCAGTGAACATCTGTAGATAAGAGCTCAGTGAACATCCGTAGATAAGAGCTCAGTGAACATCTGTAGATAAGAGCTCAGTGAACATCTGTAGATAAGAGCTCAATGAACATCTGTAGATAAGAGCTCAACGAACATCTGTAGATAAGAGCTCAATGAACATCTGTAGATAAGAGCTCAGTGAACATCTGTAGATAAGAGCTCAATGAACATCTGTAGATAAGAGCTCAGTGAACATCTGTAGATAAGAGCTCAGTGAACATCTGTAGATAAGAGCTCAGTGAACATCCGTAGATAAGAGCTCAGTGAACATCTGTAGATAAGAGCTCAGTGAACATCTGTAGATAAGAGCTCAGTGAACATCTGTAGATAAGAGCTCAACGAACATCTGTAGATAAGAGCTCAATGAACATCTGTAGATAAGAGCTCAGTGAACATCTGTAGATAAGAGCTCAATGAACATCTGTAGATGAGAGCTCAGTGAACATCTGTAGATAAGAGCTCAGTGCTGGTGTCAGCAGTGACTGACATGTGGGGGGTCAGTGTCAGACACCAGATTAGGCCTGTCCAGTGATGCCTTGTGTTGGAACCGCTACAACCGCTACCGCTACAACAGTCTTTACTTCACGTGTATTACCCGCTACAACAGTCTTTACTTCACGTGTATTACCCTGTACAACAGTCTTTACTTCACGTGTATTACCCTGTACAACAGTCTTTACTTCACGTGTATTACCCTGTACAACAGTCTTTACTTCACGTGTATTACCCTGTACAACAGTCTTTACTTCACGTGTATTACCCTGTACAACAGTCTTTATTCACGTGTATTACCCTGTACAACAGTCTTTACTTCACGTGTATTACCCTGTACAACAGTCTTTACTTCACGTGTATTACCCGCTACAACAGTCTTTACTTCACGTGTATTACCCGCTACAACAGTATTTATTCACGTGTATTACCCGCTACAACAGTCTTTATTCACGTGTATTACCCTGTACAACAGTCTTTATTCACGTGTATTACCCTGTACAACAGTATTTATTCACGTGTATTACCCTGTACAACAGTCTTTACTTCACGTGTATTACCCTGTACAACAGTCTTTACTTCACGTGTATTACCCTGTACAACAGTCTTTATTCACGTGTATTACCCTGTACAACAGTCTTTATTCACGTGTATTACCCTGTACAACAGTCTTTACTTCACGTGTTTTACACACACACTCTCTGAATCAATCACTGCTGCAACGTCATTACAGACGGGACATTGTGTTGCTCAATAATATTTAACCCTTGTGCTGTCTTTGGGTCAAGGAAGGAGGAAGGGAAGAAGGGAGGAAAGAAGGAAGGAATTGAGCAAAGAAGGAAGGAAGGAAGGAAGGAAGGAAGGAAGGAAGGAAGGAAGGAAGGAAGGAAGGAAGGAAGGAAGGAAGGAAGGAAGGAAGGAAGGAAGGAAGGAAGGAAGGAAGGAAGGAAGGGAGAAAAGAAGGAAGGGAGGAAGGGAGGAAGGAAGAAAAGAAGGAAGGAAGAAGGAAGAGAGGAAGGAAGGGAGAAATGAAGGAAGGAAGGGAGAAAAGAAGGAAGGAAGAAGGAAGGAAGGAAGAAAAGAAGGAAGGAAGGGAGAAAAGAAGGAAGGAAAGAAGGAAGGAAGGAAGGAAGGGAGGGAGGAAAGAAGGAATGGAGAAAAGAAGGAAAGGAGGGAAAAAAGAAGGAAGGAAGGAAAGAAGGGAGGAAAGAAAGAATGAAGGGAGAAGGAAGGAGAGAGCAGGAGGAAAGGAGGAAGAGGAGAATGAGGTGATTTTGACCCAAAGACAGTACAGGGTTAAAGTACAACACTTACACATACAGATGTCTAATGATGACCTGGTAACAACTGCATGACCAACAGCCCCAACAACAGAGAGTTTTCTTTAGCATCAGTGTTTCCATCTCCACACGTCCAGGTCCAGGTGGTGGAGCAGCAGCAGCAGAGAAGACCTCCCTCCAGGTCCAGGACCTCCCTCCAGGTCCAGGACCTCCCTCCAGGTCCAGGACCTCCCTCCAGGTCCAGGACCTCCCTCCAGGTCCAGGACCTCCCTCCAGGTCCAGGACCTCCATCCAGGTCCAGGACCTCCCTCCAGGTCCAGGACCTCCCTCCAGGTCCGGGACCTCCCTCCAGGTCCAGGACCTCCCTCAGGTCCAGGACCTCCATCCAGGTCCAGGACCTCCCTCCAGGTCCAGGACCTCCCTCAGGTCCAGGACCTCCATCCAGGTCCAGGACCTCCCTCCAGGTCCAGGACCTCCCTCCAGGTCCAGGACCTCCCTCCAGGTCCAGGACCTCCATCCAGGTCCAGGACCTCCCTCCAGGTCCAGGACCTCCCTCCAGGTCCAGGACCTCCCTCCAGGTCCAGGACCTCCCTCCAGGTCCAGGACCTCCCTCCAGGTCCAGGACCTCCCTCCAGGTCCAGGACCTCCCTCCAGGTCCAGGACCTCCATCCAGGTCCAGGACCTCCCTCCAGGTCCAGGACCTCCATCCAGGTCCAGGACCTCCCTCCAGGTCCAGGACCTCCATCCAGGTCCAGGACCTCCATCCAGGTCCAGGACCTCCCTCCAGGTCCAGGACCTCCCTCAGGTCCAGGACCTCCCTGCAGCTGCTCACTTCCTCCAGCGAAGCGTCCTCAGACCTGCTGAGGGATGCCATCCCTCCACCGTGTCCTGGATCTGCCTCCAAGTCTCCTTCTAGTTGGACATGCCAAACAAACCCTCCCCTGGATTCACCCAGGAAGCATCTTATCCAGATGTTTGAATCACCTCAGCTGGTTCCTGAAGCAGCGTTTCCACTCCCATTCCCTTCTGGAGAACTAACTCACTCTGCTTCTAATGCTCCTCTCCAACATCCCTGCTGGAAGGGTTAGCAGTGTTGCTGTCCATTCACTTTCAATAATATAAAGTCAAGAGAAGCCAAATTGACTTGAGGGTCTGTTGCATCACGTTAACCCTCCTGTTGTCCTCGGGTCACAATGACCCGCCACTGTGTTAAAACACTACCCAAAATCCTTTAAACGGTATCTTTTTAACTTGAAATGTAACTTCCCCAACTAGGGCGAGTAAGAGGAAGAGATGTCAGTTCTCCCCTCAAAAGAAGGACTATACTGTGTCCTGCAGTTGTAATAAATATATCTGCAAAGGCTGTGCACTTGCATGATGCCCTATATGTGCTAATTAGTTGAATGGGATATGTTATATTTGATATTTTTGTATTGTACATTATCTAAAATTGTTCACTGGAGAAAAAAAAAAGAAACTGAGTCATTGGGATGAATACAAATGCATTCAAAACTCCTTTTTGCACATTTTTTTCTTTACCTATAGAAATACAAATGAAGAGGGAAAACTTAAGCATTCAGGCATTTTGTGATGAATGACAAGTTGTTTCTTCAAGCAAGATGACATTTGGGGCCTGATTTACTAAAGGTTTGCATGCGTAAAAACGTGTGCAAACTTGACAGCACCCGCAAACCAAAGTGCCAGCTGATCTACTAACAGCGTGCAAAGAGGAATGCGCCTCTGAAATGAGCAAAATAGCACACGCTATTCATTTAGTACTTTTGCCCTGATGAATAATCAATATGGGGCGTACCCGCCAGAAAGCGCTAAATACTGGGAGGGGAAGATGCAAATAGGTTCATTTACCACGCGCAATGAGATTTACCAAGCCTGAAAGTAATTGCGGGGATTGTGATTGCGTCTGTATTTATTCGTTCGAAAGGAAGGTGCTAATCTGCCCAGCATTACGCACCGATGGCTGCTGTTATTGTGGTGTTGTGCCGTATTCAGCACCCCTGCCGTGAAAAGCACCCCCTCATACACACTCACACAAACACATACTTAGGAGTTTATATTATATATATTTACAAATATTATGGAAGACAACACAGTAAGCAGGCTATTAATTAATGACATCAATAACCATTTACCCGATTTTTGTTATCTGTGACTGTGATTGTGGGAATGACTATTGTGGAATCCATGAGCGCATTTAAACATGAATCATTAACACAAAACTGGACGCTAAACAGAACGTGACACGGAATGAGAATATCATTTTTGTCATTGTGTGTACGTTGTCATTTGTAGTAAATTAAACATGAGCATTTAGTCCTTTTTGACATTTACTCGTGAATAAGAGATCTGTGGGTAATATATGTCGACGAGGGGGTGCTTTTCACGGCAGGGGTGCTGAATACAGCACAACAGGCGCAAGGAGGCGACATCGCCAAAATCAAAGAATACGCAGAGAGAGTCTTTGCCGAAGTTTTATTAAAGGCCACTTTTTCTTTAGTTCTTCGCCTTATATCTTGCCACCTTCTTTTAACCTCATCTGCCGTTCTTTTTCAATTCAATTCAATTCAATTCAATTTTATTTATATAGCGTCTAATACAACAGATGTTGTCTCTAGACGCTTTCCAGAGATCCAGAACATGAACATAAACATAAACATAAACATAAACCCCCGAGCAATTATTACATAAACAATGGCAGGTAAAAACTCCCTTAGTGGGAGAAAAGCCTTAAGCCAAACAGTGGCAAGGAAAAACTCCCCTTTAGGAGGGAAGAAACCTTGAGCAGGACCAGGCTCATAAGGGGGGACCCTCCTGCCGAAGGCCAGACTGGGGGGTCAGGGACGTCGACAGCACAGCAGGCAGGTGGAAGCAGCAGCGGGATGACCAGAGGTGGGGGGGGGGGGGGGCGTCAGCAGCACACAACAGTCATGTGGAAGGAGTAGCGGGATGACAAGGGGGGGGGGGGGGCGTCAGCAGCACACAACAGTCATGTGGAAGCAGCAGCGGGATGACCAGAGGGGGGGGGGGGGGGGTGCAGGCAGGCGGAAGCAGCAACAGCAGACATCCACGTAGGCAGGTGGAAGAAGCAACGGGATGACCAGAGGGGGGGGGGGGGGCCGGGAACACAGGCCAGAACGCAGCTCCTGAGGCTCCAGCCTGCAAACATACACAAAAGAGAAAAAAGGGGGGCCGGCACAAGAAACTACAGGAACGATGGACAAAAATGATAGCTATGAGATATTTATAATAAATAAAAATGGTAATGGAGAAGAGAGGCAGGGAAAAGGAGAGGAGAAGAAGGGTGAGAGGCACCGCCCAGTGGATCATGTCGGTGCCCCCCTGCAGCATAAGCCTATAGCGGCATATCTACCACCAAGCTATATTTGAGACTAACTATTATAGTCTTGTTCTATAGCTGTTTGGTTCTTTTTGTCTTACCAACTGCATTTATTCTATCGTAGGTTTTCTCCGATATTGCGTTTCTTTTGGTAATGTTTAAATTTCTTTGCTGTAGTTCATGAATGTGTTTATTTGCCTCTTCCATTAATATCTCTAACTCCAACTCGTCAAATTTCATTTTGCGCTTGCGACTATCCTGCTTTCCATCCAGACTCTCCATGGCGCAAACCGTAAGACGCGCAACACCTCATTTAAATACTGAGGTTTGCACCTGTTATCAATTGCGCGAGCATTCTTAGTTGATCACCCGCAAAACACACAACAACAGCACGCGCAAACTTTTTCAGTGCACACGCAATTTAGTACTCTTTATTTAGGATCTTAGTAAGTCAGACCCTTGGTGTTTAAAATTCAATTAAGGTGCTTAAAATGGGGGTTTACTGAAGACCGGTCATTTTGACCCGGAGGACACGGGGTACATTCAGAAAATGAGGACAATAGGAGGGTTAAAAGTGTATATCCAATCATAAGTGAAGGAAAATGTGAGTTTTCAGGTGTTGATGCGTCAGCATCAAATTGCAGCTATCCACCCTCGTGCTAACTAATAAAACCATAAGTGAGGGCAGGACTGTGTCCAAGCACCTGACTTTCTTGTATATCTAGTGCAAATAAATTTAACTGGTTGTTTATTGGTTTGACGAGTGTAATTAGAGCCCAGCTACGTTCTGAAGGAAACTACTATCAGCCGCTTGTATCCATGCTCTTGTTCTTGTTCTACTCCTAGTTCGTGGCCATAAGGGGAACATAGATCAACCAGTAAATAGAGAGTCTTGGTTTTTGGCTTAACCTTCCCTTCACTACATCAGAGAATGCAGCTTGAAGACACGAACAGTTCCACATCATCTGCAAAGAGCAGAAATGTCATCCTGTGGACAAACTCGCCCCCTTCTGGCCATTTGGCTGCACTGACAGCATTCTGTGACAAATCCAACTTCCTCTCAGAACGAATGTGACTTCCTTCAAGCAATTGGAACAAGACTCTTTCTGTTTGTACAGAGACTGATGGGCCACAGCAACAGATCCACTACCACATCCCCAGAGGAAAAGCTGCCTGGTGAATATTTTCACTTATTAACTCAATGCATCCAAGAAGAACTGCCGTGTCCAGGTTTGGGGGCTTTAGTGTTGCAACGGAGGGATCTGAGACACAAGCAGACTGCAAAATCTAACATTATTTGACAAAGAGCAAATCATTTAATCATTCTACAGGTCTGTCTCAGAAAATTAGAATATTGTGATAAAGTCCTTTATTTTCTGTAATGCATACATTTCATACATTCTGGATTCATTACAAATCAACTGAAATATTGCAAGCATTTTATTATTTTAATATTGCTGATCATGGTTTACAGCTTAAGAAAAATCAAATGTCCTATCTCAAAAAATTAGAATATTCTGGGAATCTTAATCTTAAACTGTAAGCCATAATCAGCAATATTAAAATAATAAAAGGCTTGTAATATTTCAGTTGATTTGTAATGAATCCAGAATGTATGACATTTTTTTTTTTTTTTTTTAATTGCATTACAGAAAATAAAGAACTTTATCACAATATTCTAATTTTCTGAGACAGTCCTGTAGATAGAGCTGACAGTTCTGCAGATTCACTCTTGGCTTATGCATATACAATAATTATTTTGTTGCCACTGAAGGAGAGAATAATACTGCAAATAAATATGAATAGAAGTGTTTAATAGTTACATCAAACTGGAAATTACTGTTCTTACATTTCTATAAAACACCGATAGCAGCATATGACCATTACTTTTCATAAAAGCAGTTCCATAAAAGCCATTACAATCCTGAAACCTTCTTGAAAATTCAAAATAACAAAAAGATAATAAAATTATTTTAGCACATATTATCCAAAGTACATTTGAAAAAAAAAAGGCAATTCTAGATGTCGCTCTAATAAAATGCACATCTATAAAATTGAGAGCATACAAATCTTAATTAAGTGAAGACATTTTCCCTGTGAAAAACAAATGTAGGCTACAGAGTCTGCAGGCTAAATGATTTTAGCTGAGGAATTATTAGTGTGATTAGCATCCATTACCTAGCAGTCACCAAAACAATGTCTGGCCACACCTCCAATCCTGAGAAACATTGTAAATCATTATTGAAGATCCACAAAAGTGTTCAGTGATAAAGAATATGTCGCAGAACTGAGAACCAACACAATTTAAATGCCTTGTGTAGTTTATAGACCTGCGATGAAACAAGGATCTGAGTTCTCAGGGAGCACTTAAATAAGAACCGGTTCATAATCTTGCCTGATGAATTAAAGGTTTAACGAAAAAATACAAAAATAAATATGTAAAATGACACCATCCCATCAACGTAGGCTTAAAATGATCGCAATGTTGTAAAAAAGCACCAAATGATGGAAAATATAACCCAGTCATTTCCACCACACACAATAACAGCAAAGCAAGAGGCATCTTTGTAAAAGTGATCAGAAAATACTTGATCAAGAAAAAAGGAAACATTTAAAAACATGTCTATTTACTACGGAAGAGTATTAGGGCCATGCAGGAGAAAAAATATTTGAGAGGGGAAGATTTTTTTTATTGTGCACTTCGAGAAAAAAGTTGAAATGTCGAGAAAAAAGGCGAAATTTTGACTTTATTCTTGAAATTGTATTTCAACATTATTCTCGACATTTCGACTTTTTTCTCGAAGTGCACAATAAAAAAAAATCTTCCCCTCTCCAATATTTTTTCTCCTGCCTGGCCCTAATACTCTTCCGTAATGTACAACCTTGTTGTACCTAAATAAGAAAGTGTTATTTAGCGGCTCTGTGTGCGGTGTTCATGTGATGGATCAGGTAGCCCCTGCGGGTGAAGCTCCTCCTGCAGAGCCCACAGCCGTGCGGCCGCTCCCCGCTGTGCACCCTCAGGTGTCTCTCCAGACTCTCCTTCCTGCTGAAGGCCAGGCTGCAGAAGCCGCAGCAGTACGGCTTCTCTCCCGTGTGGATCCGTTTGTGGATCTCCATCCTCCTGATGGAGCTCCATTTCTTCCCACACACGTCGCAGGTGCTGCCCAGTTCTTTGTGGGACCTCAGGTGCTCCATGAGCGCCTGGGTGGAGTCCAGCAGCTCCCCGCAGACCCCACACAGGCTGTTCAGCTCCCTGCAGTGGGTCTCGGCGTGCCGGAGCAGAATCCCTCCGCTGTAGAAGGAGCTCCGGCAGACTCTGCAGCTGTAGCAGTGGGACGGTCTCTGGAACGGGGCTCTGGGTCTCCGGAGACTGCAGGACATCTCCCCCAGGTCCTTACTGGTGTTGTTCCTGATGTGTTTCTTCAGACACGCCTTGGAGCTGAACTCTCGGCCACAGCTGTTGCAGATGAGAGGGTTTTGAGTCCCCGGAGCGCTCTGGTCTCCTGGTTCAAACAGAACCCCGTCACCGTGCTCACTGGACAACTCCAGACGGCCTGCAGAGTTCCAGTCGTGGTCAGATCCGTAGCTTCCTCCAGGATCAAGTCTCAGAGGGTCTGAGGGAGTTGGAAGAGGTTCCTCATTTCTGCAGTCGTGGTTCTCATGTGAAGGAGGTATTCCTTCTTCATCCAGCGTCTTGATTTGCACAGCAGAACTTACTGTGAGGTGGGAGTCAGGGCCCTGGCGTTCTGGAGCTCTGAGCTCTGGTTGGATGTGCAGGTTGAGGCTTAAAGCCTTCACCTGCTGCTCATCTTCTGCTGCAAAATCCTCTAGAACACCTGAGGAAAAAAATAAAAATAAATCAATGTAAAAATCTGACAGTGAAGTAGACGTGGTATTTGTCTACTTCTTGTTTGACGTGTGAACAAATACTGTTAGATTTTCCCTCTGAAAAGACCATTTGAAACATGATTGAATTTCAACTGTCCAGTCTACAGGACTGTCTCAGAAAATTAGAATATTGTGATTTTCTGTAATGCAATTACAAAAACAAAAATGTCATACATTCTGGATTCATTACAAATCAACTGAAATATTGCAAGCCTTTTATTATTTTAATGTTGCTGATCATGGCTTACAGCTTAAGAAAACTCAAATATCCTATCTCAAAAAATTAGAATATTCTGAGAATCTTAATCTTAAACTGTATACCATAATCAGCAATATTAAAATAATAAAAGGCTTGCAATATTTCAGTTGATTTGTAATGAATCCAGAATGTATGACATCTTTGTTTTTTTTTTAATTGCATTACAGAAAATAAAGAACTTTATCACAATATTCTAATTTTCTGAGGCAGTCCTGTATGTTAGATTTTCCCTCTGAAAAGACCATTTGAATCATGATAGAATCTCAACTGTCCAGTCCACCACAGACTTCCTGCACATGCTGAAATGTATCACTAACCTGAATTTCTCCTGCAGATTTACTTTGCAGAATGGTGAAGTTTGGCTGTCACTACAGACTTTATAATCACCTTTGACCATTTTATACACTCAAAATCATGCTCACGTAAGACGAAGCAACGCTAGTCAGACATGGCGATGTTTTTAATCAATCCATAGTGAACCAACCTTCCAGCTGAGAGCTGATCTCTACCATCAAGTGATCTTCATCTGCTTCTTGTTTGACACCCAGACCTGCGCGCTGGCTGTCAGTGTGAGGCTTGGCCTCCGAACACGCTGCCGTTCTGATGTCAGAGTCTTCTAGAGCTGAACTTCCACCTTCTTCCAGTTTAACGTGGGCTCTGCAGCTCTGTCTCCTCACCTGTGGCTCCTCTGGGGTGAAACTCTGCAGAACACCTGTCGGGGCAGAAAGAACTGAATTTAAAGTGATTCAACATCATTGACTGCATCTAAAAGATGGATATAGCACCAACCACATCACCAATACTTGTTTTTACCAAGCATACATTTCATCATGAGCATGGTAGATTCAATTATGAGCCACAGAGAGACTATTGAGGGAGGTAAAAACAAAAATCTCTCTTGGACGCCTACCATACTAGTTTTTGCTTTATAAAAAAAGTAAAACCTACAAAACTTAGTTCTGCATGAGACTCAATGCGGACGTAAGTTTTGTTGCAGTTCCTCGAATGACCGATAAAGGCGAGTCAATTTCCACTGACTCCCATGTTAAAATGTCAAACTTTAGAGCAGAAATGAACATATTTATAGCCTGCTTCAAAAAAACATTTTGGCCTCAATCATTTGTTTTCACATCCATGACAACTCTGAAGGGGTGAATGTTTTTTTGGTACTATGTGAGGGGAGTAAATATCAAGCAATACATTTCTTTCTAATATGATTGATGAAAGCTAACTTTGATTGACATGCGGTGGGTGAATAACTGCACCTGTACGAAGACAAACGGGCTTCAGAATCAGCCTTCAGGCACCAACGGGTCACGTGACTGAATGCTTGTCCATTGTTATGTCGTCTACATTCACACTGCAGGTCTTAATGCTCAAATCAGATTTTTTTTAAAGAAATATCTCTTTTTTGTGTGATTGTTCACATTATCATTTTAATCCGACCTTCATCAAACTGAAGTGTGAAGGGAACGCGGCCCTGGAGCGACACACGTGTGAAAAGGAAAACATGACGTCACGTAGTGTTTGGTGTTTACAGAAGTAAATATTGATGCTGCACATGTTTGGATAGCAATTTGAAAGTTCTGTACTCACTCGCACAGTCAAAACCAACACAATGATGCCCAACTGAGGAAGTAAAGGAGACTGAGAAAAAGGAGAGTACAAATGTTAACGGTGGCCTATAAAGTGGCCTGGGTCGGATTACGAACAAAAAAAGGGTTTGGTCTTTTCAGACTGTCATTAATAAAATCTGATACGTGGGCCTCCCACATGGACAAAAAAATAAATAAAAAAAAAATCTAAACTGAGCTACTGATTTTGGAGGAGGGGGCGGAGTCAACTCCAGTGTAGGCTCCGCCCCCTAAATGAGCCGCTGTGAACAGAGCTGTTAACATGTGTGGTAAAGAGAGCTGCGGTACTTACACCAAAACATGACAACGTGCCACAGACAGTACTGGAGTTGAGGGGGGATGAGGGGGATGAGGGGGGACGGCATCCCCCCCTGAAATAAAAACGGTCCAAATCATCCCCCTGTAAAACTGTCATCCCTCCTTTCCATCCCTTATGTCATTTCATCAATGAATGTGGTTTTACTGCTATTTCAACATTTACAGTCATCACCAGAAAAATAACTTATTTGACAATTTTCACCTGTTTCAAGTAAATTTTCACTTGAAATAAGTAGAAAAATCTGCCAGTGGAACAAGATTTATCTTATTATAAGCAAAAAAAATCTTGTTCCACTGGCAGATTTTTCTACTTATTTCAAGTGAAAATCTACTTGAAACAGGTGAAAATTGTTGTTTTTTCCAGTGATGAGTCTTGTTTTAAGTGTAATGAGATTTTTTTTTACTTAAATGAGACATTTTAACTAGAAATAAGACAAATATTCTTGTTAAGATTTTGAGTTTTTGCAGTGATCCATTTGACTTATCCTGTGAAGGACAGAGTCATATTGATAAGTTCAGAAAACTGTTTTTTATTGTTGTGTTTTGATGTATTTGATGTAAGCCCAGTGGATATTTAAAGCTTACAGAAGGCTGCATTTAACTGCTGCTATGTCATTCCTGCAGTATTTCTGCAGGTGTTTTGGTCACTGCTATTATTTGTAATATATTATATTATTTGTAATCAGCACAAATTATCTGTCCCCATATGATAAAATCCACCATCCCCCCCTGATTGTATTTTACAACTCCAGTACTGAGATTTAAAACAATAATATTTTAGTAAAAACTGCGTGATAGTTCGGATGTGCAGCAGTGCATGCAGCCTGTCCTCCGACCTGCAGGCTGGTCCTCCGGTCTGTCCTCCGGTCTGTCCTCCGGTCCGTCCCCCGGTCTGTCCACCGCTCCAGGCTGCAGTCTGCTCAGCTCCAGCTTCAGCTGCAAAACATCGCTCTCGTACTCCGTGATGATTTCAGAGAAACGGTGGAAAATGTCGTCCGTTACGGCGGAGAGCCGCTGGTCCACGAACACCCGCAACATGTGGAGCTTCAGCATGTTTGTCAGATCCAGCAGATGTTTGTCCCGCACAGATCCAGCAGATGTTGGAGAATGTCCGCCGGACAGGAAGCAGTCACGTGGTGTAAACATCCGGGACAGCAGACTTTCAACATAAAAGTATCCCCATAATTTACACGCAAACCTAAAGTAGTTAGAGTACCTTTATTTTAAATAACACAACACGTGTCAGATTACTGGGTTAAAACAAATGTAGAAAGGATGAAAATGCAGCGGTGGTAAAACGTTGGCAAACTTTTGGTGTCTGAATAATGTCAAACTTTTCATAGGTTTAGTTTAGTTTAGTTTTTTTTTTTTTTTTTTACCAAAAAGGAGTAGGCTGAAGCCTCATGGCTTATTTTGCCTATCCTTTTCAACAAAAGGCAGACTTCAGAAACAAAAGATACTAATAATAATAATTAGTATTAGTAATTAGTATTATTAGTAATACGAAGAAAACGAAACGAACGAACAAAACAAAGAAAATAAACAAAGAAGAGAAGAAAATAAATGTGGTCACTCACGATTGAGGATAGCTGCAGGAGGAAAGTTGCATAATTTAGACAGTTTCTATACAGGACTGTCTCAGAAAATTAGAATATTGTGATAAAGTCCTTTATTTTCTGTAATGCAAAAATGTCATACATTCTGGATTCATTACAAATCAACTGAAATATTGCAAGCCTTTTATTATTTTAATATTGCTGATCATGGTTTACAGCTTAAGATCAAGATTCCCAGAATATTCTAATTTTTTGAGATAGGATATTTGAGTTTTCTTAAACTGTAAGCCATGATCAGCAATATTAAAATAATAAAAGGCTTGCAATATTTCAGTTGATTTGTAATGAATCCAGAATGTATGACATTTTAGTTTTTTTAATTGCATTACAGAAAATAAAGAACTTTATCACAATATTCTAATTTTCTGAGACAGTCCTGTATGACAGGTTTTGGTCACGCCTGGGGAGGAGAGTGTAGGCCGCACTGTAAGTGATGAAAAGGTGAAACCTGAGGCACCTCCTCTGTTGAGTGTTGTATCGTTCCTGTCCAACACACAGACAGCTCCGTTCACCCCTCCCTCAAACCATCTATTTTCCCTCTCCATAAAAAGAAAAACGGGTTAAAAACCCCTAAACAGAACCGAGTGATGATGTACATGCAGTTCTGAGGAACAAGAGATAATGAATGTGCAGGACTGAAACGTGAAAACTGATCAACTCAGCTGCTGGAAATGGTTCAGAAAAGTCAGGAAGTGCCTTCAGCTCAGGTTAACTGTGACTGTAATAAAACTACAACTGTCTGGTGACTAAAAGACAATAAATAACATTAAGAAAAATTCTGCACAAACTCTAGAAACTAGAAATTTTTTATTTGAACTTGTTTAAATTTCCATCTTCTGGGTAGAACATCTAAACACACACACACACACACACACACACACACACACACACACACACACACACACACACACACACACACACACACACACACACACACACACACACACACACACATCAATGGAATATTTAAGTGACTTAAATATATTGCAAGCACTTCTGAGATAATGGTAATCCCTAAAACTCAATTAAAGAGTCTGGATTTTGAAATTCTTTTTTTGAGCCCTACAATATGTCAACGATTGTAGCACCCTATAATGTCCTAATTTCCTGAAAATGTAATAAAATTTGCACTTAACTCAATCAAAAAGGTAATAAAACCCAATAATGTAATAACTTGACCAATAATGTCATAACATTTCCCTATCTAATATTGTAATAACAATTTTACCGATAATGTAATACCTTATTATATTATTGGGAATTTATTACATGGTACTCAAAGTCTGCAATTTAACCCAATAGTCATTCTGGTGTTTCAAATCCAGCGTATATAACATTCTTAGATACTTAAAACACAATGTAGAACTCTGGACTGAAAATGAACATATATATTACATTATTTGTCAAGTATTACATTATCAGTTTTGGAAAAAAAAAGACCCACCTGAAAATGTAATAAATTCCCAATAATGTACCGGTAATAAGGTATTACATTATCAGTAAAAATTTGATTACAATATCAGTCAGGATATTGTATTACATTATTGGGGAAGTTATTACATTATTGGGTTTTATTACATTTTGGATTGAGTTAAGTGCAAATTGTATTACATTTTTTAAGAAATTATTACATTATAGGAAATTATTACATTATAGGGTGCTACAAGGACCCAGGGACTGATTTCACTAGAAAGCACTAGAAATGTATTCAGTGATCCCAGAAACACATCCTCACCCTTAAAATATTTGAAGGTCTTTTAGAACAGCATTTATTTGGAAAATTTGATTAAAAAAATAAAAAATAAAAATAGATTTTTTTGGTAAGCAAAATCACCTGAATACAAAAGTTGTTTTTCAATCAGCAATTTAATAAAAAAATATTTTCTTTCTGGTCCAACTTTCACGGTTTTTCCCTAACAGTTGTCTGATTTCTCTTCCCCAGTTTGTAAAAGTTGTTCAGTGACCTGAAAATCTACAGCTGGATGGTTTGGCTGCAGATCGTCCTGCTTCCCGCTGGGCTCCTGGATGCTCTGGAGGACCAGATGGAGCTTCATGTGGACCTTCATGTGTACCTTTATGTGGACGTCTCTGGAGCGTTTCTCCTGGTAGCTCTTACCGCAGACCCGGCAGCTGTATGGCTTTTCGCCCGTGTGTGTCAGCAGATGTTTCTTCAGGTGGTTCTTGGTGACGAAGGCCTTCCAGCTCAGGGGGCAGCTGAACACCCGCTCCTCCCTGTGGAAGCGGACGTGGGTCTCCAGGTATCCTCTGGTGCTGAAGCTCAGTTTAAGATTAAGATTCCCAGAATATTCTAATTTTTTTTAGATAGGATATTTGAGTTTTCTTAAACTGTAAGCCATGATCAGCAATATTAAAATAATAAAAGGCTTGCAATATTTCAGTTGATTTGTAATGAATCCAGAAAGTATGACATTTTTGTTTTTGTAATTGCATTACAGACAATCACAATATTCTAGACAGTCCTGTATGTGTATGAGAGAAATTGTGTTTTTAAGCTCAAAAACCTTAATCAATAGAAAAACGCTTCAGTTTATATGTTGCCCTGATGAACTCTCAACACTCAGTCTCAGAGTAATCAATCCCTGTGCAATAATAATAATAATGATAAATAACCACAATCATATGCTGTAACAATGCACCTTTCGATAACCATGTCTACCTCATACTGCTGCACCTTTCACTTTTTTTTTAAATTGTATGTTATTAAGAGCCATTTGTCTATTTAATGTTTGCTAATATTTAAATCTGGGTACAGTGAGGGGAAACAACCCGAGTCAAATTCCCTGTCTGGCATGTTCAAACTTGGTCAATAAAGCTTATTCTGATAAAAACAAAAAATTGTCACAGACAAAAACATATTTTATTGAAGATTATTTGTTCCGAAAGTTTGCTTTATGTGAAACGGCAAGAAAAACTCACAGAAAAGATGATTGATAATTGTCAGATAACTGGCAAAAAAAAGAGCTTCAACACACAATGAAAGAACAAAACCCTGCTGTGAAGAACCGTTGAATGAGATGCAGTTTTCTAATGGGACAAAAAGAAAGTCAGAGGAACCCAATACTACAATCATTCACAGAAACGGAAAAATAAAAAGCACATCCACCATTTTTATCCACAATAGAAATTGTGAACATTTCTTAAGACATTCGTGATGTCGTTAACCCTTTAGGCCATGACACATGATAGAATCCTGCTTTTTTAAATCAATTATAATCTGAAATAAAAAAAAAACACCCCCAATTTTGTCTTTGACAGTTTCTAAAATATAATTGTTTTGTATCATTATGAATGCATTGGATTATTTATTGTATACACTTACATAAGTTTCAATTGTGTAAATTACAGTGACAAAGTCATTAATGATTTTCTTTTGATTTTGACAAAGACTGACGTTTCTGTTCATTTTAAAAGACGTTTGTTTCACTTGAAAATCTTAAACAAAATGTAATGACTATTTCATCTCTCAGTACGATGCATCACAATATAGCAAACGATTGATTGTTGCCTCATGTGTCTGGCGTTTTTATAGTTATCGTTTGGCAGTAAATGCTTCTGTGAAGAGGAACGAGATTACAACTGCCGTAAAAACGGCATGTTATGAACAAAATCTTTGTATTGTATAAGAGCTTAAGATCTGTGCGTCAGAAACAACAAAAACCCAAATGTAGGGTCGCCTATGTTGGAAAATATGTCCCTTGACTGGTGACTGGTTCACCCCCTAAATCCATCTGCTACTGAGAGAACTGGAATGTTTGATCAAATAATGTTAAACCTCATGAAACTCCGTCAAAGAACAAATGTGACCTTTAAAGTTTAATGTACAGATTTTCTTCTAGGTTGCAATCCACTTTATACTGACGGCACATTCATAATTTATTATTATTTTAAACACAGTATTTAACAAACTAATATTTAATCTGGAGTTAGCTGCTTCCAAAGATGAAAATAAATTAAATTGTCTTGATATGATTTCAAATGGACTGTACGACACCGCAGCTTCAGACTCACTGTTTTCTCAGCCTTTTTGCTGGAACAAATACGAGATAAGAGATCTAACTCACTTCCCAACCTGTCCTTTCTCAAGGATGTTCAGCATTCATAGTGGCCGAGTTCCTTCATGCAGGTCCGGCCTCTTTTATACATCGTCTATGCCAAATTAAAAAAAAACAATAAAACAAAACGTATTGGAAAACAGGAAAGCGTCATGAGCCACCCAGACCTTTCTGACAGATTTATCCAGCTCATCACCAGGAGCTGAACTCAAACCAACACATAATTAAATATGATTATGCCCTTTGATAGACTCCAAGCATCTGGCTGCATGATGCTTATTTCCCACAATGCCATATTCCTTAGTGTGTTCACATGAAGTCTTTAAGTTTCACCCTCTTTACAGACCCAGCGAAAGCGCTGCATGGATGAATTCTAACCCAACACACTGTTGCCTCAAAAAGAAAAACTTGACCAGAAACCGGAGTTGTTCACATTCACAAGCTATTTAAGAACCTTCAAACATTCAACAAGTCAAAAGGTAACAAATACCTTAGATATGTCACAAAAAACTGGAAATGTGCATCTGATGCACATTTTAACTGTCTGTCTGTGTACCATGTAGTGAGTATTTTCTCCAACAGAAGAGCAGCAGCATCAAGTGACAGTAACTGGTTTTCAGGTTCATGTTCAGCCTTTTCAAACAGTTGTCACTCAAGGTCAGTGCACACAAACCTCTCAACTGTGTGTTCTCCTCACACATAGTAACGTGGTGTCACTGCATCAGATGAGTGAATTATGCCGTCTATCCCCCGTACGTAGACATGTGCACATGCCAACTCAGCTCCTCCACCTCTACAGCTCCATCAACATCTATCCATCCATCACCTCTGCTCTTCCATCCTGCCTGAGCAGGGAGTGGGGAACGGGACGACAACTGAGGAGAATCAGATCACGTCTCTCTAAAACACTAAATAAAGCCGTAATCAAAGTAAGTTTGTCTCAGCAACATGGCAAAAGACACCTGATTTCTTTTATCAGGGTCAAAAACTTCTGTCAATAAGAACCCGTTTACACATCCATACTTTGTAAATATCAACATCTGACCCAGAAGATCCAGTGTTGTGTATAATCAGTATATTTTTTTTAAATCAGCAATGAATTGTCTAAAATTTATTTCGCGAATTCAGATTATAAAATGTATATTATTATTGTGTTTAAAGAAATGCCTGAAAATGCCAAAATCACCTTGCAAGATGACATCCATCCATCCATCCATCCATCCATCCATCCATCATCCATCCATCCATCATCCATCCATCCATCCATCCATCCCTTCTGCTCTATCCCAGAGTTCTTCAGGCCAAAGGCGGCACAGTTTACCAATCCATTGTGGGGCTAGAAAAGCATATTATACATTCTTCTTTTTTTTTTTTTTAAAGAAATATCAAATTATTTTCTGCTTACTCACTAGTTTGTGCAAATTATGTGAAAAGAATGTGGCCACATTTAATCAAAATTACGACATGAAGACTAACGAAAGCCCTTCCACCGCTGGAATTAGGAAAGAAAAACAGAATAATCATAATAATAAAAAAAAAACAACCACAAAATGAATGAAACAACTGAAACTACTCATTAATGAGATACAGGACAGTCTCAGAAAGAGAATATTGTAATAAAGTTCTTTATTTTCTGTAATGCAATTAAAAAAACTAAAATGTCATACATTCTGGATTCATTACAAATCAACTGAAATATTGCAAGCCTTTTATTATTTTAATATTGCTGATTATGGTTTACAGTTTAAGATTAAGATTCCCAGAATATTCTAATTTTTTGAGATAGGATATTTGAGTTTTCTTAAGCTGTAAACCATGATCAGCAATATTAAAATAATAAAAGGCTTGCAGTATTTCAGTTGATTTGTAATGAATCCAGAATGGATGACATTTTTGTTTTTGTAATTGCATTACAGAAAATCACAATATTCTAATTTTCTGAGACAGTCCTGTACATCGATGGGATCAATGTTCTATGTAGTTGGTAGTGGAAAAAGACTGTGAGCTTTTCAGTTTCCAAGTTTCCAAGTGCCAAGTTTCTGTTTGAGGTGTGAAGTTGATGATTTGCAAAACTAAACACTTAAATCAAGCATTGCTAGTTTTAATCCACTGGCCACGGGAGGGAGGTCTCCAGCAGGAGCAGACGCCGTGCACACCCCCGGGTCTACGGCTGGAGGAACCCACGAGTAGACGCTGTCTGATATCTGTGGCTCTGTACTTCTGTCCAGTGGGAGTCCGGCGTCCTCCCCGTCGGCTGCGTGCACTTTCAGGTGTCCGTTGAGCGATCGCCGGGCCTGGAAGCTCTTCCCACAGACGCTGCAGCTGTACGGCTTCTCCCCCGTGTGGATCAGGATGTGTCTCTTCAGGTCCACCTCCTGGATGAAGCCCTTCCCACACACCTGACACAGGAAGCGCCTCTCCTTGTTGTGGAAGCGGACGTGAATGTCCAGAGTCTGTTTCTGGGTGAAGCCCTTGCCGCAGGTGCTGCAGGAGAAGGCCCGCTCCCCCGTGTGGATCTTCAGGTGCGTCTTCAGGTTGCCGCTCTGGTTGAAGGCTTTCCCACAGAAGCTGCAGATAAAGGGCTTCTCTCCGGTGTGGATCCTCATGTGCATCAGCAGCGCGGAGTGACCCGGGAAAAACTTCCCGCAGGTGTCGCAGGTGCTGCCGGCGTCCTGGTGGGAGTGCAGGTGAGCCGTGAGGGTGTTGACGGACTGGTAGTGATCTCCACAAACTCCACAGCGGCTGCTCGGGTCCTCCAGGTGAGTCTTGGCGTGTTTCACTAAGAGGATCTTCCGATCGAAGGTTTCCCTGCACACCTTGCAGCTGTGGGACAGCGCCGAGCTGCGGAACCTCTTGGGCGTGCGAGTGCGGTCCTTCTCGTGGTTTTCCATGTGGTTCTGCAGGCTGTGCTGCTTCCTGAACTCCTGGCTGCAGACGGTGCAGGCGTGCACCACCTTCCCGCCGTGCTCCTTCACGTGCCGCTCTAGGGAGGTCAGGTGGCTGAAGGCCCGCGGGCACTCCTGACACTGGAAAGGTTTTTCTGGCGCGTGGACGTGCAGGTGAGACATGAGGTGGCCCTTCTGGCTGAACTTTTTGCCGCAGGTTTGGCAGCTGTACGGCTTCTCCCCGGTGTGCAGGCGGGTGTGCAGCTCCTGCGCCAGGATGGAGTGGAACGTCTTCCCACAGAAGCTGCATTTCTTGCTGTTCTTCTGGTGGAGCTGCAGGTGATCCTTTAAACCGTCAGCTGATTTTAAAACATCTCCGCAGTAGCCGCAGCAGTTGTCCTGGTTGCTGGCACAAACATTCAGGACGTGTTTTAACAGGTAGCCTTTCCCCTGGAGAGCGCGTCCACAGACGGAGCAGTTGAAGGCGTGAGTTGGACGCAAGCGCTTTCGCTTCGTCTTGACCGCTCGAAGAGCCGGCCGGCCCCGCGTCTTCTTCCTAACGTATGTGAGATTCTGACTGGGGTCGTGATCCGGATCCTCGTTGCTGCTTGGAGAAACGGGGGGGTAAAAAGACGAAGAGAGGGAGCACGGCCCGGAGAAGAAAGTGTTGCTGCTTTCACTTTCAGGGTCACGCTGGTTCAGATGTGCTGGATCTTCTGGCTGGAGGTTCATGTTCTTAAGGGACATCGACTGCAGAGATTCTGGAGACAGAAATCAGACAATTTGATCAGGAAAAGCACCCTATTTAAAACTATTCAAAAGAATTAAAAATGAACCAACTTTGCTTTTAAAGTGTTACACATTACATAAAGTGTTTTATTGTTACTGAGCTGAGACTCTACAGAAGTTCAGTTTTTTTTTTCAAAAACTGTAAATCTTCAATTTTTTTAATGATAAATGACATAAAAGCTGCAGGAATTTTTGTTCAGGACATTCAATAATATTTCAGTCTTTTCAAAAAATATTTCAAAATTCAAACAGCTAAATTAGTTTGTTTGTAATGAAAATGGTGTACAGACTTTTATTTTTTTTATTTCTTGAAACAGGCAACAATACAGGTGCGCAAAACAAAAATAGAAACGCATACAGATAAATACGGAAGTACAGTCAGTCCGGAAAGTATTCAGAACGCTTCACTTTTCCCACATTCTTTTATGTTACAGCCCTATTGATAATAGGAATAAATTCATTTTTTTCTCAGAATTCTACACAAAACACCCCATAATGACAACATGAAAGAAGTTCTGATGCGACTTTTGTAAATGTATTAAAAATAAAAATAACAAGAAATCATATGAGCATAAGTATTCATAACGTTTGCTTAATACTTTGTAGAAGCTCCTCTATGGAGCTAGAACAGTCTCATAATTCACAAATGCACAGGACAAGTTTTACAAATGCACAGACCGATTTGCAAATACACACACAGTTTCACACATGCACGGAACAATTCACACGTGTGTAGGACAAGATATACAAATGTATTTTTGATGCACACACAGATATAACCTGATTTACAAATGTTTTTTTGTCTGTGAGCTGCGTTGGATTTGTGTGTGAGTTTTGAGACTCTCCTGACGTGACTCGATCCACACATAGGTTTTTTTTTTAACACGGAAGGATCTGCAACCAATCAGATGTCTTCATTTGTTCCAGCCAATCATAAGAGCGCACCCACATGGGGGACGCAGAGCAGTGGATAAAAAACAACTTACTCTAAACCAATCAGATTAAAGGGGCGGATACACCTGCTGTTTGAACTGCGTTAGCGCTGTTCACTTAGAAAAGTGATTAATATTTCGAGTTGGTGCAGTAAAGATAAATAAACAGCAACAGGAGATAAAAGATAAATAAACAGGATGGAGAGGAGATCACTGTTCTGATTTTCTTGTGATCCCGGTAAATAAAACAGCGCGATCTGAGATGGTTTATCGGGCCTTTCAACCAGAGCCGTCAGACTGCACTCCAAGTCCTGCCGATGCAGCAACTGATGATGAGAAACAGCGAAGATATTTCTGTATTTGAACTACAGGTGTCTTTCAGGAGAACGAGCCTGCTGACGGGGGTGAATATTGCTGCAGGTCGTTCTGGCTCTGGCCGCGAGTGGCGCTGGTCCCGGTCAGACCAGCTGACCACAGTGACCAGACGTGGAGGTCAGAAACAAGCAGCTGTTATGCTCACATTCATGATGTGACATCGCCACCACTCAGAGACAAACATGTGTCAAAACAGCGGTGGCAGATCAACACATTCCCGGTGCAGAGTCGTGCTCATGGGAAGATGCAGCCGTGATGATGCTGTTCGGGGTTTAGTCCACCGATCATCAAACATCTGAGCTGGATACAGAGGTTCTTCGGTTATCAGTCGACTGATACCGACTTTACTCCAGATATTTCGGTAAATTAATCTCCTGACATGTGCGTGCTGCTGCACCTGGCGCTGCAGCTCGTCCCCGTCAGGCAGCGCAGCAGCTCTCTGTCTGTCTGGTTCTGAGCTGAATCAGCGGGACAGTAATACATTGTGAAACCAAACGGAGCAAATACAGAAATATCTCCGCTGTTTCTCATCCTCATTTGCTGCATCGGCAGGACTTGGAGTGCAGTCTCCTGACGGCTCTGGTTGAACAGCCCGACAAACCATCTCTGATCGCGCTGTTTTCTTTACCGGGATCACAAGAAAATCAGAACAATGATCTCCTCTCCATCCTGTTTATTTATCTTTTATCTCCTGTAGCTGTTTATTTATCTTTACTCCACCAACTCGAAATATTAATCACTTTTCTAAGCGAACGGCGCTAACGCAGTTCAAACAGCAGGTGTATCCGCCCCTTTAATCTGATTGGTTTAGAGCAAGTCGTGTTTTATCCACTGCTCTGCGTCCCCCACGTGGGTGCGCTCTTATGATTGGCTGGAACTAAGGAAGACATCTGATTGGTTGCAGATCCTTCCGTGTTAAAAAAAACCTATTTGTGGATCTAGTCATGTCAGGGGAGTCTCAAAACTCACACACAAATCCAGCGCAACTCACAGACAAAAAAACATTTGTAAATCAGGTTATATTTGTGTGTGCATCAAAAATACATTTGTATATCTTGTCCTACGCACGTGTGAATTGTTCTGTGCACGTGTGAAACTGTGTGTGTATTTGAAAATCGGTCTGTGCATTTGTAAAACTTGTCCTGTGCATTTGTGAATTATGAGACTGTTCTAGCTCCATACTCCTCTGGCAGCAATTACAGCCTCAAGTCTTTTTGAATAGGTTGCTACAAGTTTGGCACACCTATTCTTGGGCAGTTTTGCCCATTTTTCCTTACAGACCCTCTCAAGCTCCATCAGGTTGGATGGGGAGCGTCGGTGTACAGCCATTTTCAGATCTCTCCAGAGATGTTGGATGGGATTCAGGTCTGGGCTCTGGCTGGGCCACTCAAGGACATTGACATGGTTGTTCTGAAGCCACTCCTTTGATATTTTGGCTGTGTGCTTTGGGTCGTTGTCCTGCTGAAAGATGAAGCGTCGTCCTAGTCTGAGGTCAACAGCAATCTGGATCAGATTTTCATCCAAGATGTCTCTGTACATGGCTGCATTCATCTTTCCCTCAATCCTGACTAGTCGCCCAGGTCCTGCTGATGAAAAACACCCCCACAGCATGATGCTGCCACCACCATGCTTCACTGTAGGGATGGTGTTCTCCAGGTGATGAGCGGTGCCTGGTCTCCTCCAAACACCACGCGTGGAATTTATGCCAAATAGTTCAATCTTTGTCTCATCAGACCAGAGGATTTGTTTTCTCATGGTCTGAGAGTCCTCCAGGTGCCTTTTGGCAAACTCCAGTCGGGCTGCCATGTGCTTTTTAGTAAGGAGGGGCTTGCGCCTGGCCACTCTACCATCCAAGCCTGATTGGTGGATTGCTGCAGAGATGGTTGTCCTTCTTGAAGTTTCTCCTCTCTCCACAGAGGAACGCTGGAGTTCTGACAGAGTGACCGTCGGGTCCTTGGTCACCTCTCTGACTAAGGCCCTTCTCCCCCGATTGCTCAGCTTAGGCGGGCGGCCAGCTCTAGGGAGATTCCTGGGGGTTCCAAACTTCTTCCATTTAAGGATGATGCAGGCCACAGTGCTCACTGGGACCTTCAAAGCAGCAGAAATTTGTCTGTACCCTTCCCCAGATTTGTGCCTCGAAACAATCTTTTTCGGAGGTCTGAAGACAATTCTTTTGACTTCATGTTTGGTTTGTGTTGCAACATGCACTGCCAACTGTGAGAGCTTATATAGACAGGTGTGTGTCTTTCCAAATCAAGTCCAATCAACTGAATTCACCACAGGTGGACTCCGATTAAGCTGTAGAAACAACTTGAGAGAGATCAGTGGAAACAGAATGAACCAGAGCTCAATTTTGAGCTTCATGGCAAACGTTCTGAATACTTATGCACAGGTGATATTTATAGTTTTTTATTTTTTATAAATTTACAAAAATCATAACAAAACTTCTTTCATGTTGTCATTATGGGGTATTTTGTGTAGAATTCTGAGAAAAAAAAAGAATGTATTCCTATTATCAATAGGGCTGTAACATAAAAGAATGTGGGAAAAGTGAAGCGTTCTGAATACTTTCCGGACTGACTGTATTAGGGCCAGGCAGGATAAAAATAAAAATAATATTTTAGAGGAAGATTTTTTTTTCATTATGCACATCAAGAAAAAAGTCGAAATGTCGAGAATATTGTTGAAGTATAATTTCGAGAAAAAAGTTGAAATGTCAAAAAAAAAGTTGAAATGTTGAGAAAAAAGGCGAAAGTTCGACTTTATTCACGAAATTTTGACTTTTTTCTCGAAATTCTATTTCAACAATCTCGACATTTCGACTTTTTTCTCGACATTTCTTTTTTTTCTCGAAGTGCACAATAAAAAAAAAATCTTCCACTCTATTTTCGTGTGTGTTAGTTATTCACTGATCCGGTCCTGAATAAAAATGCATGAAAAGCCAAATCCTTTAATTACAGTTGGCGTATTTATTTTCAACTCTTTGCCAGTGATACATTTCGTTCACGTTTGGCATTCTTAATAAAATATCTCATAAACACAAGAAAACCAGTAGGCTCAGTAGTATAAGGTAACAAATGGTAAACCACACACCTCACTAACTGAAAAATGAAACACAAATCATGCAAATAGAACCAGCATCCATCAATAGTAGGCTATAATCTCACAAAACGTAGATTAGTTTGAAAATCATTCAAGCAGTTAGACAATATTAATTAGGTTTTGTTAACACATTGCTGCCGACATTTTTCCATTGCTTAGATAAACAAAACCTGTGTAATAAGTGAGATAATAATAACATGTGTGTAATAACATAAAAACAAAGAAAAAAGTAATCCTTATTGCTGTTGTTAACCAGTCTCATCTATGTTTCTAATCTCACATCTGTCTGTTACTCCCTATAGTCCATATTTACAGTGAGATGCTTTTCAAACGTTAACAGAGTGAGTTCAGGCGTGTGCTGAGCACAGAGCTCCTAGTGGCCGTTTTTATTCTCTTACCGCTGGAGAACACGCTCACCTGTACATGATGTCATGGTAGTGTGATCAGTGCTTTTAACAGCGATTAACATGAGGGAAGACTTCCTCACTGCATATGTCCATCACATCAAAGAGGTTTAAAAGTCTCTCCCTTGTGACATGCTGGAGAAACACGGAAAGCTCTGACTGTCACGCTGATATGGAAACGCTTTCCTGCATCATTCACACTTTTGGTCATGTCTTACAAAAAAAGTTGTCTACAGCTTAAGAAAACTCAAATATCCTATCTCAAAAAAATGGAATATTCTGGGAATCTTAATCTGTAAACCATAATCAGCAATATTAAAATAATAAAAGGCTTGCAATATTTCAGTTGATTTGTAATGAATCCAGAATGTATGACATTTTTGCCTTTTTAATTGCATTAGAGAAAATAAAGAACTTTATCACAATATTCTAATTTTCTGAGACGGTCCTGTACAAATAACCTTGCCTTGCCTCGAATTGGCAGTATTTGCAGTATTTGTATGTGTTCCGCTGCTTCACTCACCGCCTGCAGCCTCTTCCGTCACCCCTCCACTCTGACGGCCGGAGCTTTTATTTTGAAGGTGAGCGGAAGCGGGAGCGCGGGGAAACAGCGCGGACTCTGCCCTGTGCAGCCGGACCTCGGGCTGCAGCACGGCGTTGAGCAGCTTCTCCTGGCGGTGTAACCGCTCCTGGGACCGCCGGATCCGGTCCTCGTAGTCTGCCAGGGCCAGCTCGAACAGCCCCAGCACGTCCTCCGCCGCCGCGGCCAGCCGCTCGGCGAGCAGCGCCTGTAGTTTACCCGCTGGTTGTCCCTTTTCCAGCCGCAGCAGAGCGTCTTCAGCCGCGGAGATGATGCGTTCACGGACCGACGCCCGCAGCCGCTGCACCACACACATGCTGCTGCTCGCTGAGCGGCCGAACTGACACAACAATGAAAACAAGCTGGCACTAAACACTTCAAATTGAGTGGAGACGCTGCTGTTTCGTGAGGATGCTTTACAGCGCCCCCTGCCGGACTGGAGGGATCAGTTCATTCAGTGTAGCCAAAAATTGTACTCAAGTAAAAGTACTCTTACTTCAGAATAATATGACTGAAGTAGAAGTAAAAAGTATTCATCCAAATAATTACTTGAGTAAAAGTAAAAAAGTACTTGGTGAAAAAACTACTCAAGTACTGAGTAACTGTTGAGTAACGTCTAATTTATTTATTTATTTATTAACCATTCAAACAGACAAAAGTACAAAATAATCATCTTCAGGCAAATTAAATCAATAAAATAATAAAATAAATTAAAATTAATAAAAAATAGCTTAAATTAAAATGACCTTAAAGTAAATTAAAGTACTTTAATAAATAAAATAACAGAATAAAAAAATAAATTAAGCACAAGTAGCACAAAATGTCAAGCCTTTGTACTTTTCTTTTTTAACCAGCAGAACTAGAACAAACATGAACTCATAGAAACTCTGTGTGTTTGAGTCTGTGTAAATGTGACAAAACATGCAAAAACAAACATTTTTCACAAAGAATCACCCAGTGATTTAATGAGATTGACGCGTACGCGGATAAAAGGGATAAAAGAAAAGTAACAGCTCAACGTAGCCTAATGTAGCGGAGTAAGAGGAACAGTTTCTTCTTCACAAATCTACTCAATTAAAAGTAAAAAGTATAGTGATTCAAAACTACTCCTAAAAGTACAACATTTCCCAAAACTTACTCAAGTAAATGTAATGGAGTAAATGTAACTCGTTACCACCACCTCTGAATTTTACCTATTGAAATAAAGTATGACTGATAACATTTAAGCTGTAAGAGGACTACAAAAATAAAACATAGAGGAGACACTTGCTGGTTTAAAACGGATTCTTTTGACAGCACAAGCTGTTGCTCTGATGAACTCTCATCTCTCAGAGTCTGAGAGTAATCAATCACTCTGCAATATCCAATAACCACAATCATATGCTGTAACAATGCACCTTTCAATAACCATGTGTACCTCATACTGCTGCACCTTTCACTTAAAATTTTTTTTTATATATGTTAATAAGAGCCATTTGTCTATTTACTGTACAGTGAGCGAAAATAACCGAGTCAAATTCCCTGTCTTGTTTGACCTGACTTGGCCAATAAACCTGATTATTATGATTATGACTTACTTTTTAACAACTTGTACTTTTTATTATTTTACCTCTTTTCTTATCATTTTATTTCATTTTGTTATTTACTGTTTAATTGTGTTAATCATATGCTGTAACAATGCACCTTTCAATTATGGAAATTCAATAACCATGTCTACGTCATACTGCTGCCTTTCACTTTTTTTAAATTGTATATATGTTAATAAGAGCCATTTGTCTATTTACTGTTTGCAAATATTTATATCTGGGTTCAGTGAGCGAAACAACCAAAGACAAATTCCCTGTCTGGTATGTTCATACTTGGCCAATAAAGCTTATTTTATTCTATTCTATTCTATTCACAAGGTCTAATTATGACCTTAATTTGGAGAAATGTCTTAATCTAAAGACTAGAAGAATCACACAAGATATTGTAATGTTGATTAAACCTCCCCATTCACTTTAGATGTAAGCTTTTAAAAAATATAAAATGAGACCAATATCAAAAACAAGCAACTCTCGAAAAATATTTTCATACTTTAAAAAATTGAGACAATTTAGTAGTACTTATTCATCGTCAGTGTGAAATCAAGAGTGGAAGTAACTGACATTAAAAGATTCTGTTTAAAGAGTCAGATGGTTAAAGGTTTGTCCAGACTTCCACTTGTCTCCTCTCTGTACTTGAAATCACTGATCTTTTAACCATTTTTTTCCATAGCTGTATCGAGAGCCTCTATCAACATTTTATAGACAAATTGTAAACTGGAATTCTGATCATCATAAAACACCTATGAATCATATTTAATTTAGCATAAAGTGTCATACATATCTGACACTTAGAGATTAAAACTTCTTTTTGTGGTTATATCTGTGCTCATGTTGCAATGAGTAGTTTAAAGGTGTGCAGCAGTAAAAAGCTTTGTTAACATACAGCATTATCAGAAAAGGGGGTACCTTCATGACAGAATTAATATATTTAATTCAGCAGACTCTGATTGTATTAGTTTTAGACTTTTATTTGGACAAGGCAGTACACATGAAACCGTCAAGTTTGTGATGGACATTTTCACATGTTTTATGGATCAATGGAGACAGTCAAAAATAACTGACATTTAAAAGAAAAATACTCAATAAACCATCGATAACTTAGAAAGGTCAGTAAGTATATCACAAGATGCAAGTTAAAGTTCTTCGTATTTTCAAAGTTAAGTGCCAGATGAAGCTGATTGTCTGTATCTCAACATCATTGCAAGTTGCGTGAAGGTTTGAATGAATCAATGAATCTCAGCTGTAACAAACTCACTTTCAGAACCCAGGTGGTTCTTTCAGCACTGCAGCCAACAATTACTTTCATTATCCACTATCTTATTATGTCATTGACTGATTGAGTTACCAAATGTCACAAAAACAAACAAGCCTGAAAACATCTTAAACTCCTAAAGTCCAAAATAACATCCTCACATTACGTACAATTTCAGAAACTGTGAGAGACAAGGGAACTGTGGTTTGAATTTGTGCTGAAATTAATGCAATCTTGCAAACAGAAGTTTTCTTTATTAAAATTGTTAAAATTATTAGAGTTAATCCTGGCTGGATCGAGGGCTGACTTTCAATAGATCGCAGCGAGGTGGCTGCTCTGCTACGCACGAAACCCTGACCCAGAATCAGGTCGTCTGCAAGTGATTTAGCGCCAGGTTCTCCACAAACAGGGAGAGGTGCGACCGTCCTTCGGCCCCGTCGCGAGTGGCTCTCCGCACCGGCTGGAGCCGGCTATCCTGGACCAACCCAAGATCCGCAGCGCTCCGGTATCGTTACGTCTAGGCGGGATTCTGACTTAGAGGCGTTCAGTCATAATCCCACAGATGGCAGCGTCGCACCATTGGCTCCTCAGCCAAGCACATACACCAAATGTCTGAACCTGCGGTTCCTCTCGTACTGAGCAGGATTACTATTGCAACAACACATCATCAGTAGGGTAAAACTAACCTCATCATGACGGTCTTAGCCCAGTGAAATGGAGGACATTTGTCAACGGCCTATGCACCCTAGAGGAGCAAAGGCCTTAAGTCAAAGTCATTCAAGTAATCCTGGCTGCTTTAGGACATTCAGAAAGTCCTGCCTCCTTTTCACAGACTTGTTTAGAACCAGAAAGGTGAACCTGAAGATAACGGGATCTTGTCCTGTAAATGAGTCTAACTGCTATTTGGAGGCCCGAATAAACTTTCCTCTCAATCCAATATAAATGTTTCAACACTGTAGCCTACTCATGCTACCGGGGTCGCCAGACAGGAAAGAGGACACGGGTTTAGTGGAGGAATTGTGGTTTTTGTATCGGTCTGTATCACCTTCACTGGCACTATGTAACTTTGAGGAGCATGGTAGGAACCCTTCCACACTAAAAAACTACACATTTTTACGGCTTTGACTGCTTTACGGCATACGTCACTTCCCCCTCCTTCCCCATTCGTAGTCCAGACCAAAGCTGGGCGGGGCGTGGAGCGCAGAGCTCAGCAGAAGCTGGTGTCATGGCCGAAGCAGCGGAAAAACACAAGAAAATAAAAGTTTTATCGGAGGAGGCAGTACGCGCTGGTGCTCATGGGAAATGTAGTGTTCTTTCTGGTAAAGCACTACCGCTTTTGTCCAAAGGAGTCGCCAAACTCAACAAAAGCTGAAAGTTACATTATGCTGCTTTAATGGCCTGGAGAAAGTATGAAAGCACATTTCTGTTGTGTACAGTTTCTGTTGGATCATGATAGGGACTCATTCTGCAATGTGTCTGTACCTCTGAGCAAAGATGGAAGGAAGTTTGAAAGGAAACTGCATGGTAACATATTCTCAGCTGATGTTGGAGTTCAAACCAAGTCCAAGTCCGTCTGCTCATGTTTGGAGGTCACAGCTGGATAAAGTCAGGGTGAGCTCCTTCCAGTTGCTTGGAGTTGGACGTCACCGCTGCATCTTTGCTGCTCTGCTCTCCAACGTGGACCTTCATGTGCGAGTCCAAGGAGCGTTTCTCTTGATAGCTCTTCCCACAGGCAGAGCAGCTGAAGGGTTTCTCGCCCGTGTGAGTCAGCATGTGTCTTTTCAGGTCAATCTTCTGAACAAAGCCTTTGCTGCAGTGCTGGCAGGTGAACGCTTTGTCTTTCTTGTGGAACCTCTCGTGCGTCTCCAGCGAGATTTTCTGCCGAAACCTCTTTCCACAGAGGCTACAGATGAACGGCTTCTCGCCCGTGTGGATCCTCATGTGAGAGTCCAGGTTACCAATCTGTCGGAAGTTCTTGTTGCAGACTTTGCAGGAATAAGGCTTCTCGCCCGTGTGGATCCTCTTGTGAACATCCAGATGTTGGCTCACGGTGAACTTCTTGCCGCAGATCTCGCAGGGGTAAATTCTGGGTTTACCTCCCGTGTGGCTCTTAATGTGCCTCTTCAGGACAGTGTTTTCAATGAAAGTCTTTCCACAGAACTCGCAGATGTACGGCCTCTCGCCAGCATGCAACTTCATGTGTCTCTCCAGCGAGCTTTTCCTGGGGAACTCTTTAGCACAATCCTTGCATCTGAAGGGTTTTTGGCCGGTATGCGTCCTCATGTGGATCTCCATGTCTCTGAAGTTGACGCCACAGATTTCACAGATCCTGCTCGTTTCTCTGTGGCTCTGGATGTGGAGCTGCATGCTCTCAAGAGACTCTGACCCTTCGCCGCAGACTCCACAGAGAAAATCGGGCTCATTTATATGCGTCTCTGCATGCCGGAGTAAGTTACCTTTATTGTGAAAAGAGTTCCCGCAAACCTTGCAGGAGTGAGAAGGTGTCAGACTGGGTTTCCTTCGTTTGTTCCTTTTAATTGGCTGATTACTGGAATTGTGGCTCCGGGCATGTTGCGTCAGATCGCTGCTCGTTGAGAAGCCTTTTCCGCAGACTTTGCAGCTGAAGGGCATCTGCTCTTCGTGGGACTTCATGTGCCGCTCCAGAGAGTTTGTTTGACTGAACTCTTTGCAGCAGAAAGTACATGTGAATGGTTTCTCCGTCCCGTGGGTCTTCATGTGAGTCACCATGTTACCCTTCTGGTTGAAAGCCTTTGCACAGACGGAGCAGCTGAAGGGCTTCTCTCCCGTGTGCAGCCTTAGGTGTGTCTCCAGAGCTCGAATCGATGGAAACTTCTTCCCACAGATATCGCAGGTCCTGCTGCTGTCACGGTGAGTTTGAAGATGCTTTCTCAGACCATCAATAGTCTCCAAACTTTCACCACACACACCACAAAGACACTTGTCGTCCTTTGAGTGTTTCTCCACATGTTTAAGCAAAAACCCTTTTCTTTCAAATGATTTTCCACAGACTCTGCAGCAGTGAGGCGTTGCTTCTGTTGCATCATTTTCGTCCTTTTCCTCCTCTCCCGATTCATGGTCTGGAGACGCCGACCGCTGGTCCAGCTCTGCGACCGTCTCTGCTCTTGAGCAGGGGTTGGGCAGAGCTTCCTTCGGTTGTTTGTCCGCTGAGACGTCCTGCTTCAGATGTTTGTCATCAGAGAGAGTCCTAACGCCGACTGACAGACAAAACTCTGCAGAGAGAACACAGTAGATTCATTTGCTTAGATGCTGCTGATAATGCTATGCAGACACAAAAAGCCACAAGAGATTTAAAATTGACAAGAATATAATTTGTAACGTTATACATATTGGTGAGATGTTTCCTCCGCACAAAAAAGAAAAATCTAAAACAGTGTTGCCATATGAGAAGTGATACAGCAAGTTTCTTTATTCAGGCTGTGAGCCAATTTAACTGACTTTAATGTGTCTGTTTGTGTGAGTAGCATGGAGCGGAGTACCACTCCAGCACAGGATCTGGCTGCTTAACAATAACCCAATCAAAGTTGATTCCCAATATCAATCATCTTCAAAGTCGTTCTGAAACTGAAAGCTTGTGTTTCAGGGAGTTAAGAGCAGGGAGGATTTATTGACTGGGGAAGCAACAGATAAAAATACTGATGTTTTTTTCCACTGTTCAACAAAAAGTTGGACAAAAACACAAAAAACTTTTAGCATTGAAAGCAGACCTATTCTAAGAACATATGACAAAATGTGTGAAGTACATTAAATGGTCTAATACCTTTACACTACATAAATCAAGATTAATCTTTGATCAATGCATTTTGGCTTGTGGCCTTGGACTGGGTTTTATGTTGCTGTTGTGGAAAAACCTTCTAAACCTCTAACTACGGTGGCCGAGACCCGCCATTGCTGAAAATTAAAGAAAGGCTGCAAATAAAAAAAAAACTACGCAAATAAAAAAGCCACAACGGAAGTGAATTACAGGGGACTATTTTTGCTGATGCACCAGTGTTTTTTACGTGAGCAGAGAAGAAGAAGACAAAGAGGACGTTAGTGAAAAGGAAGAAATAAGAAGAGCGAGGAATAAGAAGAACAACGAACGAGAAAATAAGTGAAAAGATTAGTATTCAACATCGCTACGTGTAATTTTTAACGTGCAACACCGGTGCATCGGCAAAAATAGTCCCCGGTAATTCACTTCCATTGTGGCTTTTTTATTTGCGTTGTTTTTTTATTTTATTTGCAGCGGGGTTTCTTTATATTTGCAGCGTTTCTTTTATTTGCAGCGTTTCTTTTATTTGCAGCGTTTCTTTTATTTGCAGCGGCGTTTGTTTCTGTTTGCAGTGTTACTTTTATTTTCAGCAAAGTCTCGGCCACTGTATCTAGCACTCTGAAAACTGAGTGTCTCAGTTACCAAAAATAAGACTTGATTAAACAGTTGCACGCAAAAGGGTCCAAACATACATCAGACGTCTCGATGCAGAATGACAATGAAACATAGGAGCATACTAATTTTAAAGCGTAGAGGATGATACATTCTAGTAGACAAAACATTGGTGTTCACACTGCTAATCTTTGTTTGGGCAGAGTACTAGTCGGCACCTGTAGTCGGCCACGGCTCTATTCTGAGGTTCTCAGCAGTTTTGTTTTCATCAAGTATGGAAAACACTATTTTCCCCATCACAGTTGCTTAAACATTGCTTTAACTAAAGATATGTTGCTTGTATCTGGACCGCTTCAGACTTTTTGCTCTCCTGGTTCCTTGTAAGCAGATGAAGTCGTGCCACACATCTTTTGAAACCCACCACAGGACACCTGACCGTCACAGAGAGAACAGGTAATGTGATTAAATGAACCAGTAAGTAGACTCTTACATTTACACCTGGAGGAGTTGGCCGGGGAGAGAGAGGTCAATCTGCTCAGTCTTCTCTCCCGGGTCAACACAAGCGGATGTCAATGGATGGATGGATTTCTGGTCTTGTTGACCGCTCAGTTTTTCATGCTAAACTCACCAATTCATAGATACATATTTACAACACTTCATCATCGAATGTTCTTTTTAACCTATTTTAAATCGGCCCTGCCCTCTTTTTCTTTCATACTGATCTAAAATAAGATACAAGAGGGAATTAAAAAAAAAAAAAAGTTTTACCATACAGCCACCACCACACCACGTAGTAACAATTTGGGTAGTGCTTGGGTAAATAAAATACTAAATATCTATTGTATTTTAAGCTCACTGTATGCCAAAACCTCCAGACTCAGAGACAGTTTCTTCCCCCAAGCTGTTGCTCTGATGAACTCTCATCACTCAGAGTCTCAGAGTAATCAACCACTGTGCAATAATATTAATTCATCTTCTTTTCCTTTCGGCTTTTCCCTTCAGGGATCGCCACAGTGAATCAGTTTCCTCCATCTGAGGCTGTCTTCTGCATCCTCTTCTCTTTTCCCAACTACCTTCATGTCTTTCACTACATCTATAAACCTCCTCTTTGGTTCCTCTGGTTCTCCTGCCTGGCACTTCAAAACTCAGCTCCTTCTACCAATATATTCTCTATCGCTCCTCTGGACATGAACCATCTCAGTCTGGCCTCCCTGACTTCATCTCCAAAGCCTCTGTGCTGTCCCTCTGATGTCCTCATTCCTGATCCTATCCAGTCTGGTGGCTCCCTTAGAGAACCTCAGCATCTTCATCTCTGCTCCCTCCTGTCTTTTCCTCAGTGACACTGTCTCTAGACCAAACAACATCGCTGCTCTCACCACAGTTTTCTACACATTTCCTTTCATTTGAGCTGAAACTCTTTTATCACACATCACACCTGACACTTTTCTCCACCCGCTCCATCCCGCCTGCACATGTTTCTTCACCTCTTTTCCACACTCTCCATTGCTCTGAACTGTTGACCCCAAGAACTTAAAATCCTCTATTATTATTACTGTGCAATAATAATGAATGAATGAATGAATGAAAATATATTTATTTCGGTCAGGTCATTCATAATGTAGTCACCACTGAAAGCATTAGTTCACATAAAAAAACAAACGAGACCTAACCGAAAAGGAATAGGCTGAAGCTATTGCTTATTTACGCCTACCCTTCTCACATGATCAACTTATTCAGATCAAACATACAAAACATAATATAAAAAAATAAATCATATTGTTTACACAATCCCAAAACATAATTCAGTAATAGTATCATCTACTGGATCCCTCATATTTTTCAAACACATTAAACTTAAACAAACGTTTGAAAGCATAAATCGACTGGCACATCTTCAATTTATCATCAAGTGCATTCCATATATTTACACCCCTTACAGTAATACATTGATCTTTAATTTTAGTCCTAGACTTTGGTTTTTCAATCATATGTTTCCCTCGAAGCTCATATCTACTTATCCTTATTTTAAACATGCTTACAATTTTACTAGGTAACAATCTGTTGAACACTTTGTACATTATCAATGCTATTTTGTATTCCACTAAATCCAAGAATTTAAATGCCCTTAATTTAATAAATAATTCATTTGATGGTTCTCTATAATTTGATTTTGTGATAATCCTTACCGCTCTTTTTTGAAGAATAAAGATCGGTTTAGTATGGGTAAAATATGCACTCCCCCATATTTCTAAACAGTATGTGATGTATGGAAAAAACATAGTGCAATACAAAATATACAAAGCACGCTGGTTCAACATATCTTTTACCTTATATAATATGGCTATTGATTTAGCTAATTTAGATTTGACATGATTAATATGCATCTTCCAATTTAATTTATGGTCCATGATGACACCTAAAAATTTTGTCTCAAACACCCTTTCTATTTCTTTATCTTCTATAATAATAATAATAATAATAATAATAACCACAATCATATGCTGTAACAATGCACCTTTCAGTAACCATGTCTACCTCTACTGCTGCACCATTCACTTTTTTTTTTTAAACTCTATATATGTTAAAAAGTTGCGTTCTGTATTGAACCAATACGGACATATATTATGCTCTTCTTTATTGATGTCATAATCAGGGGTGCACACAAGCCAGTACTCGAGGGCTAGTGTACTGCATGTTTTAGATGTTTCCCTGTCTTTAACACACCTGAATCTAACTGGACTGGCCCTCGAGTCCCGGCTTGTGTGCACCCCTGGTTATAATATACAGGTGAACGTCGGAAAATTACTGCAAAACTGAGTTCGTAGTAAATTCAACTAAAGGTGAAACAAATATATTATTTCCCACTACATTCAAAGTGAGATATTTCAAGCCTTTATTTGTTATAATTTTGATGATTATGGCTCACAGTTTATGAAAACCCCAAATAAAAAAAAAAAAAAAAAAAAATATTTTATGAAATCAATAAACAATTCAATCACCAAAATTATAACAAATAAAGGTTTAACATATATTTCTTTGCATGTAATAAGACTAGGTAATATATTTGTTTTAAGTTGAATTATTGAAATAAATTAACTTTTACACCATATTCCACATATTCTAGATCTTGGCTGATGGGGACATAGGAGGATATTTCAGTTGCTATATGGTTGTCTGTCTGTACAGTCATGCAAGTCCAATGCTATAAAGCACTTTAAATTTTAAATCGAAGCATTTTGTTTTTTCATATAAAATAAACACATTTCTATGCACTTTAGAAGTTTTGGCGCCTGCGCTGCTGAAATCGGGGTGTCCCTTATTTCCAGTACTGGAGTTGAGAGGGATGGCATCCCCATGAAATAAAAACGGTCCAAATCATCCCCCCTGAAATAAAAACGGTCCAAATCACCCCCCCTGAAAAAAAAACGGTCCAAATCATCCCCCCTGAAATAAAAACGGTCCAAATCATCCCCCCTGTAAAACGGCCATCCCTCCTTTCTATCCCTTATGTCATTTCATCAATGAATGTGGTTTTACTGCTATTTCAACATTTAGAGTCATCACCAGAAAAATAACACCAGAAAAATAACTTATTTGACAATTTTCACTTGAAATAAGTAGAAAAATCTGCCAGTGGAACAAGATTTATCTTCTTATTACAAGCAAAAAAATCCTGTTCCACTGGCAGATTTTTCTACTTATTTTAAGTGAAAATCTACTTGAAACAGGTGAAAATTGTTGTTTTTTCCAGTGATGAGTTTTGTTTTAAGTGTAATGAGATTTTTTTTACTAAATTTAACTAGAAACATTTTAACTAGAAATAAGACAAATATTCTTGTTAAGATTTAGAGTTTTTGCAGTGATCCATTTTCCTTATCCTGTGAAGAACAGAGTCATATTGATAAGTTCAGAAAAGTGTTTTTTATTGTTGTGTTTTGATGTATTTGATTTAAGCCCAGTGGATATTTAAAGCTTACAGAAGGCTGCATTTAACTGCTGCTATGTCATTCCAGCAGTATTTCTGCAGGTGTTTTGGTCACTGCTATTATTTGTAATCAGCACAAATTATCTGTTATATGATAAAATCCACCATCCCCCCTGATTGTTTTTTACAACTCGAGTACTGGGTATTTCTATCTAAGGTGGCAGCCCTAGTGCACACTGACCTCCGCCCTGCCCCCCGGGCCCGGCTCCCCGGGGCCCCCGGGGCCTCGTCCCTCCGTCGGCCGCCCTGCTCGCCTCAAACGCGGCCAGCACCAGCTCCAGGGCCGCGGCCACCCGCCCCGCCAGTAGCCGCCGCAGCTCCGCAAGCTCCGCCTGGCCGCGCTCCTGCAGCAGCCACAGCAGCTCCCGGGCCACCTCCGCGAACTCCCGGTCGATCGTGGCCTTCAGACTGTGGTACTCCGGTCGTTTTTTGGACATCTTTTTTTAGGGTTTTCCAGCCGAACAAAGGGCGAAATGTAAACAGTTCTCCAGCACTTCCGGGTCCGCGGCGTGATGACGTGTGACGCAGACGTGATGACGTCACGTGCGTGTGTTTGTTGTGCTAGCGGTTGTTGTGCTAGCTGCACCATAGACACAAACATTTACTGTAAATTTCTGTAAATTTTACAGAAATAGAGAACGGTGAGTTAAAATATCATGCTTTTCCATGTGTACTATTTTGTTTTATCTTAACTCCTTACTCCTAACCTTTTTGAAGTGCACTTCTTAATGCTACATTAATGCCACCTTTTTAATCAGAGGGACAGCACATGTTTAAATGATTATTTTTTTAAATAACCAATATACCTAAATACATTGCTTTAAAATAAATAATGTCTTGTAACATTTACTGATGTCCTCCTGGCGGACAAGAATAAGCATTTACTTTAAGTGTGTACTTTTTAAAACGTTTACTTTCTTTGATTTGATTTATTTTATTTTTGTACATGTAAAAAAAAAAAGAAACAACACAACAAAACAAAGAATTTCATCCTTTAAAACTTGCTATCTTGATTTACATGTGCCAAAAAAGGAGTAGGAAGAAGTGTAAACTTATCTAGTCCTACCCCCATTCACTGATCATTTACCCTGTATTTATAAATATTCACACACTGTACTCACACTGCTAAATAACAGTATTATTATTATTATTATTATTATAAACTGTAATTATACTCACACACATACTTATACATGCATACACATAGTTGAATATTTCTATATATTTGTACACACATGCCCATATAAATATTTATATAAATATACTTATTTACACTATACTGCTATGGAGGATTTTTTGTGCCAAAATTAAATAAATAAATACATCATTAATTAATTAAAATGGGAATGAAATATATCATTAATGAATTAAATGTGTCATTAATTAATTAAAATTAGAATGAAATATGTCAATAATTAATTAAAATACAATTCATTTTAAGTAAAAATATATATTTATTATCTCAGCATTTAATTAATTAATGACACATTTAATTAATGATTTCGTGTTGCTGTATCATGAAATGTAAATGTAAAACTGTCAGTTTCACTCATCAAACTCAGTGGGCGGGGCTAACGCGAATCCAGTGGAATCCACTGCTTTGGTCTGAAACTGGAGGTGGAAGAAGAACACTTTCTAAACATGGCAGCTGTGAGTTCGGAGGATTTTCGTGAACTTTGTAGAGAGTTGGTGAGCGATATCTTCGACCTTGCAGAGTATGTGGAAGCAGGACCTGCTGACCCCGAGCATATAGCATGTAAAGCAGAGAAAGTTCCTCTGCTGGATTCGCGTTAGCCCCGCCCACTGAGTTTGACGAGTGAAACTGACAGTTTTACATTTACATTTCATGATTCAGCAACACGAAATCATTAATTAAATGTGTCATTAATTAATTAAATGCAGTTTTACATTTCATGATTCACACGTAACACGAAATCATTAATTAAATGTGTCATTAATTAATTAAATGCTGAAATAATAAATATATATTTTTACTTAAAATGAATTGTATTTTAATTAATTAATTACATATTTCATTCTAATTTTAATTGATTAATGACACATTTAATTAATTAATGATATATTTCATTCCAATTTTAATTAATTAATGATGTATTTATTTATTTAATTTTGGCACAAAAAATCCTCCATATACTGCATCTGCTCTATACCTATGTATATAACTACTTACACACACCACACACGTGTGTGTGTGTGTGTGATATATATATATATATATATATATATACATACACACACACATATCGCAACTATGATCCCCACTAACATGAAATTGCAGCTGATTTATCATATTTAAAACTAGTAACATTTGTACATGTTATTATAATTTACTAAATATACATTTAGATGTGGATAAAATTACTCCAAAACAGTATTTATTATGTAAATGTACAAAAAATATATATATAAATATATATACATACCGGAAAATAATGTGCAATATCATTCTCTGCAACGTGCAATTATGTAAATAACATCTGTAAATATCCATCTGTTATTTTTTTATATACTAGTATTTCTTCTTATTTATTTTTCTTCTTCTTCTTCTTGTATATACCAGTTTACTGTTTATAGTATTACTGTGTGATAACTTTCTATTGATGCCTCTTGTTTTTTGCACTATCCCCTTTGCTGCTGTAATCTGCAAATTTCCCCTCTGTGGGACTATTAAAGGATTTCTTATCTTATTTTAAAAATTGTAAGTTCCTCAAAATTAGCTCAGTTGGTCCCAGCACTGTGGCAAAGTGTACTTTTAAAACATTGTTGAGGAAAACTAAAGATTTCACATGGTGCCAAAGATGATCCTAAAATGAGTCCCACGCGAGGAATCGGGCATCTTCCTGGATATCCATCAGTAAATCAAATATAACTTTTTTATAAGAATATTTAGTTTGAAAAACAATAGTTTTTTTGTGTGAAGATTAGCACCTACGTCAGCCATGACCACATAGTTAGAATTTGTCTCTAATGAGAAGGAATTGTTTATTTGAAGAAAGTGAAACCTTGGCACCTAGTGACTGTCCGTTTCTGTTTGTGGTCCTGTAGGTCGACACCTGAAAGTTTCATCACGGAGTAAAAACATCTTTGACGTCATAGGAGTTGAGATGTCTCAGAAGAAGAATGTTGTACCAAAGCGGTGGTTGAACTATCAGCCTATGGGACAGAGGCTTCCAGGAACTAGATTTATTGCGTTTAAAGTGCCTTTAAAAGAATCTCTGAACCGTCGGGTTCCTCAGTTGGAGTCCTTTGATCTTTGGGACTTGATGGACTGTATGGAAAGTGGAAACCAGGAGCTGGGTTTGATCATCGATCTGACCTTCACCACCAAATACTACAGTCTAACAGACGTCCCACAGTCCTGCTCTTACATTAAAATCTCCACCGAAGGTCATAGAGTTCCCTCTGATAACGTCATCTTGAGCTTCAAACAGGCAGTCAGATCTTTCCTGAGGGAGAACTGGGACAATGACAAACTCATCGGTGTCCACTGCACCCACGGCCTGAACCGCACCGGGTACCTGGTGTGTAGATACCTGATAGATGTGGACGGGTTAGATCCCTCCACAGCTGTGCAGCTCTTCAACTCCTCCAGGGGTCACAGCATTGAGAGGAAGAACTACCTGCGTGACCTGCAGAACACCAACAAAAGGAGCAACGGTGCTATTGATGAGTCAAAGAAGGTGGCGATGAAAGGGCTGGCTGTGCTGAGACGGCCATCGGTGGCCAGAGAGGGGGGAGAAAAGCTACGAGCCACCACTGAGGAGCCGCAGCAACGTGGTGATGTCCCAACAGAAACTGAGCAACCCGATTGTGAACAACCGTCTGGTTATCAACGCAAACGGAGAGCCCGACGTCGCGCGAAGGTTAACCGAAAACATTCACATGACGGCCTCCTCGGTAAACCGGATATCCAGCCAGAAGACCGGCAGCAAACAAGCTAACGCTGAGTTTGGTTTCATTTGACTCGATATAGAAGAAGTGTTTTCCCTCTGCCGTTCCCTAAACTTTCATCCTGATTATTCTTATCAATATATAGCTATGGCGTGCTTGTTGTTACCAAGGCAACTTGAGTGAAAATTGAAGTAAGCATTAAAATTATTATTTTTTTTTTTTAACATTTCCCATTTAAATTGTAATCAAAGCAAATTTGAATGGAAATATACAATTTATGTCAGACAATAATTTGATTAAAGGGTGTTTAAGGATTGAGAACTATGCCAGGCAGAAACGGAGTAAAAATGTTTTTCATTAATTGTATTGCTCATTATTTTCAGACCAGGTATAAAATCAGGGTCGTTGCGATACATCAGAATATGTAGAGTAATGAGATAACTGAAGTCCACACTGCTTTTGAGATAACAGTGTGTGTTATATTCATTATTCATTTTGTGAGGAAACTGGAAATCAGTAGATTTATTTTGTGCCGAGCCACTTGAGGATTGCTGTTAACAGCCGCTTCAGTTTTTTTACCTTGAAATTTTACAAACACGGGGCCTCAGAGCACTGAACGCTCATCTTTTAAGATTTTGTAAAACCTTCATTTACACTGGTTGATAATGACTTAAGTTTTTGGAACATTGAACTCAAACTGCATATGTAGTTCTGCTTTATATTGTCACACATTTGCTATTGTATTTGTGCCTTGAATGTAACTGCTGTTAAACAGAGTAAAGCTTCACTGCTTGGTTGTCATGAATTAACCGTCAGTCATTTCTCCTCACAAACAAACTGAAGTTGATGAGATTTTCCTTTACTATTTTCAATCCATTCCCAGAACTTAACTCAGAATATATTCTGTTTAATAAAGTTAAGATGCAGGAAAGCTGTGATGCAGCTGTAGTCTAGAGTTCTGAACAGAGCCCACTGTCGTCAGTTCTCACTTCTGATAGAAGTCAAAAAGGATTGGAAATACGATGGCTAATAATGAAAATATACTGGCGTTCACAGTACTCGAGTTGTAAAAAAAAAAATCAGGGGGGATGGTGGATTTTATCATATGGGGACAGATAATTTGTGCTGATTACAAATAATATAATATATTATAAATAATAGCACTGACCAAAACAGCTGCAGAAATACTGCAGGAATGACATAGCAGCAGTTAAATGCAGCCTTCTGTAAGCTTTAAATATCCACTGGGCTTACATCAAATACATCAAAACACAACAATAAAAAACACTTTTCTGAACTTATCAATATAAAAATCTCTACACTTAAAACACGACTCATCACTGGAAAAAACAACAATTTTCACCTGTTTCAAGTAGATTTTCACTTGAAATAAGTAGAAAAATCTTCCAGTGGAACAAGATTTATTTGCTTGTAATAAGATAAATCTTGTTCCACTGGCAGATTTTTCTACTTATTTCAAGTGAAAATTTACTTGAAACAGGTGAAAATTGTCAAATAAGTTACTTTTCTGGTGTTATTTTTCTGGTGATGACTCTAAATTTTGAAATAGCAGTAAAACCACATTCATTGATGAAATGACATAAGGGATGGAAAGGGGGGGTGGCAGTTTTACAGGGGGGATGATTTGGACCGTTTTTATTTCAGGGGGGATGCCGTCCCCCCTCATCCCCCCTCATCTCCAGTACTGGGCGTTCACAACACAGTCAAATACGATCCATATCCATACCGATGCCATGATAGAGTAGTAGTATTTATCTAGTATTTTTACCATCGTTATTTCGGGTTAACTCCGATTCGCTAGTGAAGCACTAGGGCTCCACCAATCAGATTGGTCATATAGGCCAATTCTCCATGTCAAATCGGCCAAAATGAACGCCGACGGACGACTAAACGGGTCACACCACCGCGACTGGAGTCACCGACCGCACCCACCGGCGTACGAGGGCCGATTATCGGGTTGGTGTGCCCCGGCCTTAAAACTCCTTATGCCCCTGACATCGTACCTTTGAGAGCGATTCAGAGACGCACACAGTCATTAATGAACTTTCAGCCACATTATCTGTCAATGTAAAAAGAACATTTTAATTAGTAAATGAATCAAGTGTCTCTTCACATTTTTACATGAAAGTAATATAAAAAAACAGGAATTTCACCAATACAAAACATCATTTGGTATTTTAACAAGTGAAAGAATGGGCAGGAAAGACTGTTAAATATAACAGGACTGTCTCAGAAAATTAGAATATTGTGATTTTCTGTAATGCAATTACAAAAACAAAAATGTCATACATTCTGGATTCATTACAAATCAACTGAAATATTGCAAGCCTTTTATTATTTTAATATTGCTGATCATGGCTTACAGCTTAAGAAAACTCAAATATCCTATCTCAAAAAATTAGAATATTCTGGGAATCTTAATCTTAAACTGTAAGCCATAATCAGCAATATTAAAATAATAAAAGGCTTGCAATATTTCAGTTGATTTGCAATGAATCCAGAATGTAGGACATTTTTGTTTTTTTTAAATTGCATTACAGAAAATAAAGAACTTTATCACAATATTCTAATTTTCTGAGAAAGTCCTGTAAACTGAATAAAAAGTTGCTGGTGTGAAAGCTACCAAAAATCAAGTACTGACAAACTAACAAAAACACAAGATGTTACACTAGAAATGTGACAAACTGATAATAAACTAAATAAGTTGTTTGTAGGTTTAATCTTCATCAAAACATACACTAAACTGCAAGGAACAAACATCACGATTGAACGCATCATTCAAATCATCCTCCTCCTCTTTTTCCTGGGTTTTTCCAGGTTAATGTCCTTACTGTTCTTTTGGGGCAGACACTTGTGCCTCCCCTTCAGGAGAGCTTTGCCACAGTTACCACACTTGTTTGGCTCCTGGCGGCCCTTGACTTGGACGTGGACTTGGAGACCGGAGCTCCGCTGGAGCCGCTTCTCCCGGTTCAGGGTTCTGGCCTGAATCTGCAGCGTGTTTGTCCTCCGGTGAGTCCGGAGATGAAGAGCCAGACCGTCGCTGCGCTCAAACCGTTCCCCGCACAGACCGCAGACGTGCTGTTTGTCCCGCAGGTGAGCGCCCACGTGTCTGGACAGGAACCTGCGGGCGCTGAAGGTCCGGCTGCAGGCCAGGCAGCTGAAGCCGTCGGGTTTAGAAAGCTCCTGAGGTTTGTCCTTAGTGGAGTCCATCTCAATGGGGTCGTTGTTGTAGTCGCTGCTGTCCTCGGTGTCAGACGATAACACCAGGGAGACGTCCTGACGGGCTCTCGGCGGGCCCGGTTCATCGGACCGCTGGCGGTTCTGAGTGTGGTTCTGAGTGGACAGCTGGCGGTTCTGAGTGGACAGCTGGCGGTTCTGAGTGGACAGCTGGCGGTTCTGTGAGGGCTTGGTTGCCAGCTTGGAGTTGAAGGTGAACTCGATGATCTCTGCCTCCAGATCTTGGAGCTGCTCCTCAGCCGGTTCCTCTCCAGCTTGTGGAGGCTCTGGAACCGTGTCCTGAGGTGGGTTCTGGTTCTGGTCCTGGAGGTCCAAGGGAGCCGCTTCTTCGTTCAACAACATCTGCTTTGTGAACATGTCTGTGCAGAAAAATACAGGATTAAACCTTACTGGCTTCAGATTAAAAATATTTTGTTTCTATAAATATCTGATTTATTGAAAAAGTTTGGTGGTGCAGCTGGAAAAACGATCAGAATCATAGTTAAATGTTTTATTTCCCATTTACAGGACTGTCTCAGAAAATTAGAATATTGTGATAAAATTCTTTATTTTCTGTAATGCAATTAAAAAAACAAAAATGTCATACATTCTGGATTCATTACAAATCAACTGAAATATTGCAAGCCTTTTATTATTTTAATATTGCTGATTATGGTTTACAGTTTAAGATTAAGATTCCCAGAATATTCTAATTTTTTGAGATAGGATATTTGAGTTTCCTTAAGCTGTAAGCCATGATCAGCAATATTAAAATAATAAAAGGCTTGCAATATTTCAGTTGATTTGTAATGAATCCAGAATGTATGACATTTTTGCATTACAGAAAATAAAGGACTTTATCACAATATTCTAATTTTCTGAGACAGTCCTGTAGATCAGCTCAGTGTGTAATTATATTTTCTGACTAGGACGACTTAACTTGCAGTAAACCTAATGTTGGTGACCAGGTTTATTGTTTAAAGAGAAGCGTAATATGTACCAAAAAAAAGTAAAATGAGAAATTAAGTATTTTTTTATAAAAGAAAAAAAAAACTCATGTCATTTTGTTGAAGGTCCAATTCATGTATCATTTGTTCTTTGCTTTGGTCCTGGGTACGACGTTAAACTGCATCCGACGGTGGGGGCCTGGACCTAGGGGACGGAATGAGGGTACCCCTAACCACCGTCACCTCCAGGCGGCCTCTGGCAAACGCTCAGTACCTGTCAGCCCCCAAACCAGGGTTACGGTGAAGACCCCCCTGCCTTGTGGGACACCTTTGGGAGAAGGAAAGGCTATGGGAGTAAACCCAGACAGAAAATCAGGAGTGGAGCCCCTTAGGCGGCTGGGTGTCACCGCTGACCCCCTACCGGCAGCTCCTGCAGCCAAGTTGATGCCAAACGTATTGCCCTGCTTTCCTTTGGACCACATCAGCAAGGCCGAGAGGGGGATCCTGACGACTGGGCACCCCAGGATCACCATATATTTTGCCCAGGCATGCGCCCTGGAGAGGTCACTTCACGAGCTATAAGTCCAGACTGCAGATTGGCGCCCACAGAGGCAGGCACACCTTACATCTGTGGAAACTCACTCAGGAATCGGACTGTTTAGCCAAATAGCCACAGCAGCGCCTGTATCCCACCATCAGACTAATCCCTGGTGCATACTCCATTGTAGGGCTGCACGATTAATCGTTAAAAAAATCGCGATCTCGATTCATGCTTGAACGCGATCTCATTTCCAAATGACAACGATTAAAAAAAAATAAATAAATAATTTTTTTTTTTTTTTTTTTTTAAAGATGGCTGCATAAAAAAAGGACTAGGCCTATGTTCTAGGTTGTTGTAGTCCTGTCATGGTCAACTATCATGTTGTAATTTTTGTTATATTTTGTTAATGATTGTGGATTACATTTGGAGAAACATCTACCTTTCTCATCACCTGACACATATTGCATATAAATATTGTTAAAATTGTTATTGTTAAAATTATTTAAAGACAAGAGAGATGTTTATTGTTTTTTATGTTCAATGTCAGCTGTTACAGCAAAAAGCAGCCAGAGGAATAATTTGTTGCCTCAGAACTACAGGATCTGTTACAAGTCCCCTTTCTGAAAGGGTGTTCAACTCAGGGAGGAACAAATATTGTTCAAAATTGTTATTATTGTTTAAATTATTCAAAGGTTTGTGTAAAGAAGACAAGAGATGTTTATGGTTATTATATTTTTGTTCAGCTGTTGCAAAGTTAAAGTAATAAGTGCAATAAATTTTATATTGGAAAAAAATCGTGAGAGAATCGTGATCTCAATTCTAAGCAAAAAAATCGTGATTCTCATTTTGTCCAGAATCGTGCAGCCCTACTCCATTGTCTTTTGAGACAGAAGGAAGCCAATGAATGAATGAATGTTCTTTGCATTTTCTGTTTCAGAACCAAATCAGAAAAGGAAAAAAAAAAGTGGTAAATATGTTTTCAATTAAAAAAAAGGTCATAAATCTGCTTGTTAATCTGTTTTATATTACAAAACATAAAAGGAGGGGTGGAGGATAAGACTGTTTACAAGGCATGAAAGGCCACATGAGACCCTACCTGTCAAGTCTCCTGTTTTGGCTGGGAAACTACTGTATTTTACCCCTCTTTCCCGCCGTCCTCCCGAAGATTTCCTGTTTTATAATATAATAATTTAAAAAAAAAAGGATTATTGTGCTTCTACAAACTTAATGGTCACTAACCTCGCAATAACTGCTCCCTGCTGTAGCCTGGGGGGCAGTTCTCGCGAGGTTAGTGGCAACAACGGGAACAAACTCAGAACAAAATCAGATGGATGTAACGAGAGAAAACATTTCTGCCAGAAAAGCGAAGACTTCATGTATATCTAAAAATGGGAGCCAGAGACCCACATGAGTGAAAATGACAAATTAAAAGAAAATGTTTCACTTGAAGACAATCAATTTGTATATAAATACATGCGCTTTAATTCCCTTTTGTGTTTTCATTTAGGCTGTAGCAGTTATAGGAACTACATACATAGGAATATCCCCAGTATTTCAGTGTCAACAAAGGTACATAAAGAGCCCATAATTGTAGTTTGTAATTGATTGACAGGCAGATATTTTAAATATCTTGTAAACCTTTCTTAAAATGTAATACTGGACCTCGATTGGGCAGGTTGGACAGCGGGTGGCGGAAAATTTCCCTTATTTTTAAATCCAAAACTTGACAGGTATGCATGAGACTGAGCAGATTTAAATGCGCCTCCAGCAGTGAGGGATCCCTCCATATCTGCATAAAGCACCTTGTTTACCAGGCCCGGTTCTACGAGGGTGCATAAGCATGCATTGCACCCTCAGTTTATGTGTTTGCATGCTCAGTTGAAAAGATGGGAAAAAAAAAACTGACAAGTGTGCGCGCGTTAAGCCTGATTTATGGTTCTGCGTTAAATCGACGTGTAGCCTACGCCGTAGGCTCTGCGTCGATTTAACGCAGAACCATAAATCAGGCTTCAGTGTCCGTCACTCATCTGCGTCCAGCAGTTTCCTGCACCAGCAAGACGCTGCTCTCTGCTGCTCCGTTAACACAAAGTAACATGGATATTGGGAAGTGGTTCAAGCACAACCACGCAAGCAAGTTAGACAACGGTTGACCACACAGGTTATATTTATTTTTGTTATTTATTTTTGTTTTATTTTCTGTTGCTAGATTGTCTGATGGGTGAGGTAGCCCAGACTAAATGTAGCATTTTCTTTGTTCTGCAGCAATATTGCTGCAGTAAAGCATTTTAAATACACTTTAAATATAGAATAGAAGACTTTATTGATCCCCCAGAGGAGAAATTCAATTGTGCACACACGCCCAACAGTTTATACAAAAAATTAAAATAGAAATAACTAATAAATAGCTAAATAATAAAAAAAAGCAATATAAAATGTAGAAAAATGAGCAATGTACAAGAGAAAAAAAATAGTAAACACAAAAAAACGGATAATATTTACATGTGCAAAAATACGTGAGGTATTTAGCGGGCAAAGGTCATTGCACTTTCAAAGAGACAGGTTATTGCACTCGGGTGGCTACAGTTGGTTATTATTATAAAGTCTGATGGCCGTGGGGGTGAAGGACCTGCGGACCTTCTTGTTTTGCTAGTATCATTCCGCTTGAAATGATGGGAAAATGCATAATTTAGTGTTGAATAAGGTGCCAGGCATGTGCCCCCCCTCTGATCTGAGATGCACCGTAGTCATCATTTTATACAACCGGCCCTGTTGTTTACCCTGGAAAGTTGGATTTCCCTGGGCTTCCCTAGGCTGATTTATGGTTCCGCGTCACACCAACGCAGAGCCTACGGCGCAGGGTACACGGCGACGCACACCGTACCCTGCGCGTCGCCGCGTACCCTACGCCGTAGGCTCTGCGTCGACCTAACGCAGAACCATAAATCAGCCTTTATAGTCCAGCTCCGCTCACCTGCATACGGAGAGTCCATGACGGGTCTGTTGAGCGCGCAGAGCAGCGCGTGCTGGCGGGACATGACCTCGTGACACTGCGCCGCCTCCTGCTCGTACTTCATCAGGGTTCCAGCGAACATCGCCAGGATCTCCTCCACCGCCGCGTTCAGCCGCTGGCTCACGAACACACGCATCTTATCCATCTGGGCCATGTCCGGACCGGGGGAGGGGGGGGGCACCGCAGAAGACGAGCAGAACCGACGAGCAGAACCGTGAAACGAAACACTCTGCAGAGTCCCGACTGCTGCTGAAAGCTTCCGGCTCCGGTGTAAACCAAACGAGTTCCGGGATCCTTCAAAATAAACGCTCGTTTCATTTTTATTATTTTGAATTGTATTCCGTATAAAAGTGGTACCAAGTCCCATTAACTTTCCCAGATTACTTGAACATAAGGGCAGCTGACCTGAGAAGCAAGATCATAACAATGATCAAGGCTAAGCGATAGATGACCTGAAAGTCTGCAAATGTGGTGCTACTAATGCTACAAATGGAACGCAGCATAATGCCGCGTTCCATTTGTTTGAGTTCCGAGTCGGAATTTTCAACTGGAACGCCCCTCGAAGTGGGATTTCCTACTCGGAAAGTCGGAGAATCTTCACCACCCCCGAGTTAACATTCCAACATGGCTGCCCCGGCTGTAAACAGGAAGTAGAAGAAAGCTCCAGTAAAAATTTGTAGCACTTCTGTCTAGTTTTGATCATAAAAACTCCTACCATCCCACTTCTGGTGCAGAGAATCCCACTCCACGGTCCCAAAGCAACGTTTGGTGTCAGGTCCACGGATACGTGAAGTTCACGTATCTGTGAACTTCACATCGTCCTCCCTTCTTTGGCTTGCCTCTTTTATTGTTCACGGTGAACAATAAAAGAGGCAAGCCAAAGAAGGGAGGACGACTTCATCCCAAACATCACAGATGTTAACTTGAAATGAACATTTTGCTAAAAATAAAGCAAATGTTATGTGAAGTCAGATATGAGCCTTGTGTCTGATGATTACTGCCCTCTATGAAGAGAAGAGTGAATTCAGGGTTGAAAACAGGACTATTATGTTGGCTATGTTGTTATGTTGGCAGGCGCTAGAACAGCTTTCGTGGACGTGGCCATCTTGTTTTCCGACTTTGTAACTGGAACGCTGATAACTCGGCTGTGACGGCATTCCCAGATCCCAGTTCCGATTTCCGAGGTAAATGGAACGTAGCATAACAAGACCAACCAGCCGGTGTACAGCATAGTATTGCTAGAGATTATTTGATATACTTGGTAGAGAAAGCTGGAAACTAAGATCAATGTGGCACAGAGAGAGGTAGGCCTATAGAATATTTTTTACAAAGTCTTTTTACAGACCATGGGATATATTCTGAACATCCTCCTGCACACCTTACAGGGTCACAAAAATAAACAATATCCATTTTAAATAAAATTAATATAAAACATGAAACAGGATTCTGGGAAATGAAGTCCTATATATATTCCCGTATTATACAACAAAAACACAATTTACATTTCCTGTAGTTCAAAAAACCCAGTGAAATAAATAAAACATAAATATACATTTTAGGGATTTTAACAGAACCCTACACAAGCCGGTTGTCCAAACAGCTGAAAGGTGCAATAAAGAAACAACCGGCTGGTTTTAACAAAGGAAAAGCCCATTGTAAAGCGACTTCCATTGTGGTGCAAAGAGAAGATATACAGCGAAACATATGTACTCAATATCTCAGTCTTTTCAAACATTACCAAGTAAATTCTTTAATTCAAGTGTACAAAAATCACAAGCCCACAGACTGATACCTTAAACCTAGAGTCAAATTTACCAAGCTAATCATCAGTGTATGTCTAATAAGTCTTATTAGTCATACACTGTGCAAATAGAGAAGGGAACAATAAATAAAACTATCAATTTATGATTTAATTATCAGTTTTTCCATCATAGATGTGGAAAAATTGTAGCTACTTGTGCAACTTACAGCCATGTTAACAATAAACACCAAGGCAGCTGATAAACACAGTGGAGAAGAATGAATCTTGCTTTTCAGTCTGATATCTTAACCCTTTCAGACAGAATATCTTTTAAAGGTATTGTGACATCATTTTTAACATGCTTTTAACACTATTAAAAGTCTTGGCCAACATCCCTCAAATGTGTCTAAAAGAGTGTAACAAGAAAAACTTCACTCTAGTACTCTTTTTCTGGCTTTTTATTACAGTGTTTTTTTGCGCCGTGAAAAATGCTTCCTTTCCCCCCTTTCCTGTCAATCATTGCTCCGCTCCTCCTCCCAACCTCCTCCTCCTCCAGCCATACGCTCACAGCGGCGTCGGAGAGAGCCGGGAGCGACAGGCGAAGCATGCACGGAAAAGCAGGAGGGCGAACCACAGCAAACAATCATAAAAATAAAGGCATGTAAATAAAGTGTCCCCTTATCTTAAGTCCAGTCAGTGGCCGCGGGTCTTCTTAGCAGTTTTCCTCCGCTGATGAGAACAGAAGAGGCTGTAAACAGCTCCGTGTTAAGCCTGATTTATGTGCCGCGTTAAATCGACGCAGAGCATACGCCGTAGGGTTCAGCGTACGGTGCGCGTCGCCGCGTACCCTACGCCGTAGGCTCTGCGTCGGTGTAACGCGGAACCATAAATCAGCCTTTATGGTGCACTGGAGAGGAGAGGAGGCAGGGAGCTGGGTGGAGGGGGCGGTGATTTAGCGGATCGTTACGTAACGATCCGCCACCAAACCAGATGCGCCGTTTTTACATAGTTATGCGGAAAATCCCAGAAAGCAGACAATACACTGAATGTTAAAAGTTCGTTGTTTTTTGGGTGTAATTGATGTCAAGACACCCAACAAAACACAAAAAATAAAGAAAAATTTGTTTTTCATGTCACAATCCCTTTAAAATGCCTCACTGAAAACTTAAACCCTCAACCTCTTAAAAACAAAGAAGATACACGAGTTTAAACCTTCTGGTTTTTGTCATAAATTGTTATCTTTACCTTCATATGTAACAGTTCAAAAAAAGTACAGTAGCTTGTGTGTTTTGAAAGTGTTGATGTAATTTTCTCCTTTATATTCTATAAACTATATTCTATTTTTCACAAATGTTTCAACCTATTAACACTGAACACACATATAATTTTCAGAAGAGTTCATGAATACTATATTTAATGTAATACCTTAAACTATTCCCAATCAATCCCTCAATTTTACTTATGAATCTTTTTTTTATTAACAACAAAGAGCTAGATCCATTTGAAATGTGCTCAACTCTGAAAGATGTGAAAACTAATCCAGAATTTCAGCTTCCCCATCCATTTCCTTTTCTTCACAGATGTCTTTTTCCTGTAAAAGAAAAAAAAAGACTGAGAAATAAACATTTTGGATTAATTCTACCTTGTGACAGATCAATTTAAGCAAGATATAGAAGATTAAGGTAAACATGTCAACTCAGTGTGATATAAACTATGAACATGAAGTATCAGAAGGACACAGACTGGTGTGATGAATCTCACCTGCAGTTTCTCCTTCCTCTCCTCTCTCCTCTGTAACTCCATCTCCACCATGGTGTAGAAGTCACTCTCAGCCCTGGACAGGAGCTGCTCCACGTCTTCCTCTCCCTCCTCCCGCCCCGTCTCCTCTGATCTGCTCTGTTCTGAGCGACACCTCTCCTTCAGGCGCATCTCCCTCTGCCGGGCCTCCAGGATCTTCTCCCTTTTTGTCTCTCGTTCAAACATCTGCAGACCATTTAGAAACAGACATTTCTTCCATGTACAGCAACACCAAATTCATATACGTCAATGTGCCCAAACCTTTTCCATTAAAAAATTATGAAAAATTTAAGCTGCAAGCAGCGATGAACGGACCCTCGCACTCATGGCCACCGCCCCCCATAAGCATATCAGAAATGACACCAGCCACGACTTCCTATGTCAAACCATTCAAAAGTTATGGCAGAAAATAGGAACTATGAAATATCGACCAATCAGAAGAAGGGGCGGGGCTAATTTGCACCAATTATGGTCAACGACTCAAGACCATGTCCGATGACACCACCCACGAGTCTTTATGTCAAACCATTCAAAAGTTATGGCAGAGAAAAGTATTCTAGGGGCCGCTGTTGAGCCGTTAGGCCACGCCCATTAATGCAAACCATGAAATATCAAATTTATCGCCAGGCCTGGCTTGCAGGCAAAATTTGGTGACTTTTGGGGAACTATCAAATATGGACCAATCAGATGAAGGGTGGGCGCGCTATTTGGCATCTAGCGTCGCCACAGTAACACTTTTGAAAGAGAAAAGTAATGCGCGTTGTCGCAGGATGGAGACGCAGATTTTGATGTATAACACACCTGGGTGCACGTTACGGTTCGGGCCATATTAACTGTCGAAGGAATGGCATAAATTGCGCCAAAATTACACGATTAATTCAAAATGGCCGACTTCCTGTTCGGTTTCGGCCATGGCGCCAAGAGACTTTTATTTAAGTTGCGACATGATACAGGTGTGTAGCGATTTTCGTGCATGTACGTCAAACCATATTGTGGGGCTTGAGGCTTTCTAGGGGGCGCTGTTGAGCCATTTTACTACGCCCATTAATGCAAACCATTAAATATCAAATTTTTCGCCAGGCCTGGCTTGCGTGCAAAATTTGGTGACTTTTTGGGCACGTTTAGGGGGAAAAAAGGCCCTCATTTCGTCAGAAAAAAGAAAGAAAGAATAAAAAAAAAAAAAAATTCCTACAGATACAATAGGGCCTTCGCACTTACAGTGCGAAGGCCCTAAAAATACCCCTCTCCCTCATTTAGAGTCTTTATGTTTCTTACACCAGCCAGCAGAGACTTCTCATTCTTCTGCAAGGTTGAGAGTCCAGAGCTGATCTCCAGCAGCGTGGTGTCTCCCTGCTGAGAGCCGCATCCCAACAGACGCCCGTTATCCTGAACACGGACGCTGTACAAAGCTTTGTCGCACACCTGTGCAGAAAAACACGTATCAACTTCAACAACTGCTAAAACAACAGAGGGATGTAAATTCTGATTTGGGGTTTTAGGTTTACAGGTAAGATTAGATCACCTTGACACTCAGTTTGGGCTCATTCTGTTTGAATAGGATGTCCCAGACATCCAGGACGCCATCCATCTTCACGGTGAAGAAAACAGAGGGTCTAACTGGACTCCAGCAGGCGTCCATGAGGTACGACATTTGGTACCTGGAGCACAAAATCATACCATGAAAACTTGCAAAGCCATCTGAACGGAAAGACCCAGAAAGATTAAGACAAACACAATGATGCATCACAAGATAAGCTGTTGCAAAACAGGAGAAGAGATGGGGGGCCACACGGCCAAAGTTCCGGGAGCCGACCTCGGGACCGAGCAGACCAGCGAGAGCGTTCCGGGGGCTGTCCTCGAGGCCGGGCAGACCGGCGAGAGAGTTTTGGAGGACGCCGACGGGGCCGGGCCAACCGGAGAGTCATTTTGGGGGGCCAACCCCGGAACCAGACTCGGGGCCAGGCACACCGGCCAGAGGGCCGTTCTCGGGGCTGGGCAGATCCATCCAGGGTCGCCTCAGGAAGAGGAACAGAGATGGGCGGGACCGCCTCAGGAAAGGAGACTGGCGGCGGGACCGCCTCAGGAACAGAGACTGGCGGCGGGACCGCCTCAGGAACAGAGACTGGCGGCGGGACCGCCTCAGGAACAGAGACTGGCGGCGGGACCGCCTCAGGAACAGAGACTGGCGGCGGGACCGCCTCAGGAACAGAGGCAGGAGTGCTCAACAAAAAAGGGTTTATTACAAAAAACAAGAACTAAAAGCGCTGCAGAGCAGGATCAACAAAAACCAGGATCAGGGAAAAACTACGAGGAGACATGGAGGAAGACACAGTACGGACCGACAGGGAACAAAGGAATGACAAGACCAGATATACACAGGGGATAACGAGACACGACGAGACACAGGTGCAGACACAATCAGGGCAAATGGGAAACAGGAGGGACAGAACTGAAACTAGAACTGGGGGGGAAGTGTCAAACCCTGACAGGGTTACCATGACAATAAGGGGACACACTATAGCTTCTGTTGCTCATTGGACTGGAAGAAAATCAAAAGGGCCCTTTTGTCTACCCAAAATTGGAAGCAACAAAAGACAAAGCAACGGATACTTGTTGAGAAAATTGTCCAGAGAAAGTCATGGTTCGATTATCATAATCTCACATCCTATGAAAATAAACTTCTCATTTAGATCATTCGGTAATTGCATGATGTCTGTATAAGTGCTTGGCTAAAGATGTTGGCAGGTGGGCAAAAAAAGTGAATTTCCAACCCTGCGTTGAATCCTACTTGGTTGACATGATGGATGACTCCTTGATTTCCTCGGACCAAATACGAGCCGTCCAGTCTCCGATGGTGAGGAAGTTTTTGGGGAAGAATGGATTCCTCTGAAGGGCATAGATGGGTCCGTGGTGTCCATCATATGTGCAAACAATCTTTTCAGCTGGAGTCTTTGCCTTCCTGTTGCAGGACACGACCACGCCCTGTTCGGTTCCCACCATGAACTTAGTGGGCTGGAGAGACATCACAGACACAAACACTGAGATTGAAGCCAGGAAGAGCAGAAAGAAAACAACAACCACAAAACGACATCACTTTTTGGAAAGCTGTCACAAGACGTTCACTTGATGTTCAGGGCCTGAACAGCCGCCGGCGTGTTATCAGCTCTGAGTTCAAAGGCCTGCGTCTCTGATGCGCATTCATGCCTATGAAATGAAGAGCTTGTATAGGCAGGAACATGTGCCACTAGAAACTGAATTTAAATAATTTATATTTGAATTTGAATTGCTCAACTTGGATTCAATTTCAACTTTACTGTGCCAGACATCCGGGTCTTCCAGAGGAAGAGCAATCGAGTGCAGATACAAAGAACTCCTACAAAACGGCAAGATATAAATCTACACTTTTTACACAGAATGGAGAAAACACAATAGGTTTCGAAATATCTAGCTCCCATTGGTGGTTTACATGGTTGAAAGAAAATACAGGTTATAGTAAGCTACGTGAAAAGGAGTTCTATGTATCTGCACTCGATTGCTCTTCCTCCGGAAGACCCGGATGTCTGGCACAGTAACTCCAATAAATTGAAATTGAATTGCAAGAATTGAATTTGAATTGTGAGAACTGAATGTAGATTCAGTTTTTCAATGCAATGATTCAAATTAAACAATACAAATTCAAATTATGTGATTCAGATTCAGTTTTTTTATGCAATTATTCAAGTTGAGCAATTCAAATTCAAATATAAATTATTCCAATTCAGTTTTTAGTGCACATATTTCTGCCCATAAGCTTGCACATCTGGAAAGAAAACATTAGCACTGAAAGGTGTACAGGCTTTAGAATGATATATTGTACGCTCTCATCCAGATAACCTTTTCAGGGAAGACCGTACTGATTTCAGCAAAACAACGCTAAACTGTGTACTGGATCAATTACAAAAACACAGCTTCATAGTAGAGGAGTACAGGAGCTGAAATAGTATGAAACAGGCAAAAATGGAACAACCACCATTTAAAAAAGGATGTAGCAGTTGGTCTCCTTAGTTCCTACGCTGTTGCTGAAAGAAAGGGGATGCTACACAGAAGTAAATATCACACTGTCACAACTTTGCGATGTGTTGCTGCCATCAAATTAAAAATTACCCTTTTTTTTCCCTTAAAATGGCACATTTCCTCACTTTGGGCTTTTGATATGCTTTCTCTATTCTATCGTGGATAGAGAAAGCATATTCATCTGAGACTGAGAGCAAATGAATCCCTTCTCATTTATAATTTTATAAAATTAATAAAGATAATATAATTTTATGCTTACAAAATTTAAGTGAACTTCAAGTTGGGGATCCAGGGGATACGGTAGAGCTCTTGATTGACAGTTTTACCAATGTTTTAATCCTCAACAACAGCCGAGAGCTTTAAGTAGCCACTAAAAGAATATTTGTTTCAAGACTGTCAGCATTAGTCCTTGACAAACCAGTCCTCATTTATAAAGCTTGCTAACACACGAAACAGGGCCTACAATTTGTGGCCCTGTATCATTTCAGTTCGTTACAGACTTGTAGGTCTGTGTTATCGTAAGCAGCCAAGTCTGCATTATCATAGAAGTGTTCCTGTAGGGAACTATCATTATTCAATAAGCACTCAGGGCAGTTCTTGTATCATACTTTCATCTTTAACACACATATGCTACTAGAGCGGTGATAGTACTGAGAGATACATGAATTAGGACAGGGTGTGTATCAATCAGTGCAATTGCTGAGAAAACATAAATAAATATAGACAATTAGGTAAATATATTATAGCCTATATAATGTGAAATTGTTTTGGCTAAAGCCCCTTTTGGGTTTCATATAAATACTATTCTTGGGTCCGGTGCTGGCTCTTTGGTAAGTAAAAGTAGAACATTGTCATCTAACATAAGCCTGTTTTTCAGTTACTCTTTTAATAATTTGGGCTCTCTCCTGACAACGCTGGCTCTTCATCCCCTTCAGAAACCCAGACAGCAGAATAGCTGCACTTTAATCCGGCTCACGCTCATATGAGCTCCATAGTGGAGCAGCGGGTTCTTCAGCGGGCCATCGGCCTGCTGAACAACCAGAGGGCTTTGGAATCCCCGGGGGCCAGACTGCTGTGACCACCAAATCAAATATTTGTTCTGGCATCCACTTCAGTCAGAAGCATGCTAACTTCAGTATCAGTGAACTGATCAGCAGGTTTATTTATGAACAGAAAGCATTCATGAGGTACTTTGCAGGATATGCAGAAAATCCACCTGGTTCTTCAAGCTGGACTGCAATTTATAAAGAGGAAACAACTCACAGATGTGCATGTTATAAATGTGATTACTTTTTGGCATAGGCTTTTTGGGTATAAGCAGTATTGGAGTTGAGGGGGGGATGAAGGGGGGTGAGGGGGGATGAGGGGGGATGGCATCCCCTCCTGAAATAAAAATGGTCCAAATCATCCCCCCTGTAAAACTGCCATCCCCCCTTTCCATCCCTTATGTCATTTCATCAATGAATGTGGTTTTACTGCTATTTCAACATTTAGAGTCATCACCAGAAAAATAACACCAGAAAAATAACTTATTTGACCATTTTCTTCTGTTTCAAGTAAAATTTCACTTGAAATACCGGTAAGTACAAAAATCTCCCAGTGGGACAAGATTTATCTTCTTATTACAAGCAAAAACATCTTGTTCCACTAGCAGATTTTTCTACTTATTTCAAGTGAAAATCTACTTGAAACAGTTGAAAATTGTTTTTTTTTCCAGTGATGAGTCTTGTTTTAAGTGTAATGAGATTTTTTTTACTAAAATGAGACATTTTAACTAGAAATAAGACAAATATTCTTGTTAAGATTGTGAGTTTTTGCAGTGATCCATGTTACTTATCCTGTGAAGGACAGAGTCATATTGATAAGTTCAGAAAAGTGTTTTTTATTGTTGTGTTTTGATGTATTTGATGTAAGCCCAGTGGATATTTAAAGCTTACAGAAGGCTGCATTTAACTGCTGCTATGTCATTCCTGCAGTATTTCTGCAGGTGTTTTGGTCACTGCTATTATTTGTAATATATGATATTATTTGTAATCAGCACAAATTATCTGTCCCCATATGATCAAATCCACCATCCCCCCTGATCTTTTTTACAACTCGAGTACTGGGTAGAAGTAAACTTTTAGTAAGAATTCTTCACACATTTTTTTAAATGAGCACCCAGCACCCAACAGCGTCTGTTCTGTGAGAGAGGAAAAGACAAAAAGACAAACTCTTACCATGGTTGTCTCAAACTCCAGAGAAACGGCTCCTACAGCCCGGTCAATATTCCCCTCTCGGCTCAGGTCCAGAACCAGACGCTCCGTGGGCTCGCTCAGCTTGCGGACATCCCACCACAGAACCTGACAGAGAAACATATACTTTATGGGCTTATTATGACAAAGAACTGCCCTTTATCAATTTACCTGCTCATGTATTTCTCGTTCAACAGTCTGCTCATCAGTCTTGAGTTGATCTGTTTGTGATTAGTCTACCTGTCCACCGGTGGAGGCAGAGAAGGCATCGGTGCCGGTCTTGGACTGCAGCCAGATCACCTTGTACACCGGATCTCTGTGACCACATTCCACAGAGGAACTCTCCACAGGCTGGCTGCCTCTCCGCGTGTCCCAGTAAACTGAAACAATCAGAGCTGTAGGTGAGTAAACCTGATTACAGACTAAAACGTCATTATCATTAAGCGTGGACTGCAGCAAACCCACCAATTTGTCCATTGTAGCAGCCTCCCACAAGAAAGTGGGAGTCTTTTGGGTTGTACTCCAGACAAATAATTGGACTCGTCGGCTTAAGAGACATCTCTGGACAGTTTGGCTTCACTGAAAATTAAATGAGCCACAAGTTACCAGACTGGGCCTTGGGGTTGTTTTAACCAAACCTGCAGTCCAACCCACCAACATCCCAGATGTAGGAGTCCAGGCTCATGTCTTTGGACCATTTTTGAAATTCAAGGCATGAATAGGCCGCAGCAAGTTTCCTCTCTCCGTCAGGATGCCAGGACAGACTGGTGACGGTGCGTTTCACCTCATTAGGATCTCTGCAAGAAATAGGAAGTTTCAGTCATGGTGATCGGCAGTACTCGAGTTGTAAAATAAAATCAGGGGGATGGTGGATTTGATCATATGGGGACAGATAATTTGTGCTGATTACAAATAATATAATATATTACAAATAATAGCAGTGACCAAAACACCTGCAGAAATACTGCAGGAATGACATAGCAGCAGTTAAATGCAGCCTTCTGTAAGCTTTAAATATCCACTGGGCTTACATCAAATACATCAAAACACAACAATAAAAAACACTTTTCTGAACTTATCAATATGACTCTGTCCTTCACAGGATAAGTAACATGGATCACTGCAAAAACTCACAATCTTAACAAGATTTATCTTATTTCTAGTTAAAATGTCTCATTTTAGTAAAAAAAAATCTCATTACACTTAAAACAAGACTCATCACTGGAAAAAACAATTTTCACCTGTTTCAAGTAGATTTTCACTTAAAATAAGTAGAAAAATCTGCCAGTGGAACAATATTTTTTTGCTTGTAATAAGAAGATAAATCTTGTCCCACTGGCAGATTTTTCTACTTATTTCAAGTGAAAATTTACTTGAAACAGGTGAAAATTGTCAAATAAGTTATTTTTCTGGTGTTATTTTTCTGGTGATGACTCTAAATGTTGAAATAGCAGTAAAACCACATTCATTGATGAAATGACATAAGGGATGGAAAGGAGGGATGGCAGTTTTACAGGGGGGATGATTTGGACCGTTTTTATTTCAGGGGGAGATGCCATCCCCCCTCATCCCCCCTCATGCCCCCTCATCCCCCCTCATGCCCCCTCACCCCCCTCATCCCCCTCATCCCCCCTCAACTCCAGTCATGGTGATGGGTCAGTATGCTGGTTAGCCAGGTGTCAGTCCTACCTGAACACATTAATGGTTTTGGCATATGGCAACTCCTGAGTTTCCACCACCTCTTCCTCATCTTCTGAATATTCCTGGTAGATATCTATGGCATTGTTCTGCCCAATGCAGTGCTCCATCGCCTGAACCATGCAATGACATCAGAAGCAGCATTCATGAACCCCATCATCATACCAGTAAACTTGGTTTACACAAAGTTAAAATAAGGAAACTCTCAGAGTGGTAGGGAATATGTAAATGGAAAACATATTTGATTAAATTTGATAAAAGTCATTTAATATGGTCGTTGAGGAAGCGGACTGATGTGGATCTTACACTGCTCAGCTGGCGGATGCTGGTCGCGTACCCCTCATCCTTTTCCACCTTCTTCCTGAAGCGAATGGTCTGCTCCACCTTCTCGGGGTCAATGTCTTTAGGCCATCCGCCCTCCACATGATTCATCCCACAGCTTTTAACCTCAAATCCTCCCGTGTTTACCTGAAAATAACAAGCAGCTCCAGGAGTCATTCTGAAAGCCCATTTAGATGAATGCATAAATCTCACTATATTAACTAACTGCCAGCAGTTTTTTTACACTGAAAGTCATAACCCCATCTCTTTTTTTTTTTTTTTTTTTACATGAAGCCTTTATAAACATGCCTGGTGTGGTGTGTTTGAAGTTATCTCAAGTCAAGATCTCAAGCTACTAACTTGTATTTCATGCAATAATTTAGCAATTATACCTGAATAATAACCTGTTGGCTTAATTTAAACATTTGTTACATGGAGGCTGTGTGGATGTGAAGGTTAGAATGATTCTAAGGACATGAGACTGACATGGGTCCAAAACAATTAAAGCATTATGTGAATTTTGTTAATATATAATTAGTTACACATTGTTATTTATGTTTCACTTTCACAGTACAAAAAAAAAAAAGAATGATGCGTTTGGAAATAATAGGTGTTTACGGATTTCCATACGGACGTGCATCAAATACCAAACTATCCAGGATACTGGACACTAAGATTGTACACTGGTATATACATTCACATCATAAATAATGTATGCTTTTACGTATAAATGAATAAAGAGACTCAGGGTAAATAACTCAGGTGATTAATGTAACAGAGTCAATTGTGCATTTATTTTATATTTTATAATCACCAAAATCTGTTATTTTGTTATTATTTTGTTCTGTTATTTTGTTACCTGACATGTCAAACCTCCAGAATAATGTGGAACCTTTTGTGTTTTTGTTTGTTGTCCCCCTACGGACATTTCTGTGACCCCCCCCCCCCCCCCCCCCCCCCCCCCCCCCCCACCTGTATAAATGATTTTTCCCGCCTTCACCTCTCCCCTTTTGTTACTGATGTCAATGGGAGAGGTGAGTGATGTGAAGTCCGATAGACCACAGTTTGGGTTTCCCTTGTATTATGTTAATATTCTTTATTATCTGTGTAGGGGCTCAACTGGATGCATGTTTTGACTGGAGGTTTTGTTGTTTTATTTCCTTGTCAGGAAATAAACGGAGATTGCCTCCAAAAGAGTCCTGCTGGTCTGAGTCCCGTCTGTTTAAAAACACAACGCACACCACTAAGGATCCCACCGGTTACATTAATACTCGGGTATACCACAATTTATATTTATAAAATTCTTACTATTTATTTGTGCAAGCTTTAACTATGTCAAGTTTTTTCTTTTGTTTCATATTTAATTACGAGGGTCCAACTGAAAAAAATAGTATTGCATCCAAGGGGAGTTGACAAGTTTTCTACTTTTTCTATTATATTAATTAATTCTCGTCTACTTTATTTACGATGGTACATTTATTATTTAGTGATTATTATTGTTATGATTTATGTTATTGATTGGTTTATTGTTCTGCTGTTTTATGTATTTATTTTTGTGCTTATGTTCGAAATAAAATATATCAATCGATAGAAATCAATCAATCTACTCTTAAATAAAATACCCAGATCTTACATGATTCTCCATAGTCATATGAATGTAAATTCACATAACTGAATGTTATGACCAAGACCGAGAGAGTGAGTTAAATAAAAATAAAAATAATACAGACTAGGGGAAAAAGAGAAGATTTTCCAGGAAAACTCACCTGGTGTTCGGACATTTCGGGCCCGGTCTGCAGGGCTTGATCTCGGTGGGTTTTGTGAATGAACTGTTGGGAAAGTTCCGGGTCCGGGTGAATATCCACATCGATCATTTCACATCGATCCGAAAACAAACACGGACGGCCCAAATCCCGGCGGAGCTTCGTGTAAACGTAAACGATCTCCATGCTGGCAGCTTTCACCAAATAATAACCACAACAAATGACCGTTTCTCCTTTAAAGAACTTAAAACAAGCTGGTCAACAAACTGGACAAGTGTTGAAGCGAGAACTGAGCAGGAACAGCGGGCTGGTCGTATCCTAGCAACGCGATGCCGAACAGACGGTATCCTAGCAACGCGATGCCGAACAGACGGTATCCTAGCAACGGCGATTTTTTTTAAAATCATTCAATCAACTTTATATAAACAAAGTGTAAAGACAAAGATTTATCTATCATGTGATGTTAACAAGAAAGATGGAAAGATGTATTTAACTTTTTGTTGAAAATGATCATTAAACTCCCAAGGAAAACCATTCCAAATTCAAAGTGTGTAGTTTGTGTTTGATCATTAAACAAAAAATACACTTTCAACTTTTATGATGGGTGATATCTGATCACTTTTATCTCTGTTTTTCGTGTTGTGAGTGTCATGAGATGTCATGAGTGTCATGAGATGACCTTTGCTATGATTTGACGCTATACAAATACATTGAAAATGGAAATTATGTGTGTAAAATTACTTTATTACTTTAATCTCAAGCCACATCATTATCATGGTTAATCTCAAAAAGGCCAGGCTAAATAAACTAAAATACTTCCTATTTATCTACATTCTTCATATTTTACAAATTGCCTCCCCTTATAATAGATATAAATGTATTACTTTTGTAGAGATGTGTCAAAAAATGATGGACTGATCAATCAGATTTCTACCTGTTGGGTACAATTGTATCCAACAAGTGGAGACACGTTTTTTCTTCCCTTTAAATTGCTTTACCCTTTCACAACTTTATTTTTTCTTTGAGATTTTTCTTTCATATCCATGCCTTAACCACAAAACTGTGGCAGGGCATAGCTTGATTGAGATACTGCCATTCAGTGGATAGATAGATTGTGTCTGTGTCTCTCCTCTCTCTTCCACCGGTTTGGTGGAAAAAGGGTCTTCATTCTCTCTGTCTGTTCTCCCTTTTCCTGCTCTGCCCAACTGGCCTCCGGCAGGAGGGTCCCCCCTTATGATCCAGGTCCTGGTCCAGGTTTCTTCCCCCTTATGATCCAGGTCCTGGTCCAGGTTTCTACCCCCTTATGATCCAGGTCCTGGTCCAGGTTTCTACCCCCCCTTATGATCCAGGTCCTGGTCCAGGTTTCTACCCCCTTATGATCCAGGTCCTGGTCCAGGTTTCTACCCCCTTTTGATCCAGGTCCTGGTCCAGGTTTCTACCCCCTTATGATCCAGGTCCTGGTCCAGGTTTCTACCCCCCCTTATGATCCAGGTCCTGGTCCAGGTTTCTTCCCCCTTATGATCCAGGTCCTGGTCCAGGTTTCTACCCCCTTATGATCCAGGTCCTGGTCCAGGTTTCTACCCCCTTATGATCCAGGTCCTGGTCCAGGTTTCTACCCCCCCTTATGATCCAGGTCCTGGTCCAGGTTTCTACCCCCTTATGATCCAGGTCCTGGTCCAGGTTTCTACCCCCTTATGATCCAGGTCCTGGTCCAGGTTTCTTCCCTCCTAAAGGGGAGTTTTTCATTGCTACTTTGGCTTAAGGTTTTTCTCCCACTAGGGGAGTTTTTACATTGTTTATGTGTATGTAATAATTGCTAGGAGGTTCATGTTCTGGGTCTCTGGAAAGCGCCTAGACAACTTGTGTTGCAATTCAATAAAATGGAATTGAATTGAAAAAGATACCAGCATAGAGCTGGTGATGAAATCAAGATGTATTGTGTGACAAGTCATTGTTGTCCATATTCATCATGCTCTTCTCTAACACAATAGAATTAGATTCTAAGTAATTATCTTTTCACATTCTTCTTGGCCAGATAAAATAAGGCCGTGAGCCAGATTTGGCTTGCCGGTTGTACATACTTGGTCAAGTCTTTATTGTATTTCTGTTTTGTGCTAAAAGCTTAGTCAATTTTAGAATGAAATAAAAGAGGAGACATTTCTCCCATTGTAGTTTAGCAGTTCTTCATGTAGATTAAAATCGCAACAATGCATTGATGGGTATAAGGTTATTGCAGTTACAGGTCTGGGTAAAGCCTCATATACCCTCATGAAGGCCCCCCCTCCATGAGACTGTCAGGACCCTGGAGAGCTCCATCAGAACCCTGGAGAGCTCCATCAGGACCCTGGAGAGCTCCATCAGAACCCTGGAGAGCTCCATCAGAGCCCTGGAGAGCTCTATCAGAACCCTGGAGAGCTCCATCAGGACCATGGAGAGCTCCATCAGGACCCTGGAGAGCTCTATCAGGACCCTGGAGAGCTCTATCAGAACCCTGGAGAGCTCTATCAGAACCCTGGAGAGCTCTATCAGAGCCCTGTAGAGCTCCATCAGAGCCCTGGAGAGCTCTATCAGGACCCTGGAGAGCTCCATCAGAACCCTGGAGAGCTCCATCAGGACCCTGGAGAGCTCTATCAGAGCCCTGGAGAGCTCTATCAGAACCCTGGAGAGCTCTATCAGAGCCCTGTAGAGCTCCATCAGGACCCTGGAGAGCTCCATCAGGACCCTGGAGAGCTCCATCAGAACCCTGGAGAGCTCCATCAGGACCCTGGAGAGCTCTATCAGAACCCTGGAGAGCTCTATCAGAACCCTGGAGAGCTCTATCAGAGCCCTGTAGAGCTCCATCAGGACCCTGGAGAGCTCCATCAGGACCCTGGAGAGCTCCATCAGAGCCCTGGAGAGCTCCATCAGGACCCTGGAGAGCTCCATCAGGACCCTGGAGAGCTCCATCAGAGCCCTGTAGAGCTCCATCAGGACCGGCTTCCTCCCGTTTTTTGCACTGTTTTTCTTTCTTTTTCGTACTGCACTACTTTTTATTTTTCATTCCAATGTATATACTGTTTATATTTTGTAATTATAATATTAACCTTTTCCCTGCATGTGTGTGTTGAGTCTAACTGCTGCTGCACAAAGTGAATTTCCCCATTGAGGGAGAAATAAAGGACAATCTAATCTAATCTAATTTAATCGTTACAATGTCCTTTTGGCAGTCTGTTGTAGTTTCTTGGTCAACAACATGGATCACTGTAAAAACTCAAAATCTTAACGAGAATATTTGTCTTATTTCTAGTTAAAATGTCTCATTTTAGTAAAAAAAAAATCTCATTACACTTAAAACAAGACTCATCACTGGAAATAACAACAATTTTCACCTGTTTCAAGTAGATTTTCACTTGAAATAAGTAGAAAAATTGCCAGTGGAACAAGATTTTTTTGCTTGTAATAAGAAGATAAATCTTTTTATTACTTTTCCTACTTATTTCAAGTGAAAGTTTACTTGAAACAGGTAAAAATTGTCAAATAAGTTATTTTTCTGGTGTTATTTTTCTGGTGATGACTCTAAATGTTGAAATAGCAGTAAAACCACATTCATTGATGAAATGACATAAGGGATGGAAAGGGGGGATGGCAGTTTTACAGGGGGCATGATTTGAACCGTTTTTATTTCAGGGGGGGATGATTTGGACCGTTTTTATTTCAGGGGGGGATGATTTGGACCGTTTTTATTTCAGGGGGGGATGCCATCCACCCTCATCCCCCCTCAACTCCAGTACTGATTACATGTGACTTTAGCAGATTGACACCGTTGTTTGACCGCCTCTCCAGCAGGGTATGGTGTAGCTCTACGTGTCGCAGATTGTTTAAGAAGCGTGTTTGACGCGGAACCGCTGGTATTTCCATGCTGCTCCAGCAGCAGCACTATGTGCGCCCTGCAGCTGCTGCAGCTGCTGCGTCTCGGTGCAGCAGCGCATCAGCGCCGCGGTGCAGGACGTGCTGCTGCGGCTGGCGGGGGGAGAGGACGCGGCTGGGGCTGGGCTGCCGGCTCTCAGCTCGCTGCTCACCCAGCGGCTCAGGACGGCTGAGGAGGAGATCGTCGGTCTGCTGGAGAAAGCCTTAGCCGAATACGAGAACAGCGTGAAGGGTTCCCAGCTGGAGATCTGTCGCCAGCAGATGTTGCTCCATGGCGCGCTGAAGCCCGACGTCAACATGCGCAGGGCAGGTGGGTGCGTGCTTTTATCATGTTTATGAAACACCACACACACAAGTTGCACATATGTTTACACCGGCTTCAAGAACACTGATATTTTACATTTGTAATACAAATACATATATGGTCATGAACAAAAATCAGCGTTTTAAACAGGCGTAATGTATCTGGCAGACTTTAACTTGATTGCAAGGCCTCATGGGAGCTGTAGTTTCGTTGTAGACTTAAAGGGGACCTATTCTGAAAAACAGGTTTTTCTTGCTTTAACATATATAAAGTGGTCTCCCCTCAGCCTGCCAACTCTTAGAAGGAGGAAAGCAACCAAATTCTGCTGTGTCTGTACAGCCGGATGAGCCGTCCAGTGTGATGTGGCTTCTACGAACATTGCACTTTTAAATGGATTTGTATTCTTTATTCTTTTATCTCCCTTTTTTGGGGGGTCATTTTCTGGTTATTTTGCTGTTGTATTGATCCACTGCTGTCCCTAGCTGGAGACATTGTTAATGTGTATTGTCTTGATTGTCCCCTTTGGGGATTATTAAAGTTGAATCCAATACGAGCCATTCAGATTCTGCGCATTTTCGTTACGTAACCAAAATGCAAACCACGCCCACAACTATAAAACCGTGTAACTGCATGAGCGTCCGACTATCGTAGCACTGCGGGACATTGTTCTCTCTGTCCATCTCCTTCCAGCAGCTGCCACTTTATTGAGGTTTTTGTAGTGAAATGAGGAGGAATCATAGAGATAACTTCTCATTTCAACTAACTGGATCAGCTGTTCCTCATCCGTGACTGTTTCCTACAGCGCTTTCCACCGGCTTTCAACGCGAGCGGCAGGAAACGGCCAGCTCAAAACAGTGCGCCGCGTCGCTGCAGCCAGTTAGGACAGTCCAATAGAAAATAAAGTAATGGAATTGATTTTGTCGCTGACGCTTGTTCGCATCGCACGCAGTTAGGACACGGTAACTCCACCGGCCGGAGCTTCCACCATTTTCTCGTAGCGGTGAATCGCATCATCACGTCAGGCAGCCAATCAGCACAGAGCCTCATTATCATAGCCCCGCCCCCTCAGAATCCCGCATAGATAATGAGGTTAGAGAATGGGAAGGTAAAGACATGGCTGAGAGGCTGAATTTCTAATTTATTTAGAAAAAACAATAAAAAGCTTGTTTTTAAGACATTCAAGGCCTGTTTAAAATAGGGATTGGATGCCATAATAGGTCCCCTTTAATATAGTGTCTCCAATAGGCTAATCCATTAAAGAAAAACGTCTAGTCTTATTAAGTCATCCTGCGTTGCTTTCAGGTTCTCTTGCATGTCTGGTTTCTTTTACAGAAAACTAAATCTTTTGAATTTAGACTTGATTGGACACTTTTTCCTAACATGGAAACACCTCATCACATCTTTTCTATTTGCCTTCTGCTCCAATACTTCTTTCCTAGAAGTATTGAACAAAACTCAACAAAAGTGTGAAATATAAAGACTGACAAAGTCCTTTTTAAAAAAAAAAAAAAAAAACAAACCTTATGATATTGTACTTTCTTATAAAATCAAATTGGGGAAACTGATAATATTTGCTGACACACATGCTAACACAAAGTTGCTCTCAACTTAATCTGAATCAGAATCAGAATCAGAATCAGAATCATCTTTATTGGCCAGGTTCGAACATTGTCCAACAAGGAATTTGACTCCGGTAGTTTCGCTCTCTATGGTCTTAAGGGTAAACAATAAACAAATAAACAATAGACAAATGTGGAATTTCTATGTACAAAAATTATAAACATAATTCAATTCAATTCAACTCAATTTTATTTATATAGCGTCTAATACAACAGATGTTGTCTCTAAACGCTTTCCAGAGATCCAGAACATGAACATAAACATAAACCCCCGAGCAATTATTACATAAACAATGGCAGGTAAAAACTCCCATAGTGGGAGAAAAACCTTAAGCTTAACGTGTCTGTACTTGTGTGTGGTCTGCAGAAGTCCAGCAGGGGAGGAGCTCTATTCCACAACTGGATGACCGGGTTGACCCAGGGCTCCGACATATTAAAGAGGAACAGGAGGAAACGTGGACCAGCCAGGGCAAAGGGTTTGTATTTACACCTGTCCCTGTGAAGAGTGAAGATGAAGAAGAGAAACCTCAGTGGACACAGCTCCATCACAGCCAGACTGGGGAGGACAGTGATCATGTGGGAGGACCAGAACCAGCGGCAACATCTCACTCACTTATGCACTCAGTCGCTGGTGACAATGTTCCTGACACTACTGAAACAGATGAGAGTGACTGTGATTGGACACAAATAAATAAAGCTCGGTCAGGTGTAGAGGATGTTAAAAACAATGGAACCACAGAGAGCGATGCTGGGTCCGTTGCGATGGAGCGACCCTTTCCATGCTCATATTGTGGTAAAAGATTTAGCCTGAAGGGAAATTTGAATAGACACATAAGAGATCACACAGGGGAGAGACCTTTCCCTTGCACAAACTGTGATAAGTCATTTAAAGATAGCGGATCGTTAACTGCTCATATGAGGTGTCACACGGGAGAGCAGCCGTACAGTTGTTTGTTCTGCGGAAAGAATTTTAGCGGGAGGGGAAACATGACCAGGCATATGAGGATCCACACAGGAGAGAAACCGTTCACCTGCTCCTTGTGCAATAAAAGCTTCCATGTGAAGGAACACCTCAACAGGCATATCAAGTACCACACGGGGGAAAAGCCATTCAGTTGCACAGTCTGTGGCAAAGGTTGCGCTCAGAAAACGGACTTGAAGAAACACATGAGAGTCCACACTGGAGAGAAGCCGTTCAGCTGCCCTTTTTGCGGGAAGTGCTGTGCTGAAAAAGGAGACCTGACCAAACACATGCGAGTCCACACGGGCGAGAAGCCGTTCAGCTGCAGCATCTGTGGCAAAAGTTGCGCCCAAAAGGGAAGCCTGAAGATCCACATGAGAGTCCACACAGGTGAAAAGCCCTTCACCTGCCCCTTCTGTGGAAAGTGTTTCATTGTTACAGGACATCTAAAGAGACACATGAAGCTCCATGCAGCCGAGTGTCAGTTGGCCGATTCTGCAGATTCACCAAAAACCAACCAAAACGCAAGCTGAAGTAATTGTTAATGAAAACTTCAGTATGAAGTAGTGTAGCATGCAGCTTGTACTTCCGAGGCTTCTCAGTCTCACACTGCTACTAGTCAACCGTCTGACATGCAATTTGTTAAGAAAATTTAATGTAGAAATTTAGCTGCGATGTAAACTTCCAAAAATATGCTTTTTTATTGTGAAAAAAGAACAAAAATAAATCACCTTTTTGTTACTCTAAGTTCAAAATCGCCAAAGGTAGTTTGGTCAGAAATAATCAGTAGCATGCGAGAGGGTCCTGGGCGGCTACATAGTTAAGGAACAGAAACCTGCAAACCTGCAGCTGATGCATTGTTGTGTTGAAGCAGAATGGAAAAAAAAGACTGAGGGTGATAAATGCTTTGCAGACATTGCAACTATGCAACTGCGGAATAAAGTCACAACATATGAGAGTTTAATTTTCATGATTAATATCTGGTCTGGGCACTTTTGTGTGTCCTTTTGGGATGATGTTTGCTGTACTATAAACTATAAAAACTGCCTTCAGTTTAGCAAAACTGAGCAAAGTCAAGTCTTTTTATATGTAATTGGTGGTTCATTTGCCTTCTGCTCCAAATTAGACCAGTGTACCTTTTGTTGTTTTGTCACTGAGGAACCTTTCACTATCTAAGATGAAAATCCTCTGAAAGGTTGATTTCTGGCCTGATACCACCTGTAATATTGATTTAGTGATGTTCTGTACAATCTAGACTCTGCTCAAGGTGTTCTATTGTAAAAATCACTAGCCTTTGCTTTTCTTGTGTCCAATGTCCCATCCAGAAAAACTACTCCATGTAGATTAAAGCTCTTCCTGTCAAATTAAACTTGACTTGTAATTTTACTGGAGCAGGTAGTCAAAACCATAGACATATACACGTAGACGCCTCATAGACTGACACTACCTATTGGAGCTGACGTTCAGCGCGGCCGCCATCTTGGATGGGTCTCCAACCCAAGTGCATTTAATACTACTGAGGAAGGTTTTATCCCCGACTACAATAATCCATAACTCCCTGAATTATTACCCGATTTTCACACTGTTTGGTTTGTTACAAACGGCAGAGATTTAGTTATGATACAGGATGCTGTCACACATTAAAAATACGTACTTTTATGCTGAAAGACTTTTATTATGCTCTTTAACAAAGACATATGGTATGGCATATTGATAAATGTATAAATTAATTAATTAATTTTATATTTTAATAAAGAAACAAGTTTGATTGCTCATTTGAATTTATATATATATATATATATATATATATATATATATATATATATATATATATATATATATATATATGTATATATATATATGGGGTGGGGTTAACTCCACCCTACAACTAGCTGCTAAATGTGTTTAGTGTTTTCCCTGTTACTGCTGTGCAGTAACCACAGGTTTCTGCCTCCAAGGGGCCGCTTACTTTTTCCAACAGCACTGAATGTTACACAGTTCTACTATGCAGGGTGTAGCAACATCTAGTGGTAGAAAGTGAAAACAGCAGCCAGCCCTTTCTAGAGTGCTTGAGATGGGACATGCCGTCTGTTCTTGGACAGCTCATGTCTGAACTACAGAGGACACACAGAATCTTTGACCGCACCGGCGGTTTGTCGCTGACAGTATTCAGAGTGTAGTCCAGTCAAGTCAGGTTTATTTATAAAGTAACTTTTTTTTTTTCATAAATATTTTTATCCCCGATTTTTTACCCATTTTATCACCCAGAGCTCCTACCTAAGTCAGTCCTGGGCATTGCCATCCTCTACCAACCCCGGGAGTTCCTGCACTGAGCTCACGTCTCCTCCTTACTTGAGGAGTGAGCAGGCAGCTTCTTTTCACCAGACAGGGTGGGGCTTCTCCGGCCGGACGGAGCGCGTGGAAGGATCACGTTATTCCGGCCAGATTCCCTGCTTTTTAGTTTATCTGCTTTTTGGTTTATCTGACAAATCCATCCGTAAACTGCAACTTGTCCAAAACTCCGCCGCCAGAATCATTTCCAGAACCCCGTCTTCCAGTCATATAACACCTGTCCTGCAGCAGCTCCATTGACTTCCAATCAAATACCACATCACTTTTAAAATTCTTCTTCTCACCTTCAAGGCCATCAACAACCATCCCCACAGTGTGTTGCTGAGCTCCTTCATATTAACATCCCCACCCGTTCTCTCAGGTCCTCCTCTTCCATCCAACTCCCCCTCCCATCTGCTCGCCTATCCACCATGGGATCGAGGGCCTTCAGCCGCTCTGCCCCTTCAGCCGCTCGGCCCCTTCGGCCGCTCGGCCCCTTCAGCCGCTCGGCCCCCCACCTCTGGAACTCACTGCCACATTCAACTGTCAGACTCTGTCATCACCTTCAGATCCCGCCTTAAAACTGACCTCTTCAGACATGCATACTCACAATAATCTTGGGACTGGAATGACCTCACTATTGCACTCTACTGTCCAACACAGGATGGAGAGGAGATCACTGTTCTGCTTTTCTTCCAGTAAATCCCAGTAAAGAAAACAGCGCAATCGGAGTTGGTTTAGAGTAAATCGCCCCCCACGTGGGGTGCGCTCTTATGATTGGCTGAAACAGAGGAAGACATCTGATTGGTTGCAGATCCTTCCGTGTTAAAAAAAAAAAACGTATTTGTGGATCGAGTCACGTCAGGGAAGTCTCAAAAGTATCTTGTCCTACGCACGTGTGAATTGTTCTGTGCACGTGTGAAACTGTGTGTGCATTTGCGAATTATGAGACTGTTCTAGCTCCATATTATTGAGGTGAAGAATAGAGGTATTTCACATGTTTTTCCAACATTTGCTGTCACGGGGTCAGGTTGGAAAAGATACGTTGAAGGAGGAAAAGGTAAAGAAAGCCACTCAACGTGTTACATTTCCATTACCTGTTTTTCCCAATTCTGATTGTGCTGAGCTAATAAAGGAGCAGCAGGCGGACTCTACGCTCAGAGCTGTTCCAGCAGATAGGCCCGGTGGAAGAGATGGAAAGTGCTGCACATGGATACTTCCTTGAGGAGGGTTTGTTGCTGAGGAAGTGGTTGCCTCAAAGTGACAAGTTTATGGCTGATGCCATTTTTCAGGTTGTGGTTCCATCTAAACTTAAGTCAGGAGTTTTTGAGTACTGCTCATGATGTGGTGGTTGGACATTTTGGGGTTAAAAAAGACATATGATAAAGTCCTTCAATACTTTTACTGGCCTCGATTGAAAAAAAGATATTTCAGCATTAAATCCTGTCACATTTGTCAACTTACAGGAAAACCGAACCAGTCTATTAAACCGGCTCCTTTGCAGCCCATACCAGTGGCGAAGCGACCTTTTGAGCATTTGCAGATTGACTGTTTTGGACCACTGCCTAAGTCAAAGTCAGGTAGTGTGTAAAAAAATACACACTATCATCCAGAGAGCCAGGGTATGAGACTGTTCTAGCTCCATATCTACTGGTTAAATTGGAAGATAATTGTACGTCAGCCGCCATTCAATTAAAGGCCAGCGTGTTAAAGCCATTTTTTGTGTACATATATATATATATATATGTATATATATATATATATATATATATATATATATATATATATATATATATATATATATATATATATATATACCGTATTTTCTGGACTATAAGCCGCTACTTTTTTCATAGGTTTTGAACCGTGCAGCTTATACAAAGGTTCTATTCTGTGGATTTTTCTTCCACCGCTCGGGGCGCTCTAACCGGAATTAGAATAAAAACTAAGACAAAATAAATGCAAAGAAGAAAACGCTACTTCTTCTTTAGCAGATATAAGTAGGTAGAAGCAGATTTCAAACAGATAAATAGATAAATAAATACTGGTTATTTTCTCTTAGTTCTGTCCCGTTTTAATCAGCAAAGTTGCTGCCGTGTTAAAAGACACTGTTAGGAAAGATCTATTTAGGTACAAACATGTACATCATTTACAGTTCAAAATGGTTCTGTACATGTAGTAAATGTCTAATCTAACAACATAATGCCTTAAATTTAATTTTATGTGAAGCACCTTGCGTTGCATTTTATGTATGAAAGGTGCTATACAAATAAAGTTTATTATTATTATTATTATAAATATTTGCGGCTTGCATATCTTTTTTTTTAAATAGAGCGGATGGGGCTTATATACAGGTGCGGCTTGTATATCTTTTTTTTATTGTTTTTTTACAAATAGAGCGGATGCGGCTTATATACAGGTGCGGCTTATAGTCCAGAAAATACGGTGTATATATATATATATATATATATATACATATATATATATATATATATATATATATATATATATGTATGTATGTATGTATGTGTGTGTGTGTGTGTGTGTGTGTGTGTGTGTGTGTGTGTGTGTGTGTTGGCTCAAGGGGTGTGGGGAGTTATTTGAGTAGAGGAAGAGGTAATACACATACACATATATACATATATACGTATATATGTCTATGGTAATAACGGACAGGTGTTGCTGCTGACCTGGAAGAAGCACACAGTTTTTTGACCGTCCAAGTGGCCAACTTTGATCCCTTTTGTTTTGTTTCATACATGATATTAGTATAAGTGTGTGTGTAGACGTTGACAGAAACTGTATTGTTAATTAGCCAACTGATGTAAAATAAATACGTTTGAGCACCGCACGGACATTTTGATTCATTCATGGAGCGCTTACAGATGACACATTAATTACAGTTCTCAGTAGCAGCCCCTCAGTGGCTTAGGTTCTTTTTGTTTTGCGAAAATCAAGTCAATACAGGTAAGATATACAGTATTTAACAGAAGGAAAACTGTTAGATCAAATTTAGTTGTAAAAGTCAAAAGTAAATGTTTTTAATGATGAGTATAAAATAAAAAAACTACAAAGCTACAAGATGAATGTAATTTTCAAGAGAAGTAAAATGGACATATAGTGAAAATAAATGGGAGAGAGACCAGTCAGGAATTTAATCATTTTTTTAAGTTTCATTTATTTTTACAAAAGACAGTGAATGTTCCTGAATGTTTATATGACAAAACGGTAAATTGTATTTCTAGTAGTTTGTTCATACCTGTCAAGTTTCCCGTTTTGGCCAGGAACCTAATGTATTTTACCCCTCTTTCCCGCCATTCTCCCGTATTAGTATTTTTCCGTAAATTTCCAGTTTTATAATATAATAATTTTTAAAAAGCATTATTGTGCCTCTCCAAACTGAATTATCACTAGCCTCGCGAGAACTGCCCCCTGCTGTAGTCTGGGTGGCAGTTCCCGCGAGGTTAGTGGCAACAACGGGAACAAACTCGGAAAGACATTTCTGCCAAAAAAGTGAAGACTTCGTGTAAATATCTCTAAAAATTGTATATAATGGTGTATATAAACTGAAAATATTTAGAATGAATAAATGTACTTTAATTCACTTTTGTGTCTTCATTTAGGCTCTATTATACGGATTACACACATAGGAATTTTAGGAATTTCAGGGTCAACAAAGGTCAGCCTATCAAATTCTGAGCACATAATTGTAGTTTGTAAGTGGTTGACAGGTTTAGATTTGTTGTAAACCTGTCTTAAAATGTAATACTGGACCTCGGTTGGGCTGGTGGGACAGCGGCGGACAATTTCCCTTATTTTTAAATTCAAAACCTCACAGGTATGAGTACCAGTAGGCTACTCGAGTTGTAAAATAAAATAATTTTTTTTATCATATGGGGACAGATCATTTGTGCTGATTACAAATAATATAATATATTACAAATAATAGCAGTGACCAAAACAGCTGCAGAAATACTGCAGGAATGACATAGCAGCAGTTAAATGCAGCCTTCTGTAAGCTTTAAATATCCACTGGGCTTACATCAAATACATCAAAACACAACAATAAAAAACACTTTTCTGAACTTATCAATATGACTCTGTCCTTTACAGGATAAGTAACATGGATCACTGCAAAAACTCACAATCTTAACAAGAATATTTGTCTTATTTCTAGTTAAAATGTTTCATTTTAGTAAAAAAAATCTCATTACACTTAAAACAAGACTCATCACTGGAAAAACAAAAATTTTCACCTGTTTCAAGTAGATTTTCACTTGAAATAAGTAGAAAAATCTGCCAGTGGAACAAGATTTTTTTGCTTGTAATGAGAAGATAAATCTTGTCCCACTGGCAGATTTTTCTACTTATTTCAAGTGAAAATTTACTTGAAACAGGTGAAAATTGTCAAATAAGTTATTTTTCTGGTGATGACTCTAAATGTTGAAATAGCAGTAAAACCACATTTATTGATGAAATGACATAAGGGATGGAAAGAAGGGATGGCAGTTTTACAGGGGGGATGATTTGGACCGTTTTTATTTCAGGGGGGATGCCATCCCCCCCCTCACCCCCCTCAACTCCAGTACTCGTTACTACCACACAGTGTAATTAAAAGGTTACCGTACTTGTTTGACACTTGCACTTCTCCATCATCCCCAGCTGGGGGCGCTAAAGCTCTGACTCGCGAGTTCCGCTGCGCTACTGCGCATGCGGAGGGAAGTCGACCCGGAAGTGTTCAGGTGGTAAACAAGGTTCCAGATCGGCGGTGAGCTGGTTCTCTGTCCCCGTTTTAACTTCACCAGACTCCACCAGAGCCGCTGAACATGTCTAAGATCGACATGCTGCGGCTGCTGATCACGCAGCGGCTCACCGCGGCCGCGGAGGAGATCTTCGGGGTGTTTGGGAGGACCCTGGCCGAGTACGAGGAGGAGATCTCCCGTTCCAAGCTGGAGATCGAGCGGCAGCGCCGGCTCCTGGACCTCGTTAGGAAACCGCAGATCTCCCTGCAGATCCACGATCCAGGTCAATACATGCTCCAGACCTAGTCTCATCTCCAGAGGTGTCTTCAGTATTCACATTCATTACTCAGGTAGAAGTATAGATACTAGAGTTTAAAAATACTCCTGTAGAAGTTGAAGTATCAACTCAAGTTTTTTTACTCAAGTAAAAGTATAAAAGTAAAAGTAATGTAAGGGGGAAAAAAGCCATTAAGGACAAAAGCCATTGAAAATGAATGTATCTTAGTATAATGTAAATATATTAAAGAATCATATATGTGTACTATTGAGCATTAACATGTGTTTCAGAGAGCAGGAGATATGATGACTAGTTGCCTATAAGTATTGTAATGGTGCAAAAAGTCAAACTTCATGTTCATGTTATCATTTATCCTAACCTTTATTGGAATGTACATCCAAGTTTAGTTGCAGGAATCTGAGGGAACGGATGTAAGAACAAAACTGGACAAGAACATCTGAAACAACCACAACCAAATTCACTCTATCCGGATGGAGCAATTTAACTGGATAGTTTTTATTTAAGGCCCAAATGAAATAGAGTAACGAGGCTGTTTTTAAAATGTAAGGAGTAAAAAGTACAGATAATTGCGTGAAAATGTAAGGAATAAAAGTAAAAAGTCGTCTGAAAAATAATTACTCCAGTAAAGTATAGATAACCAAAATTTCTACTTAAGTAAGGTAACAAAGTATTTGTACTTTGTTACTTGCCACCTCTGCTCATCTCAGATATCCTGATGATGATACCTTATTACAGTCTTGCAGGTTCATCTGCTGTGACAAGAACTTAAAGTTTTTCTGACACCCGTATCTAATACAGGTAAAATGTTATTAAGACATGACAAACAAAACTATACTAATATAAGTTTTAACCCTAATTGCGTGGAAAGCTATGAAGAAGTATTACACAGGACTGTCTCAGAAAATTAGAATATGTGATAAAGTCCTTTATTTTCTGTAATGCAGAAATGTCATACATTCTGGATTCATTACAAATCAACTGAAATATTGCAAGCCTTTTATTATTTTAATATTGCTGATTATGGCTTACAAACTTAATAATCCACACACACACACACACACACACACACACACACACACACACACACACACACACACACACACACACACACACACACACACACACACACACACACACACACACACACACACACACACACACACACACACACACACACACACTACAGTTCACACTTTTACTTCATTTTGAAACCCTAAGACAAAAGTTTCACATTTTCATGTTTCTTCTCTTCCTGCAAAACACTAAAATAAATGCAAACATATGTTATGTATTGCAACACATAACAGTGTTGTTTATACGGCAGCGCTGTTGAAACTTGTTACTGGAACAAAATGTCACTGCTTCTGCTCTTAGAGCGATCATTTTTGTCATTTTACCAAACATTTTGATTGTTTAATCACGGAAAAATACACTTGGTGACTGTTTTTTTCTGGTTGTGTCGGCCAGCTGTCTCAGAGCAGCGGAAGTGGAGCAGCTCCAGTCTGGATCTGGACAAAAACCATTCAGGTCGGATCAAACAGGAGGAGGAGGACGAGGAGGTTGTGGATTTACAGCAGCAGGACGAGATGGTTGACGCGTCCGAGCAGAACGATGTGAACTTTGTGCTGTTCCAGAGCAGCAGGGTGAGAGAGCAGCAGGACAGCAGCTACAGAGCAGCCTCACTCCCAGAGTTCCCCAGCCAGGACCTGGAGGACCCGGAGCTGGAGCCGCCGCCGGGGACCTCGCTACACGACTCCTACTCAAACCTCAGCGAGGACGAACCCGTGGCTTCAGACATGAGGTTGGGGGACGACCCGCTGGACTCCGTGGACCTGGACGGGCCTGAGCCGGAGGTCGTGGACTCGTACATCTGCACCATTTGCGGCCAAGCGTTCGCTCAGCGCAACCACTGGGTCAAACATTTGCAGGTGCATCGCAGCATCGACACAAAAACGGACAAATCTTTTGTGTGCGATATTTGTGGGAAGAGACTTACGCGGTTTGACGGCTACCAGAAACATCTGCGAGTCCACACGGGGGAAAAGCCGTATTGCTGTAATATTTGCGGCCGCAGATTCAGTGACAACTCCAATTACAAACGGCATGTTCGTACACACACGGCACAGAACTCCCAGCTGAGCGTAGCGTGAAGCACCGAGACCCGGACGGAGAATGTTTGCAATGCCAGTGATGAATAGAATCATTCACAAGTTTATATTGTATTATATTTTTAAGAAAGGCCCTCCAGCACACCACAATGAATATTTTTACTAATGTGCTGTTCTGCTTCTAAAAGGTATTCAGGTTTTAAATCGTAGTTGAATAAAGTTGTCGGGTTAGGGAGGAACAAGTGAAACTTTACTTTATGTGCTGCTGTTTGATGAAAAGGGAAGATTTTAAAGCATTTTTCACTGATGAAAGATAGTTTCAGGACTGTCTCAGAAAATTAGAATATTATGATTTTCTGTAATGCAATTACAAAAACAAAAATGTCATACATTCTGGATTCATTACAAATCAACTGAAATATTGCAAGCCTTTTATTATTTTAATATTGCTGATCATGGCTTACAGCTTAAGAAAACTCAAATATCCTATCTCAAAAAATTAGAATATTCTGGGAATCTTAAACTGTAAACCAAAATCAGCAATATTAAAATAATAAAAGGCTTGCAAAATTTCAGTTGATTTGTAATGAATTCAGAATGTATGACATTTTTGTTTTTTTAATTGCATTAGAGAAAATAAAGAACTTTATCACAATATTCAATTCAATTTTATTTATATAGCGTCTAATACAACAGAGTTGTCTCTAGACGCTTTCCAGAGACCCAGAACATGACCCCCGAGCAATTATTACATAAACAATGGCAGGTAAAAACTCCCCTAGTGGGAGAAAAACCTTAAGCCAAACAGTGGCAAGGAAAACTCCCCTTTAGGAGGAAGAAACCTTGAGCAGGACCAGGCTCATCAGGGGGGACCCTCCTGCCGAGGGCCAGACTGGTGGGTCAGGGACGGCAATATTCTAATTTTCCGAGACAGTCCTGTAGATGGAAACTACTGGGGGGGGAATCATCTATCTGTTTTAAATGGAGGTTTGGACCAAGACAAAGAAGAGATCAGAACTGTATTTTTACTTCGTACTTATCTCAACAGATATTTGAACTTCTTAGGAAACAGATGAATATCTGACGTGCTAAATATGTGCTATCATATTAGACTATGGATGAAAGCCTCTTACTGTTAATATTGTTTTCTTGTCTAATGTCAGACATCGGTTGGGTGTTAATATATTGTAACAATACGGAGCTCGAGATGGAAGGAAGATTTGAATTCCAGTTTCTGACGTCAGCTCAAACGTAGCAGCGTACGAGGGCAGGGGTTTCCCAGCAGACCAGGACACGGCTTCCCGTTTATCCCGGGCTGAATGGTTTAGCTGTGACGAGGCGGGGCGAGACGGGGCGGGGGGACAGACGGCAGCCGCCCACACGGGGCTCAGCGCAGTTTAACAGTCAATCAGCAAACACTGAACATGAGCTGTATTTATCAGAGTAATAAAATCATCTGGTTTTAAAACTCAGTGGTGTTTTGTACCAGTTGTGGGGCCTGGGGGAGCGTGGTTGGCCATCAGAAATCTGTGGAAAGTCAATAGCCTGAATCATTTCTTTAACTTTGAACCTAATCTTTTCTAGAAAACTCACAGAATTCTTCAAATTTAATTTTCACATTTGTTTTACTCAAACTCAAAACCCTGCCTTTTAATTTAAATGCACACATCATTTCCATCTTTAATTGTTGGCTATTGTGAACGTCCCCCAAAAGTAGGTAAGGTGAGAATTTGACCAGCAGGTGGCAGCATTGCCTTTATAATGTATAACATTGTAACGGTCTGTGATGATTACGTTCAATTTGTGGCTCATATACAGTACTGGAGTTGAGGGGGGATGAGAAATAAAAACGGTCCAAATCATCCCCCCCTGAAATAAAAACGGTCCAAATCATCCCCCCTGTAAAACTGCCATCCCCCCTTTCCATCCCTTATGTCATTTCATCAATGAATGTGGTTTTACTGCTATTTCAACATTTAGAGTCATCACCAGAAAAATAACTTATTTGACAATTTTCACCTGTTTCAAGTACATTTTCACTTGAAATAAGTAGTAAAAAGATTTATCTTCTTATTACAAGCAAAAAACTCTACTTATTTCAAGTGAAAATCTACTTGAAACAGGTGAAAATTGTTGTTTTTTCCAGTGATTAGTCTTGTTTTAAGTGTAATGAGATTTTTTTTACTAAAATGAGACATTTTAAATAGAAATAAGACAAATATTCTTGTTAAGATTGTGAGTTTTTGCAGTGATCCATGTTACTTATCCTGTGAAGGACAGAGTCATATTGATAAGTTCAGAAAAGTGTTTTTTATTGTTGTGTTTTGATGTATTTGATGTAAGCCCAGTGGATATTTAAAGCTTACAGAAGGCTGCATTTAACTGCTGCTATGTCATTCCTGCAGTATTTCTGCAGGTGTTTTGGTCACTGCTATTATTTGTAATATATTATATTATTTGTAATCAGCACAAATTATCTGTCCCCATATGATCAAATCCACCATCCCCCCTGATTCTTTTACAACTCGAGTACTGGGTGTATATATATATATATATATATATATATATATATATATATATATATATATATATATATATATAATATAGATATATAATATAGATATCGACGATGGCTGCCTGCGAAACGTCCATGTTCCATGTTTTTTTTTTTCTTTTTTTCTCATTTCTTACAGGCACGCTCATGACTTAGCATGGCAATGCGGCTTGTACATCTTCGGTCACAGTCACAACACTTGAATGCTCCTAGGGTCCCGTCAGCAGTGGCCTCCCTTTGCGCATATATATATATATATGTATGTATATGTGTGTGTGTGTGTGTGTGTATGTATATATATATATATATATATATATATATATATATATATATATATATACATACACACTCTAGGTTCCAAATGTAGGGAATAGAATGTTTTTAATTTAGTTTAGTAAAGTACGTTTAACCTCACAGAACAGATAAAAAAATGATTGATAATTATTTCAGTTCTAAGAATATTTAGTGTGATAGACGTAGCTAGATTACATATCACACGAACCAAAGACTTTCTTCCATTTAGAAGAGCGCTGAATAATGCCTCCAAACTTCAGCACTGCGTGTTGTTTGTATCAGCAGGGATGAAACATTTAAAAGCACTGGGGATTGTATGGAAAAGGAACATTTCCATCGGGCAGCAAGGCATTCTACTAATCTGCTGAAGATGCCAGCTGAATATAAAAGCATGTCAAAGTAGAGCTGGATCTGATGAGGCTTCCCCCACCTGTAAACCTAAATCACTGCCTGATCTTAACGGACTCCACAAACGGAAGGTTACACTTCATTCTTCACCTCACACACACATCGATCTTCACAGAGGAACGTCTCAACCCGAGCTGAGCGAGGACACAAGTCTTCTCAGCTTCTGTTCAGCACAAAAGGAGCCAGCACATCATGCATGACAAATGTGATTAAAGATAAATACAAATCACCACATACACTGTCAACGCTCATCTTATTTATTTATATAAGGATTCTTTTCAAAGCACCAAAACACTTCTGAGCTTCTGGCTCACCCTTAAAAAACCCCTGAGATCTTCTGTCATTTCATCATCGGCATCTCCTGATGTTCTTCAAGATCCTACTGACCCGTCTGAACCCTTGGAATAATGTGACAGTTCTCTTTAGGCTCTTAGGATGGAATTCCTTCTTGAAGTCTTAAAATTCCCTTAAAGACCCTGGACATTTCTCAAAGACATGTTGGTGACAGTTACACATTTATATGTGTAGCCCTTTAAAGCAAACAGCACATCTCCAAAGTTCTTTATACCAATGAAGAATAAAATAGAAAGGGACAAAAAAAACAATAACATAGCTTTTTATTAAAATATACATTTTAAGTTTGGATTTAACTTTAACAAAGCAAATGTGAAAAGGTGAAATGTTGGGAAGTCTTCGGTCTCCTAGATGTTCCTATCGAGACCTTGGAGCTTCTGAAATATGTTTTAAAACCTCAGCAAATAAGCTGCAGCAGGTGATTAGGGTCTGAGAAACAAACATTGATATCAATCCTAGAACAGGATCCAAAGGACAGAGTGGAGAACAGGAGTGGTGCTCATGCCTGAGGCTTGTTGAAAGGCGGCAGCAGCATCAGGTGTCTGATCTCACCCAACCCTCCATCACTTCCATCACTGTAATACTTTACGTTAAAACCTACCAGCCTTCAGCCTCGGGCTAGCAGATGCGTTAGCCGCCTTCACCTGTTCTTTGATTAGTCTTTTTTTTACTTTTCAATTCCACTTTATTTCACTCAGGCGTTGAGTAGCTACCCAGGAGATTGATAGTGTAGTGAAACGGCCCTGCTGGGGCGTTTCAGGCCCACAGGGAACTCATGATCCTCCTAAAAGGTTCAACTTGAGAACAGGTGAATTCATCGCAGCGAGTTCAAGAATTCATCTTGATGATTTCTGAAATACTTAGACCCCGAAACCTACCACAGGTTTGACTGTTGCAGCAGTGTAGAACCCTTATTATGTAATAATTTCATGAAAATGTAATAACTGCTGAAAATGTAATAAAATTTGCACTTAACTCAATTGAAAATGTAATAAAATCCAATAATGTAATAACTTCCCCAATAGTGTAATAAAATATCCTGACTGATATTGTAATAACATTTTTACCCATAATGTAATACCTTATTACATTATTGGGAATTTATTACATTTTCTGGTGGGTCTTTTTTTTTCTTCCAAAACTGATAATGTTCATTTTCAGTCCAGAGTTCTACATTGTGTTTTAAGTATCTAAGAATGTTATATACGCTGGATTTGAAACACCAGAATGACTATTAGGTTAAATTGCAGACTTTGAGTACCATGTAATAAATTCCCAATAACGTAATAAGGTATTACATTATCGGTAAAAATGTTATTACAATATCAGTCAGGATATTTTATTACATTATTGGGGAAGTTATTAGATTATTGGGTTTTATTACATTTTCGATTGAGTTAAGTGCAAATTTTATTACATTTTCAGGTGTTATTACATTTTCAGGAAGTTATTACATTATAGGGTGCTACAAGCAGTTTTTTGGTTTGTTGTCAGAAATAATCTGTCTGCACTCAGTGATACTCCACAGAAGCCTTTATTTACACCATCATCCATATTATGTATTAATAGTGGCAAGGTAAACATGATAACAGCATTTAACATGATCACGCTGTGGCTGCGTGGCCCACCGGGGCGGGGCTTCCAGTCCGGCTGCAGTTACAATCTGTTTCCCCCCCAACTCTCCTCAGAGAGCACGTTTAGAGGACAGAAACTCAGAACCACAGAAGAATGAACACATTTATATTCAAGGTTACAAGTGCATCTGCATACAAAACCCCTTTTATTAAATGAGTCTATGTTCACTTCCTGTAACGTCCCCGTAGCAGCAGCCAGGGACACATTTAGTGAGGACCTTTGAATTATCAGCGACATCACGACTGACCGTGAGCTGCTTCTGTTTCTGTTTCTGTTTCTGTTCTGTCATGTTTCAACTCACTCCCACCATGACATGTTATGCAAAATTAAAAGTCCTGTTCCCCTTCTTGTGTTTTTTGCGTTCATATAAATGGAGACCACATCAGGGGTTGTTGTTTTTTCTTTCCCCAACCTGATATAGCAGGTGAGTTTAATCTTAGATTAAAGACATTTGGTGAGCAAATGAAAATTCTGGGTTGATAATGATGTTAAGTCTCCCTTCATTTGAAGCTTGCTGGCTGTCTGTATCAGTATAATATTGCTCCGAGGTCCTCCAAACAAGTTGGCTTTTAGTGAACAAGGTACATAAAGTATTCTTTTTGTAAAACTTTTATATAGTTGGTGAAAATGTTGAAGAAAATGCCTCATTATCAGTATTAAACTTGTACAATAAAAAAAAAAGACAGAAACGGGCAATGTTTGAAACCAGAAATGCAAAAGTGAGGACTGAAAGTGAACCTTTCTGTACCTTTAAAGCTCTCCCTGCTCAGCTCAGTAACACTTCTATCCTAAAAGGTTTAGCAATAACAGGCTGAACATTCTGGTGCATTCAAGGACACTTGTGCTAAAGATTTCAGACTACAGCCAAAAACTGGATTTTTTTTAACCATATGGGACTGTTTTTAACATTTTAAAGGAAAGCTCAGTCGCGCTATCCAGAGAAGTCTCAGTTAGATGTTTTTATATTTGCTTAAGATTCTGTAGTCTGTATGAATTGGGATCAAGTCCTTCAGAATAATCCTTTAAGCTCCACAAAAAGGGGAAACTGATCCTGGAAACTCGCTCGTGGGAGATAACTAGCCTTCTCATGATGATCCTCTCTATGGAAAATGCCTTTTCATGCAGTCACACACGCGTTTGAGATTAGGATTTGTCATTATTTTGTAAGCAGGACTGGTTAATTGGGAGCTTGATTCTTGCGGACACCCTCATCCTAGAGAGCAGAACACTGACATCAAACCGCTCTGGCCAGATAAGAGACTCAGGATCCGTGTTTAAAGAGGGTTACATCATCTCCCTCCTCACAGAAATCCCTTTTTTAGGTTAAAGAAAAAGAAAATCAATATTAAACTGCTGCTTTTTCCTCGTCTACGAAACATGGACAAAACGGGTTCGGTTAGGAAACTTCTGATACACCGAGACTTTCAAAGCACTTTCTTCTCTGAAGAAGCTGCGTGGTATTGAGCGCTGGTGGATCTGGAGTTGCATCATGTGGTGCAGAGCGTACTTGACCCGTCTGGAGCAGACGGGGGTTCTTCATCAGCGCCGCTCCGTCCCGACGACCTTGTGGCGGTTAATCTGCTCTGGGAGCGCGTGTCCGGCCAGCTGAGCCAGTCAGATAAAACTCAGACTGGCATCTGGAGTTTCATCTCCTTCACTGGCAGCTCAGAAAAATAAAAAGCTTAAAGTGCGAAAATGTGCTTAGAGATGGACATTCAGCTGCTGTTTATTCATCTCCAGCTCTCAAACCAAGCTTTAATTTTTTTGTTTTGAAGACTCAAAAACCAAAAATGTCCTGGCTGCTCTTTGGTGAAAGTGTTTAATGTTACCAGAGAATTTCAAGTAAAAAGCATCAACCTTTTCCTCAAACCTTCTCTTCTCACGGCCTTGCCAAGCTGACACAGTTGCCATAGAGAGAGGGATGATGAAGAGTGCAGGACCGACCTTTTACCTGCGACGACCAGGACTGGAGTTGAGGGGGGATGGCATCCCCCCCTGAAATAAAAACAGTCCAAATCATCCCCCCCTGAAATAAAAACGGTCCAAATCATCCCCCCCTGAAATAAAAACGGTTCAAATCATCCCCCCTGTAAAACTGCTATCCCTCCTTTCCATCCCTTATGTCATTTCATCAATGAATGTGGTTTTACTGCTATTTCAACATTTAGAGTCATCACCAAATAACTCCAGAAAAATAATTTATTTGACAATTTTTACCTGTTTCAAGTAAATTTTCACTTGAAATAAGTAGAAAAATCTGCCAGTGGGACAAGATTTATCTTCTCATTACAAGCAAAAAAAATCTTGTTCCAATGGCAGATTTTTCTATTTATTTTAAGTGAAAATCTACTTGAAACAGGTGAAAATTGTTGTTTTTTCCAGTGATGAGTCTTGTTTTAAGTGTAATGAGATTTTTGTTTTACTAAAATGAGACATTTTAACTAGAAATAAGAAAAATATTCTTGTTAAGATTGTGAGTTTTTGCAGTGATCCATGTTCCTTATCCTGTGAAGGACAGAGTCATATTGATAAGTTCAGAAAAGTGTTTTTTATTGTTGTGTTTTGATGTATTTGATGTAAGCCCAGTGGATATTTAAAGCTTACAGAAGGCTGCATTTAACTGCTGCTATGTCATTCCTGCAGTATTTCTGCAGCTGTTTTGGTCACTGCTATTATTTGTAATATATTATATTATTTGTAATCAGCACAAATTATCTGTCCCCATATGATAAAATCCACCATCCCCCCTGATTTATTTTACAACTGGAGTACTGGCGACGACTCTGAGCCGCCTCGGCTCGCCCAGCAAACACCAGCAGAGTTCGGGGGAAGGCAGTGAACTGACACGGAGGATTTGCTGTCGTTTTTGTTGTGGCGTTTCCTCACACGGACTGGATTCTGGTCCACTTGGGTAAAAAATTTAGCGAGAAAGTATCAATAGCAATAAAGAACTAAACAGCTTTTTTCTTATTCTTTTACCATGTCCAGAAAGTTCTTGTTGTCCTTGCATGGGGATAATTCCTGATTATAGGTTGCGGTCATGATTGACTGAATGATTCAACACGTCACGTGTTTCGGTTTGAGCACGAACACAAGCATCATTTAACTGAACCTCAGAGTCATCTTCTTAATCTTTAGCATTACAGCAGGCCTTTAAAGCAGCACAACGTAACTTTCAGCTTTTGTTGAGTTTGGCGGCTCCTTTGGACAAAAGCGGTAGTGCTTTACCAGAAAGAACTACATTTCCCATGAGCACCAGCACGTACTGCCGGAAAACTCCTGTCCCGTCACTGCATTTGTTTTGATAGTGAATGAAATAAGACGGGACGGACTTTCAAAACTACTTTTCTGTTTTCAGCGGTCGTTTGCAGGATGGATAGTGAAGAGGTAATGTATCTATTTTTGGCTAAACAATATAATATGACCATGTTAAAAATCACTAAGTTCAACTTGGTTTTATTAGTGAAGTCTCCCCCGCCCTGTTTCAGTGTTTCTACTGCACCTTTTTCCTGTCACGTTTTTTAGAGGGACTTCGTCATAAATTAGTAGTCCAACATACTTACTGACAAAATAAAACAATACTTTATAACCTGTGAATAACTGAATGTTTTGCAGATCAGCCCTGCACAATTTGACAGTTCTCAGGAAAAATACTAGAACCCAAGACGAATCCCCTGTATCATACAGGGGATTCGTCTTTCAGCTCACGCCAGCGAGTGAACGCCGGGACAATGTTTATTCTTGTCCGGGCATTTAGCTTGTTACTCTCCCGCTTTCTTTTTTCTCCTCCTCCGTTAAAACTTTTATTTTCTTGGGTTTTTCCGCTGCTTGGGCCATGACACCAGCTTCTGCTGAGCTCTGCGCTCCACGCCCCGCCCAGCTTTGGTCTGTGCTACGAATGGGGAAGGAGGGGGAAGTGACGTATGCCGTAAAGCAGTCAAAGCCGTAAAAATGTGTAGTTTTTTAGTGTGGCAGGGTTCCTACCATGCTCCTCAAAGTTACATAGTGCCAGTGAAGGAGATACAGACCCCTCAGACCATGACAGAGGAGAAATTAAACCTGTTGGAAGTTGATGTTCCATCACAATGATTATGATGAAATATTACATTAAGCTGGAAAAGTTACATAGTGCTGCTTTAAGTGTTTTACTCTATTTCTAATCCGTTCTGAATGTGAAAAACTAATATTTAAACAAAATCCTGAGTCATTTCATGTTGTGGCTGCAGGGTGTTCATGAGAACCGTGTGACAGCTGCAGCTGTGTATTATTCATAGCTCTGCACCTCAGCTTTCACTGCAGACCTGGAGACGGTCGTCTCATCCTGGGACGTTTGGAGCTCCCACCACCATAAAGAGCATAAAGCAGTCTCCTCTCCTCTGCTTTAGAACACAAACCAAGCTTATTGGAGAGGAAAATTAAACACAGGAAGCCTTGAGCTTGGAGACTGGTTCTGTAGCTTTAAATCGCCCCATAATTTCAACCTCTCATGGTACAGTCAATGTTTGTCTTTATTTATAAAAAAAAAAAAAAATCAACCAGAAGCTTGAATTAATCCAGCGTTGTGTGGTTTGAGGAGTAAATGTGTCACATATGCAGCTAATGCTCTAAAACATGCAGAAACATTGAGGTTCTTAATCAATCAGTCGTTGGTACACAAGGTATGACACTTTTCTTTTTTACTCTTCAGATCGTTTATATATCAAACATTTGAGAAATTTCTGCAGTTGCACCTGAAGGAGTGACGGCAGCACGGACGGCCAACTCGCAGACGCTTGAGTTCAGCGCCTGCACCCACGTCTTCCCTACAGGGATTTTGGTTTCCGTGGAGTTTTATTGCTGTTGCTGGCAGTGCTGCCGCTGTTCCCTGTGTGTTCTTTAAGCTGCAGGCTGACAGCCCGAACACAAGAGAGGGCCGGCGGACAGAGAGCGGTCCTGACTGCTGATGAACGCTGGGAGGTGAGAGGAGCTCAGGAAACATCAGGTCCTCATCGCAGCTGGGTGTTTTTAGAGCGTCTGTGCAGAAACGCTCCCCCACGCTGCCGTCAGACTGGGGAGAATGTTAAAGAAAATAAACCTGAAACAAAGTGCCACAAATGGAGAAGTAGAAAAAAAGTCAACCTAATTATTTACCGTCTTTTTTTCACTCAGTCTGGACTTGCCTGTAGTTTTGTTTAATTTGACAACAGTTTTGAGACTATAATCCTGGAACATGAAGAACATGAAAAATGACCTTTTTAAGTTGATAATCACCTTCACCCAATCTGTGACACAAACTAAATCTCTCCGCTGGGATGGTTTACCACATCACCAGCGGCCCAGTGTCGTCTAGTATAGTATAGTCTAATATTGTAGCACTTCTTCCATAAATAGCAGAGGCAACACTTTGGTGAACCACAGGTAGGAGTACTTAAAACTAACAACACCATGAAGCATCAATTTTCCTCAACCACCTGCAGAACTAGTCAAATTCAAATTTGCTTGTTCCACAGGTGAAGTGTGATGTTAGTAATACTGGCTAGCCAGAAACCACCACGGTACAGATAAATGACACCGCCATTTTGTACGACAAATCTCAAGGAAGGCTTTCCCTCAGGGCTCGGGGACGAGGAGAAAGCTCTTCTGATCCAGCGATACCTTCAAATCTTCAAGGGAAAAAAAATATTGAAATGACCAGCTGAGCATTGGAGTTGTAACGAGGTGTAACATGTTTGACGCCGTATTAAACATCCCACAGATACTGCAGGTTGTACACCGTCTACGGTAGAAAGGGACGGATGTGAGAAAGCCAGAGAGAAATGTAGTAGAATCATTTAAATAGTTTGAATAAGCGGAACAGCAAATGATTTCAGGATTTCTTTTTTGTTTTAAATAAGAAATCCAAACTTTATCGTCTAATAGGCTCCCTTTAATCCTTCTTATTTTTAATATACCAATATGGTATAAAAACACATAATTATCTGGATGGTGTTTACTTTTCAGAGTAACTCAGACAGCATTAATGTCAGCTCTTCTTGGTGTTACTGATATGTTGCTCTGCAAAACCTGTCTTGAAATGTTGGCTATAAACACATGGACTCATTATTTATTATTTTTTTTACATGAAAGGAGAGTAACCCTTGCTTTAAATTTCCACTCTCAATAATAGATTCTTTGTTAAATTACTACACAGTTCTGCAGGGCTCCCAGATTGGGCCCGGGTCAGGTCTGCAGTTCTCCGGGTTCTTTGCTTCTCAAATATTTGCAGATTGCAATCTGGGCCCAGTTTTAAGGTGCGCCAACCGGGGACAATAGATCAAAGCGCTCATAGGAAAACTGCATTAATCAAGACTTTTTCAGGCCAACTCGAGCCTCGGGGACTCCTCCTGAATCAGTAATATCTTTTGTCCCTTTTTTGGAATGTTTCACAGAGGTTTCTTGTCTCAGCAGGTTTTGATCAGTCATGAGAGGCAAGTCCCCGCAAGGATCCCAACCTGCAAAAAAAAACGAAATAAAGTCTCTCTGTGCCCTGTGAAACAGCGGAGCAGGCGTTCCACGGGGAGGCGGCAGACGGCTTCCTCTCAGCTGCAGGATTAAACCCACAGCTGAAGGCTTGTAATGAGGATTGATGAGGACACTTTGGCCCATCAGTCCCCTCATTTTGTCATTTCACACCAGCCCAGCAAACATTTGGGAGTGTTTTCTACGATGGGGGCCGTTGCAGCCGTGGTGGGGTAGCGCCACCTTCCCCTGCAGTCTCAGTAGTTGTACTTTTGTGCCTCCGCTACCGGCGACGTTGCTGTATTTGGCAGAAAAAGGGGTTTTGGTGGGACTTGGGGTTTTAACGACACGGTTCTCCGGAGGATTGCCGCCCGCTGCCCGTGTGGCCCCTCGCTGTAGCTGTGCTGCCGCGTGAGGCAAGTGCTGGCCACGGACTGCCGCTGACTCTTAGCTGCCGCGCCGGCGCCCGGAGGTCCGTTACTGCTGCTGTTGGTGTTCATCCGAGCCAGGAAGTGCGCGTGCGTTCCCCGCTGGTTGAAACTGTGATGGCGGGGCACGGCCCCCCCCCCCACTGCCCATCTTGATGAGCGAGTGGCGCTGAGATTGGTGGCGCGCCACGGAGACGCCGCCCTCCCCGGGCCGCTCCGGGATCACCTGCTGCTGGAGGGGGGTGGAGGAAGAGGAGGAGGAGGAGGAAGGGATGGAGGTGGAGGAGGTGGGGTTATTGGAGGATGAGGAGGATGAGGATGAGGACAAAGCGGAGGATGAGGTGGAGTTTTGAGGCGCTGCGTCCAGGTGTTTGGGGAGGCCGTCCCTCGGCAGAGTGGAGGTGCTGTAATAGGAAACGGGTTCCGTCTCGGGGATCTGCTGCTGCTGGTGGTGCTGGTGGTGCGGGCCGCTGCTGGGATGGCTGCTGGGATGGCTGCTGGGATGGCTGCTGGGATGGCTGCTGGGATGGCTGCTGGGGGCTGTGCGGCTCTGGGGGTGCTGGTTGTGGTGATGGTGGTGATGAGTGTGATGGTGTCCTCCAGAGGAGGAAGATGGCCCAGGAAACAGGGAGGATGTGGAAGTAGAAGTCAAAATCTTGATGCCCCCAGTTCCTGACGCGCTGACCTCTTGGATGTGTTTGAGCAGCTCGTCCAGCGCAGAGACGTCCACCACCGTCTGGGGCAGGGACTGCTGGGATTGATGGTGATGGGGGACCACTCCTCCACCTCTTCCTCCTCCTCCTCCTCCCGCTGCTGCTGCTGCTGCCGCCCGCTCATCGTTTGAGATCTTCCTCTCCTCCAGGAGGTGGAGGGAAGTGGAGGAGGCGCCTGCTCTGTGGGCCACTCCGTTGCTCAAACTGTTGCCGTTATGATGAGAGAAGGGAAACACTTGCTGGGTCAAAGAATTCCCAACAACAGTCATGAAGCTCTGGCTGGAAGCGGAGCAGCTGGGGCCGGATTTAGGGTTGTTATCCTTGGCATTGTTGCAGTTCTGGTTCTTTTCATAATGATGATGCCGGAGGGCCTTCATGTTCCTGATGGGAAGCTCTGGGGTAGAATCAGGCGTTGGCAGGCCAGAGAGCTCTCCATCCCCCTGAGACAGAGACTAAACAGATGATAAACCCATGATTTTCACATATTTTCAAGCCAAACAAGAGAAACATTTGAACAAATTATATTACCATGTGTAATGTGCTCTAAAAACAATGACAAAGAGGAATTGGAAACTACAGGCAGAGCAAGATTAGGGTGACATTTCCAAGCAACATCCTAAATGTGAGGAGATGCTACAACTCCAACACCTTAACCTGGCCGAGCCACGGCCGATCCCAGTAGAGCTCTACTCGCACTCGGCTGACGTTTCAGTAGCAACAGTGAAACGGTCCTGTTTGTGTACACCTGATCAGAATCAATGGAAGGTTATATTGATTAGCAGCTTAGGTTATAAAAACCTGAGCCAGCAAACATTCTGGATGAGTTCCAGCTCGCTTCCAGTCGTGCTCTTTCTGGCAGGAGGTGAACTTGGGGGGGGGGGGGTGCCCGTTGGCTACCCGTTGGCTACCCGTAAAATTCAGAATCCAATTTAAAATTCTATTACTCGCGTATAAAGCTCAAAATGGCTAAGCTCCGCATTATTTGCAAGACCTGATAGTGCCTTATGTTCCTGGCAGAGCTCTCCGTTCTCGGAGTGCAGGTTTACTCGTAGTTCCTAGAGTATCCAAATGTAGATTTGGAGGGCGGGCGTTCTGCTATCAGCCATAAAGACTCGTGGGTGGTGTCATCAGACTCTGTATTGAGTCCTTGACCTTCATTGGCCTGAATTAGTCCCGCCCCTTCTTCTGATTGGTTGTCCTTATTTTCTGCTATAACTTTTGAACGGTTTGACATAGGAAGTCGTGGGTGGTGTCATTTCTGATATGCTTATGGTCGACGGTGGCCATGAGTGTGAGGGCCCGTTCATCGCTGCTTGCAGCTTTAATTAGGGCCCGAGCACTTACAGTGCGAAGGCCCTATTGTATCTGTAAAAATTGTTCTCTTTCTTTCTTTCTTTCTTTCTTTCTTTCTTTCTTTCTTTCTTTCTTTCTTTCTTTCTTTCTTTCTTTCTTTCTTTCTTTCTTTCTTTCTTTCTTTCTTTCTTTCTTTCTTTCTTTCTTTCTTTCTTTCTTCTGACGAAAGGAGGGCCTTTTTGCCCCCCTAAACGTGCCCAAAAAGTCACCAAATTTTGCACGCAAGCCAGGCCTGGCGAAAAATGTGATATTTAATGGTTTGCATTAATGGGCGTGGCAAAATGGCTCAACAGCCCCCCCCCCCCCCCCGGAAAACGGTTTGACGTACATGCACGAAAATCGGTACACACCTGTATCATGGCACAAATTAAAGAAAAGTCTCTTGGCGCCATGGCCGAAACTAAACAGGAAGTTGGACATTTTGAATTAATCGTGTAATTTTGGCGAAATTTATGCCATTCCTTCGGCAGTTAATACGGCCCGAACTGTAACGTCCACCCAGGTGTGTTATACATCAAAATGTGCGTCTCTATCCTGCGACTACGCGCATTACTTTTCTCTTTCAAAAGCGTTACCGTGGCGACGCTAAATGCCAAAAAGCGCGCCCCTGCTTCATCTGATTGGTCCATATTTGATAGTTCCCCAAAAGTCACCAAATTTTGCATGCAAGCCGGGCCTGGCGATACATTTGATATTTCATGGTTTGCATTAATGGGCGTGGCCTAACGGCTCAACAGCGCCCCCTAGAATACTTTTCTCTGCCATAACTTTTGAATGGTTTGACATAAAGAGTCGTGGGTGGTGTCATCGGACTCGGTATTGAGTCCTTGACCATAATTGGTGAAAATTAGCCCCGCCCCTTCTTCTGATTGGTTGTCCCTATTTCCTGCTATAACTTTTGAACGGTTTGACATAGAGAGTCGTGGGTGGTGTCATCGGACTCCGTATTGAGTCCTTGAGCTTCATTGGACTGAATTAGCCCCGCCCTTTCTTCTGATTGGCTGTCCCGATTTTCTGCTATAACTTTTGAATGGTTTGACATAGAGAGTCGTGGGTGGTGTCATCTGACTCTGTATTGAGTCCTTGACCTTCATTGGCTTGAATTAGCCCCGCCCCTTCTTCTGATTGGTTGTCCCTTTTTTCTGCAATAACTTTTGAATGGTTTCACAGAGGAAGTCGTGGGTGGTGTCATTTCTGATATGCTTATGGGGGACGGTGGCCGTGAGTGTGAGGGCCCGTTCATCGCTGCTTGCAGCTTTAATTATTATTATTATTATAGATTGTAATCAAAATAGAATAGAATCTTTGTAATTATAAACAAAGGTGAACTGCTGCTACAAAACACACATGGATGCTTGATTTTCTCTGAGTGGTGTTACCTGAGAGAGGCTGAGGTCCGGGTCCCCCAGCTGCAGGGGGGGGTGGAGGTGAGGCGACCCCCGTCCATTGGGGATGAAGGAGCTGTACATTTTTGGGGTGGACACATCCAGTTTGTCCTCCTAGATGAAGGAAAACAAACAAAAAAACAAGTGACCTTTGGTTCCACATAGTGCAGGACGGTAGGATGCAGGACGGTAGGATGCAGGACATTTCAGCCAGCAGCTGCAGAACACCAGCAGCACAGAGCCCGTCTTAATAAGATAAAAGCCGTGAGCCATCAACATCACCACCCAGGTCCAAACAGAGGGTACATTACAACAAATAAGTCTGGCGAATTCATTAGTCTCACGGCAACTAAAAAAGCAGCCGAACCAGGAAGTGTTGATGTATTAACACAAAAATGTGACAGTTTCTACAGAATGTGAGAGATCGTATTTAACCGTTGCGACATAATCAGAGATCGATGTTTCATTCCTCTCGTTCTCCCTAATTTTTCGTTCTCAACCTCAACCACATTTAAGGTTAATAAACCTGAGACGACTAAGACAGAAGGCTGGAAATAAATACTGGGGATACTCAGCCAATCTGAAATGTTCAAGTAATCTCAAAAGCACTGCCCCATGCCACGGCTGTGCTTTTTAACATTTATATGAATATGCAATTGAGCAGAAAGGTCAGAGTTCAGCAGCAGCTCAAAGACTCCGTTTCTGGCTCAAGGACACCTAGAAAAAGAAAATGATGTAATTTTAATGAAATAGTCAATTATAATGACTGAATAAAACACTGAGGTGAAGTGTTTATGTGTCCCCTTGGGGCGGGGAAAAGAGAGGCAAGGATGAATATCAACGCTGCTCCTTCACATTCCTCCGCTCATGCCCAAGCACTCCAGATTTTTCTTAAAACCTGCAAAATTTACTTCAAATACATTCACGACGCAGCAGCAGGGATTCATACATAAATATAAAGAAACAGGATCATCATCTAAGTGATTAAAAGAAATGAACACGTCAGCATCTACCTAATAGTTTCCATATCTGGAATTTGTGGAATACTGACTTATTATCTGTGTACAACTTCAATAGTTTACTGATAGTCGTAATATTCTCCTTGAAGAAGCTCTGAGTTTAAAATCATGACGCTCAGAAAAGCTCACAAAAATTGAAACAGGAAATCTCAATGCAAACAGCAGTTGTGTTCAGCATCTTCTGACTGAAGTTTGGCTCCACCAGTAGCTGGAGTCTGATAAATCCTTTTATTTTCTTCTTTCTGTCCCTTAATAAGTTTTTCTGGTGAGCAGAAACACGCCCCCCCCCCCCAGAAAGTAACTTATTTATAGTATTGCCACTAGGGATGCCCCGATACCGATACTGGTATCGGTATCGGGGCCGATACTGCTCTCATTTACTCGTAGGCTACTCGCAAAAATTCTCCGATACCACGCATCGATACTTCATTGTTGTTGTAGTTACTGGTTAGCGCCGCTAGGGGGAGATGTTGAGCCGCCCCGCGGCTCCCCGGGTGAGTGTGCAGCCTGGCTGAGCCGCTACAGAGCTGCTGCTGCTGCTCAGCCAGCTGTTCCATGTTTCAGTTTGTTCTTCCTTAACTATACAAACTGGACGGTTGAGTATCACCCTTACTCACAGGGAACTTTACTAAACACTCCACGTAACTCACAGTACAACATAAACAATCCCATTGTTACATTCCGGTTAGCCGCGTTAGCTGGTTAGCCGCGTTAGCTGGTTAGCTGCGTCGACGGCCCGCAGTCTGCCTTGCTTCTGTCGTCGTCCGTTGTTTTTAAATATGTCCACACTGCTGACATCCCGCTGGCATTAATTGTCGCCTTCTTGCCTGAAACGGCACTGCCAGTCTCACTCACAGGTATCACTCTCCTCCCACCACCACGCACCACGCCGGTTAGCGGCTAACCGGACTGTAACAGTGGGATTGTTTATGTTCTTCTTCTTCTTCTTCTCTGTTTTATTGGCGGATCACAACCAACTTTAAGGTGCATACCGCCACCTACTGTACAAGAGTGTGTAACATCATTTCATTTAGCCTGTTTTTTAAATTCTATTTGATTGTTTGTGTTGTTTCACACGGACGGCTTCAGGTGAAGCACCGCACATGCTCAGTTGATGTTCCTGCGATGAGACTAAAGCGGAGGAAAGCCCCGCCGGCCGAGTTTTGTTTAAAATTGAATTTCTGTTGGAAATAAAAGCTGTCTTCCAATTCATTGCATTTTTCATTGCATTTTTAGCCTAGTTATTTTTGTGGTAGAAGTATCGGATCGGTACTCTGTATCGGCGAGTACACAAATTAAAATACTCGTACTCGGTATGAAAAAAATGGTATCGGGGCATCCCTAATTGCCACAGATAATCAGTGTGTAACTGTTCCATCTACCTTGGGCTCTTCGTCCAGCAGGCCGTTGAGTTTGGCCAGGGATCTCAGGGACAGGGCGTGCGGCAGAGAGGCCTCCGGGTCTTTCCCCAGCCTCCTGGCCTGGTGGGCCGTGCTGCGACTGCAGTAGCAGGACACCAGGAAGGCCGACAGGACGGCTCCCAGGAAGAAGGCCACCAGCACGCAGGCGATCAGCAGCGTGTAGTGGATGTTAGCGCTGGCGCGCTGCTCCACCTCCGGGAGACGACGGACACCTGGAACACACACAATGGAAACAAACACGGAACATGGAAACAAGACATTCACCTTTTTATGTACAAAAGTGAAAAAATCAAATATAAATCAAATTTAAATGCAGTATAAGATGCCTTATTTCAGTGTAAGAGCACTGGGAGGGGCTTGACACCTTCACCGTACAGCAGGAGCTCTAAAAGATCTATAGACCTTTGTCAAAACTCAGATCTGGAAAAGGATCTGAGCTCTGAGCTTAGAACCATCAACATTCTTCCCAGTTCTGGTTGTCATGTCAACACAGCGATTGCGGATGGAGAGCTTTTATAAGATGAGACATGGTGACTGGAGAAAACAGATGGATGCAGAAATATAGATATAGACCTGAGTGAAAATGCTCCCAGAGCGGTCAGGAGCTCAAACTGGAGCAAAGACTTGCACTTCAACAACCAAATAGCCAATAAATATCAATGTAAAATCCCTTCATCAGCTTAATCTAACCTGTGTGTGTCTTGACTATTTCTGCCAAGTAAACCGGACAAAAAAATAGAAAAGAAACGTGCCAAACTTGCAGTTGGCATAGGTGCTCCAAGGTTGTGCATAATTAAAACATCTATGAATCTCTGATAGATGAACCTATTAAAACCTGAGACTCCCTCTAAACATAGAGAATAATTATGAGTAGACAGACAGGGGGGGGAACCAAAACCATTTTAAAATGCTTCTACGAAAAGCTTGAAATGGTCTAAAAACCTTCTACAGATGTCAAGTACACACCTACATGTTGTATTTGAGCAGTGTGTAGTGGTTGTATGTGTGTATGTGTGTGTATATAAAACATTAAATCAAAAGCAGAGCTTAAAGTGATTTCTCAACAACAGGCGAAAGCTTCTTTGGCTGGGGGAGCGAACATTTTGCTGACGGTAAGTTCGCAGGAGAGGACACAGATGGAGTAGAGGTGAGAGCAAGGTGAGAGGGAGGGAGCGAGACAGAGACGAGCATTAGACTTAATGAGAAGGAAGTGGTTCACAGGTGAGGAAACAATATGATGGAGACGAGAGGAAGATGAGGAGGACGTGAAGGAGCGGAGATCTAAAGCAGCGAGGAGAAGAGAAGAAAGGAGGAGGAGGAGAGGTGATTTGAGGATGGATGGAGGGGCTGGAAAAAAAGGATGAAGGGATGATAACAGGAGGGGTACGTGTGCGAGAGAAGAGATGAAAGAGAGAATTTATTGTTTGGCTGCGTTGTCCTCGTCAAGTCCAGATACAACTTCAAAGCATCATCAATCTGTCACACACACACACACACACACACACACACACACACACACACACACACACACACACACACACACACACACACACACACACACACACACACACACACACACACACACACACACACACACACACACACACACACACACACACACACACACACACACACACACACACACACACAGAGGAAACCCACCTTATGACATTTGTGTTTGTGCTTAAGTTGTTAAGAGTGGAAAACAACAGTCCGTCCCACCTTGAAGTGGACACTGATTGTCTGTCCCTGTGTTTGGCCGTGTTTAGCTACGCTGGTCCCACTGTAGCTGGACAGGCATGGGGGGGTTGACCATAGACATATATACTTAGACGCCTCATGACACGCTGGAACGTAATCCAGCTTGGCCGCCATATTGGATGGGTCTCCTCACTCCAGGCTAAATTAACTACACTGGAGTTACAGAGTTACAGTTACAGCCAGCACACGCAAGAAGCTGCGAAACAGTCCTTTTCCAAGGGTTTTAGCTCCCAAGCCCCAGTTCAAGCCTAACAGGGTAGTAAAAGACCCTGGAATGACCTGGATTTATTTATATAGATATATTTATTAAGGGCAATAAGAGAGAAAAAAAAGATTTACAATAACAATAGAAATATAAATATTTTGCTCTTTTTTAACTTTTCAAAACAATAATTAAATAAAAATAAATAAATAATAATAAGAAAGAAATAAAAAATAAATAAATAAATACAAAAACACACCCCTCTCCCTTCAAATAAATTCAAATGAACAATCAAACTTGTTTCTTTATTAAAATATAAAATTAATTAATGTATACATTTATCAATATGCCATACCATATGTCTTTGTTAAAGAGCATAATACAAAGTCTTTCAGCATAAAAGTAAGTATTTCTAACGTGTGACAGCGTCCTGTATCATAACTAAATCTCTGCAGTTTGTAACAAACCAAACCGTGTGAAAATTGGGTAAAAATTCAGGGAGTTATGGATTATTGTAGTCGGGGATAAAACCTTCCCCAGTAGAAATAAATGCACTGAGGCCGCATTGGAGACCCATCCAAGATGGCAGCCGCATTGGAGACCCATCCAAGATGGCAGCCGCATTGGAGACCCATCCAAGATGGCGTCCGCATTGGAGACCCATCCAAGATGGCGTCCGCGCTGAACGTCAGCGCCAATAGGCAGCGTCAGTCTATGAGGTGTCTATGTGTATATGTCTATGGGGTTGAGTAGCGGAGAAGAGAGGTGAAAATGGAGGAGCATGTGAAAGTTGTCGGTCCAGTGAATGGGGAATTTACATTTCTAAAACGCCCCAACGGCACCGTTGGTAAAGGTAGAGAGATATGTGTTCTTTGTAGGAAGGAATTTGCTTCCCACCGAAGCAGCTCAAGTTTAGCCACGTAAACATAAAGCACCTGGTTGCGAGCGTAGCCACAGCTAACGTTAGCAAAAAAGATGTTAGCTATTTATGGAGCCAAAGCAACGCTCTTTTCCAAGCTAAACTGGAGGAGAGCACCGCGCACATGCGCACGTCTGAGAGGCCCGCGGATGATCTTGCCAAGTGGATGTAAATGGCTAGGACTGCATCTGTTCGTCTGTAAAAAACAAAAAAAGAAAAGACTTTATAAAGCTTTTTTTTATTATATATCTATCTTTTGATCTGCCACAATAATTTAATTAATTCAAAGGAAAACACCTCAAGTTGAGGGCTTTTCTCAGCAATCTTTAGGTGAGATTAAAAAGAGATTAATTATAGGTATTAATTAATTAATCTCTCAAATTTTTAAGCGCTTGACAGCACTAAATAGTACCACTTTTCCTTGAGGAGCATTCAAATTAGATTAAACATGCCATGGAGGGACGAAATCTAAAAATAGATAGGGTTTGTAATGAAGGTCGAACAGGGGTCATAGGTTTCCACAGGGCAGGCAGGAGAAGCCGTGATGCTGTCACACCACAAGGTATTTTGGTTTTTACAGCAAGTATGAGATCTAATTTTATATCACTACATTACCTTAGATCTACTATAAGGCCACCTAGAACTAGATCAGAATCATGCTACCTAACAGTTTGCATCTGGTGCTCACTAACTATAATCTGAGGTAAACTCATGACATTGGTGGTGATTAACTGATTAACTAATCGTAGTGCAAGCTCGCTAACGTATCCAAAGCAAAAGCCATCTTTCTATCTATAATATGAATATAATTGAATAACTTTAGGTAAAATTAGCAGGGTTGAAAGCATCCTTGCTTTGTTTTGCCTGAGGGAAAGTGTCCTTGTTGATCTTTTGGCCATTAAATTGGTAGCTTAATCAAAAGCATAGATTTCACACTATTTTATTAATATTATTCTCATCTGGAATCATAACAAAAATCCACTTTAAGCCTCTTCAATCTTGTTGTTTGTTTTGGGACATAAACTGACAGATTGAACAGATGAGAGTGCAGGGTCGTCACTGACGGCTGAGCTCTGGTCCGTGTGCAGCTGATACTCTCTATACTCTCTAATACTCTATACTCTCTACTCTCCAGGCGGGTCAGTCGTCTCTGCTGGGGCATGGGACTGGCAGCGACGTGCCGGATGGGAACGTAACCAGTATAGTGAGCATGGAGCAGTGGGAGACCAAACAGGGTCTCCACATGGAAGATATCTGCGTTACACTGATTTAGGATGTTTGATCTAACAATCTAACCAGCGCAGGGAGGCTTGGAGTCGCCATCAAAGTAAAATGACTATTGCGGGCGTTCTGCTATCAGGCACCATTACTATGGAACCAACTTCCAATCTGGGTTAAGGAGGCTGACACCACCTCCACCTTTAAAACTAAACTTAAATCCTTTCTGTTTAGTAAAGCCTATAGTTAGTGTTTAGTAAACCTCTAGCTGGTGTTGGAAAATCTCTAGGTAGTGTAAACTCTAGTGTGTTAGAGTCAGTAGTCATAGTTGCAGCTATAGAACAAGACTATAATAGTTAGTCTCAAGTATAGCTTTGCGGCCTATGTTGCAGGGGGGACCGACATGATCCGCTGGGCGGTGCCTCTCACCCTTCTTCTCTTCCCTTCCTCTCTTCTCCATTTCCATTTTTATTTATTATAAGTATCTCATAGCTATCGTTTTTGTCCATCGCTCCTGTAGTTTCTTGTGCTGGCCCCCCTTTTTTCTCTGTTGTGCATGTTTGCAGGCCGGAGCCTCGGGAGCTGCGTGCTGGCCTGCGGTCCCGCCCCCATCCCCGGTCATCCCATTGCTGCTTCCACCTGCCTGCGGTCCCCCCCCAGGAATGATCAAAGTTACATTAAACAGGACCTTTAAATATATTTTTACTTTGGTAAGGTATGCCTCAGATAGCTCTGAAGATATGCGAAAGCATTTGCCAAGAATGTTTTCATTAATCAATCAAGAACGAAAATATATTTCCATTATAGTGTCATGTTTCTGTACTAATTGTACAATATGTACATATTCATATTCAATTTAGTATTAAATATCTAAAATATTCATTTTCATACTTGGCGCTGTTTATGATATTTATTTTTTTTAACTAAATCTTCATACTGTGACACTGTTGTTCATTTACAGATTTTAACATTAGCACTGTGACCGTATAATGCAAATAAAAATATTTTTACTGGCTGAAGGTGAAACTTGTTTTGGTTCAACAAGTTTTATTGAGGTCTGTTTTATTTTTCAACAGTGTAGTTAACAGTAATTAAAATGTCATGTTAATACATATCTGCGGAGCAATAAGCTTTAAATTGGATTTAAATAATGAAACCATAATTTGCAGAAAAGAAAAACTCCTATTTTCATCTGAGGGAAATGAGAGTTTGAAGCAGAGCGATAACTTGTTAAAGTAAATACAGCCGACTAAACCGCCACCAATCCCATCAAGTAAAACGCAGACTCATCTTGTTGAATTTGCTTTACCTTAAATCACTCCAGAGCTTTTCCTGCGGTCTGCGTCAGCGCTGAGTCACCACTGCTGTTCACCATTAACCACTTTAGAAGATGAAAGCCGTGACATTCATGTGGCCATTGTTTGTCTCCACCCTGCTTTATCCTGAGAGCTTGGCTGAGCACCTTTCTACATTACTACAGTCCTGCTTTACATTCACAGCCACACACTCTCAGCGGGCAGCTGCCAGGAACACACTGACACTTTGATTTACCTCTGACACACTGAGTGCATTTTTCACACTTTACAGCATTCTTTTTTTTTTAGGATCTTAAGACAGCTGGCAGCTGAGTGAACAGGTTTCCAGTATTCTCTGATGATTTTACACTCTTTCTTTGGCTTTTTTCCGTCAGATTAAGTAAGACACCATCAGAGCTGGTAGAGGTGCCAAAAATTGTACTAGTAAAAGTAAAAGTACTGTTACTTCAGAATAATATGACTCAAGTAGAAGTAAAGAGTAGTCATCCAAATAATTACTTGAGTAAAAGTAAAAAAGTACTTGGTGAAAAAACTACTCAAGTACTGAGTAAATGTTCAACCATTCAAACAGACAAAAGTACAAAATAATCATCTTCAGGCAAATTAAATCAGTAAAATAATAAAATAAAATTAAATGAATAAAAATAGCTTAAATTAAAATAATCTTAAAGTAAATTCAAGTACTTTAATAAATAATAAAATAAATAGAATAATAACAGAATAAAAAAATGAATTAAGTACAACATTTCCAGCCTTTGTACTTTTCTTTTTTAACCAGCAGAACTAGAACAAACATGAACTCATAGAAACTCTGTGTGTGTTTGAGTCTGTGTAAATGTGACAAAACATGCAAAAACTAACATTTTCCCCAAAGAATCACCCAGTGATGTCATGAGATTGACGCGTACGTGGATAAAAGGGATAAAAGAAAAGTAACAGCTCAACGTAGCCTAATGTAGCGGAGGAAGAGGAACAGTTTCTTCTTCACAAATCTACTCAAGTAAAAGTAAAAAGTATAGTGATTCAAAACTACTCCTAAAAGTGCAAAATTTACCAAAACGTACTCAAGTAAATGTAACGGAGTAAATGTAACTCGTTACTACCACCTCTGGACACCATCTCCAATAGATTGAGTTTTTTTTTCCTTTTTTTTTATAGAAAAACTAGCAACTACTACATTAACACACTAAATGTATTGTTGCTACTGACAAAGTTCAGTAATTTTAGCATCTACATAATTATTCAGGATATAAATCAGGCTCAATTATGTTCTGACATTTAACAATGTCTGGAGTGAAATGAAGTAGTGGGAGATTTGGGTATTGATGTTGAAACCTTGGAGTTGATCTGTTCAGGCTTAGACACCCCTGGAATACTTGGTTTTTTTTCCTGCACTGTATCTATATTCCAGCTTTCGGTCTTTAGCACTTAAAAGGCAGCTCATGTATCCTTAATGTTGGTGAGCTGTTGGAAAGATAGCCACAGGGGGGTCATGCACGTTTGGGTCAGAGCACTGAATGTCTTGAAATATTACCTGCCACAAATAATTTCTAAATTTCAGCACTTCCTCCAAGGTAGCTGGCTGGTGAAGCCCCAGAAGACGCCTCGGACAGATACTCACACATATGAATGTGGACCATGAATGTGAATGTGGAACGTGCAGCACTTCCATGTCTGGAAAATGTTAAGGCTGCTGTATATTGTAGGTGAAACAGGTCATAATCAGTACTGGAGTTGAGGGAGGATGAGGGGGGATGGCATCCCTCTTGAAATAAGAACGGTCCAAATCATCCCCCCTGAAATAAAAACGGTCCAAATCATCCCCCCTGAAATAAAAACGGTCCAAATCATCCCCCCTGAAATAAAAACGGTCCAAATCATCCCCCCTGTAAAACTCTCATCCCCCCTTTCCATCCCTTATGTCATTTCATCAATGAATGTGGTTTTACTGCTATTTCAACATTTAGAGTCATCACCAGAAAAATAACACCAGAAAAATAACTTATTTGAAAATTTTCACCTGTTTCAAGTAAATTTTCACTTGAAATAAGTAGGAAAATCTGCCAGTGGGACAAGATTTAATCTTCTTATTACAAGCAAAAAAGTCTTGTTCCACTGGCAGATATTTCTACTTATTTCAAGTGAAAATCTACTTGAAACAGGTGAAAATTGTAGTTTTTTCCAGTGATGAGTGTTGTTTTAAGTGTAATGAGATTTTTTTTACTAAAATGAGACATTTTAACTAGAAATAAGACAAATATTTGAGTTTTTGCATTGATCCATTTTACTTATCCTGTGAAGGACAGAGTCATATTGATAAATTCAGAAAAGTGTTTTTTATTGTTGTGTTTTGATGTATTTGATGTAAGCCCAGTGGATATTTAAAGCTTACAGAAGGCTGCATTTAACTGCTGCTATGTCATTCCTGCAGTATTTCTGCAGGTGTTTTGGTCACTGCTATTATTTGTAATATATTATATTATTTGTAATCAGCACAAATTATCTGTCCCCATATGATCAAATCCACCATCCCCCCTGATTTTATTTGTACAACTCGAGTACTGGTTATAATCACAACAAGTATACCTGGTGCGCGACCAGAGAAACCAAATAGCTTTTCATAGCCAGTTTTGCTGCTTTTATATTTTGAGGAGTGTGTTAATAAGGATCTGGTTAGTCTATGCTAGTGTTTTACAGTAGAAATAAATTGCACAGACATAGCTGTATGTCCCCCAAAACCTGATCAAAAGGGCTAAAAATGTCCCCAAAACAAAAAAGCTAATTCTACTGCCTGCACAGCTGCCCCTTCTTGGGGGTTAGGGGTTTCATTCTCTGCTCCCTGATGGCACAGAACTCAAACTGGCAACCATCTCCAACCTCAAAGCCAGCGTGGCCTTGAAATCTCTCGGGCTCTGCTTTGATACGAGACAGCTTGGAACAAATGCGTCTTTTATGCAAAAATGCTCTTGAAATAGAGCTAGTAGTCATTACACATACGAGTCATGATTAGCACACACACAAACACACATCCCCTGTGTTTAAAAGAGACAATTTCATGTTCATTATTTCCACTCTTTCATCTCTGGCTCTCAGTCTGACAGTTAAAAATAGGATGATGGAAATGCATAAGGGCTAAAAGAACCAAAAAATGCTAATGCAATACTCCGCTTTCTATTTGCTTATTTTCTCTGTCGGTGTGAAAGTTGTAACTCTCTTTGCCATCAGCGTGAATTGTAAAGGTTTCTGGCATCAGAGGTGAAGTCATCTGTGTGAGGTCTTTTCTTTTTGCTCTTCTGTCAGTCTCACACGTACAGTAGTCTTAGGGCCTGATTTACTAAAGGTTTGCGTGTGTTAAAACGTGTGCAAACTTGACAGCACCCGCAAACCAAAGTGCCAGCTGATCTACTAACGGCATGCAAAGAGGACTGCGCCTCTGAAATGAGCAAAATAGCACACGCAATTCAGTTAGTACTTTTGCCCTGATGAATAATCAATATGGGGCGTACCCGCCAGAAATCCTAAATACTGGGAGGGGAAGATGCAAATTGGTCCATTTACCACGTGCAATGAGATTTACCAAGCCTGAAAGTAATTGCGCGTATTGTGATTGCGTCTGTATTTAATACGTTCGAAAGGAAGGTGCTAATCTGCTGCTGCTGTTATTGTGGCAAGGAGGCGACATCCAAAATCAAAGAATACGCAGAGAGAGAGTCTTTATTCTGCTGCACGCTATTTTAAAAATGGTTGCACAAGTTTTATTAAAGGCCACTTTTTCTTTAGTTGTTCGCCTTATATCTTGCCACCTTCTCTTATTGTGCCCCCCTCCACTCGCCCACAAGCAGGCCAAGCCTTTGTGCCAAACTTTGTATTTTATTGATTACTTATCTTATTGAACGTGAAATCATCCTTCGTAAATTACATTTAATTAAAACCCGTGCTTATTAATCACAAAACACAGGTTAAACATCATGACCAAATCCGCTCCGACCCGCTGTGTCAGGATCAGCGCAGAGACTGCAGCTTCACCTGAATTACGCTTCTGCGTTAAATCGACGGCGTAGGGTCGCGGTGCGGTGTGCGTCGCCGCGTACCCTACGCCGTAGGTTCTGCGTTGGTGTGACGCGGAACCATAAATCAGCCAATCAGGGAGCAAGGGGTTGGGGGAGCTGGGTTGATGTTGATCCGCGGACAAAACTTGTTAAGGAGCATCAAACTCACTCTTATCTACGCGGAAATAACGCTAAAATATAAAGAAGGCTTCCCAAAGTGTGATCTATGGTGAAATAGGAACATTAAGATGTGCAACTCTTCTAAAGGTGACACATGCATTTAATTGACTTCATGGCGCCAGCCTTGGCGTTTATTATTACGCAAATGTGGAATGTTTGGGTCTGTCTAATTTCGTCAAATTAAATTTGGAGATTCACCGTTCACATTTTTATGTGTATGCGTTGTATGAGAGAGAGATGGAGAGGGCGAGGGAGGGAGGGAGAGACGTGGTCTGTACGTCGTTGTTTTTTGTTTTTTTTTGCAGTTTGGGTGCACAATACACTTGTGTGTGTGTGTATTAAAAAGAAATTCTGCAGTATGTTGTGTAATTGAAACTGGTTTGCTGTGATCGTTGATGGCAAACTCATATTAAGCATTTACATCGCTGGTTATTATGTGCCCCCCAATTAGATCTGTTCTGCCGCCCACTCTGTTTTAACCTCATCTGCCGTTCTTTTTGTCTTATAACTGTATTTATTCTATCGCAGATTCTCTCCGATATTGCGTTTCTTTTGGTAATGTTTAAATGTCTTTGCTGTAGTTCATGAATGTGTTTATTTGCCTCTTCCACTAATATTTGTAACTCCACCGCGTCAAATTTCATTTTGCGCTTGCGACTATATCCTGCTTTCCATCCAGACTCTCCATGGCGCAAAGTTTGCGCTCGCAAACCGTAAGACGCGCAACACCTCATTTAAATACTGAGGTTTGCACCTGTTATCAATTGCGCACGCAATCTTAGTTGATCACCCGCAAAACACACAACAACAGCAAGCGCAAACTTTTTCAGTGCACACGCAATTTAGTACTCTTTATTTAGGATCTTAGTAAATCGGGCCCTTAGTCTTCACTTTCAAGTGCTTTCTCAACCTAGATCTTTCTCACCTTTCATCTGCCTTCCTCACATCTACTCTCTTACGTTCCCTCTTCTACTCTCGCTCTTTGTGACTCAACTGAGATCGATGCAGGCTGTCTGAGAAAATCTAATTTAATCAATCATACAAATTAACCACTTTCACAAGCTTGGAGACAAAAAACTGTCTTTTCTTGGTTCTAGAAGACACTTAACTTCATATCTGAAAAGCTTTTTCAGTTCTAACTCACTGTTGGGAGTTTTGGGGTTTATCAGCTGACTCAACGTGAGGACAGAACTGAAGGACAATACATATAGTCTAGTGCAGTGGGGACGGCACAGACCTGAAAATAGGAGAAATGAAACTAAAACTCCACAATCGCAGGTCCCAACACGGAAGAGCCAGCTCTTCAGGTCACGACTTCAGCTTCATCTCAAGGATAAGAGACACTCTTGAGGGCACAACGCATTTTGGACAGTGATGATATTTGGCTTTAGAGAGGAATAAAAGAAGTTTCACTTATCCAGCCTTTCAACACATCCATCTAACATTTACACTGCAGCCTTGACTCTCCTCTCCAGGTGGTTTCACCCACAATCACACCATGATTCATGTGACATCTGACATGCTGACTGAAAAATAACACACAGTTGGTGGGGGGAAAAAAAAGACCCCAACAGCCCACAGGAAGGACAAGTGGGTCAATAGCTCAAAAGAATGAATGACAACAGCTTACGAGTCTGAAACACCCCTGGTAAGTTAGCACTAGAGAAACCTTTCAGGTGAGAGATGAAACATCTTCAAGAGCCTAGAAAAGTCAAGTTGCCTTCAATTCAAGCTATTTAGGATTACCATGACCTGGATGACTGGGAATCTATACCAGAACAAGAGAAATATTTACCTAAATGAAGAACACAGCTATGAGGGGGAACATCAAAGGAAAAAAGGGCTAAATGCGTCTCAGTAAAGTGAGATGTAATAATAATAATAATTAAAGCTGCAAGCAGCGATGAACGGCCCTCGCACCCTTGTGTACGTTCGGACTGCAGTGGAAGCTTTTATGACTTGATGTACATTCTTCAGGCCTGGATATTTAGCAGATGAAACCACCCACGACTCTCTATACCAAACCATTCAAAAGTTATGCCAGAAAATAGGAACTATCAGATATCGACCAATCAGAAGAAGGAGCGGGGTTAATTTGCAGAAATTATGTTCAATGATTCAAAACCAAGTCCGATGACACCACCCACGAGTCTTTATGTCAAACCATTCAAAAGTTATGGCAGAAAGTAGGAACTATCACATATCGACCAATCAGAAGAATGAGCGGGGCTAATTCAGGCCAATGAAGGTCAAGGACTCAAAACTAAGGCTGATGACACCACCCACAACTCTTTATATCAAACCATTCAAAAGTTATGTCAGAAAGTAGGAACTATCAGATTTGGACCAATCAGATGAAGGGGGACGCGCTTTTTGGCAACTATCGTCCCACGGTAACGCTTTTGACTGAGAAAAGTAATGCGCGTTGTCGCAGGATGGAGACCCACATTTTTATGTATAACACACCTGGGTGCACGTTACGGTTCGATAGACACCAAAAAGCGCGCCCCCTTCTGTTCTGCCATAACTTTTGAATGGCGTCATGGCCGAAACCAAACTGGAAGTCGGCTATTTTGAATTAATCCTATAATTTTGGCGAATTTATGCCATTCCTTCGGCAGTTAATACGGCCCGAACCGTAACGTGCACCCAACATTTTGATGTTATACATTTTTATACATCAAAATGTGCGTCTCCATCCTGCGACGATGTGCATTACTTTTCTCAGTCAAAAGCGCTACCGTGGCGACGCTAGACGCCAAAAAGCGCGCCCCCCCCTTATCTGATTCATACTGTATTTGATAGTTCCTACTTTCTGCCATAACTTTTGAATGGTTTGACATAAAGAGTCGTGGGTGGTGTCATCGGACTCGGTTTTGAGTCCTTGAACATAATTGGTGCAAATTAGGCCCGCCCCTTCTTCTGATTGGTCGATATTTGATAGTTCCTACTTTCTGCCATAACTTTTGAATGGTTTGATATAGAGAGTCGTGGGTGGTTTCATCCAATAAATGTCCAGGCCTGAAGAATGTACATCAAGTCATACAAGCTTCCACTGCAGCCTGAACGTGCAAAAGGGTGGAGGGCCCGTTCATCGCTGCTTGCAGCTTTCATTAGTTGTTGTTTTTCTGTGTAGTTTAGGTGTCATTTGTCACCTGCTTGACACCTATGTAAATAAATTCTGATTCATTTGCATGAGAGAAGTTGTTTGTGTTTATTTTGCACATATTTTGTTACAAATGCTGGTTTGCCAGGGTCTGTGTCAAACTTTGCTTCCTTCACTATTATTCTGTAGAATAATGAACTTTGAGACTGATTTTGCTGTAGTTATCATTTTCCTGATTAGATCAGGTGGTGCCACGTAAGTCATTTTGATAATTCAATTTGATAAATAATCTACTGTGTTATTAATAATTGTCGAAGGACAATTATTAATATCTCTCTTGATAACTGAAACAGCGTCCCTGTGTGGCACAACAAGAGAGAATCCATGTAGGCCCGGACCTGGAGTGGCAGCATGAACTACTGTGTAAGCAAACAACAGGAAGGTACTTGGTGCACATATCATGAGGGATGAATAAACAATGAAATCTTAAGCTGTTTTCACACAAATATCTGAGATGTCCTGGAGGCATTGCAGATGTTTATGACCATTCTTGTTTTGTTTTTCTTCCACTGTGGCTGTTCACACAAACCATTCCCAGTGGGATGTTGTGTACTGGAGAAGTGCTCTAGCAGCTTCAGACGGGAGGGAGTGGGTAAACGGAAATGTATGTCTCGGTCTCAGGAGGCCAGACATGATGCGAAAAGCAATACTGCGGAAATCACTATATTTTCACCACAATGCTCTCAGAATGATGCAGGAGTTCCTTTCACAGCTGTGTTTATAGTGTTAACTCATGTATCTGAACATGACATCGTGTTCTGAAGGAGGCAACATTCTCCTACCGTCTCTCCCACTAATCTGATATTTGAGTATTTTGTTATTTTACAATTTGTTTCACTAATGACTGGATTAAAATAATCTCTACAAGAAGTCCACAGCAAATACTGCTAACTTTGGTGTTCAAGCTGTTAAGACGTAGCTGAAACATTTCATGACAGCAGTGCCTGCGTGGGAACAGCTTTGGAGGTCGAAACCAGAGTCGCACAGTAAAACACCAGAAGGATGACAATCCCAAAATTGTCACTATTACATTTGACTTCAAGACTTAAGTCAGACTGAGATACATTTTTAAACGTGTTTTTTAGGTTAAAGACACAATTTAGATAATGATAGCAGCAAAATTGGTTAAAAGAAAAAGAACTAGATAACTATCATTAGACGCAGAGAAGGTTTTCAGTTGTTATAAAAGATTTGGGAGAAGGAATTAGGCAGAACCTTAGAAAAAAATGCCTGGTTAAATATCTGTGAAAGAGTACATTTTCCATTTACAAGTAATAACATTAAGGAAGCACATTTTAAATTCATCCACAAATTCTACTTAATTCCAATAAAAATGCATAAAATATCAAATGATATTTCTTCAAAGTGTCCTAGATGTAAAAAGATTGAGGGGACATTCCTGCAAATGTTCTGGGAATGTGACCGTTTACAAAGTTATTGGAATTCAATTAATTCCCTTACACAATCAGTCCTGGACAAAAACCTTGATTTAAGCAGTAGTTTATATTTATTAAATGACACATATAATTTACAACTAGATAACAAAAAATGAAGGATATTCATTTTGATCACTTGCTTTGCAAAGAAATGTATACTTTTATTTTGGAAGAATGATTCCCCTCCATCTTATAAAACTTTCGTAGATCAACTCACAGCATTTCTACAATTAGAAAAACTAACCTTGGAAAAATATAATCGTGGCTTATAATCTTTTTTAAGAATTTTGCTTCCCATTATTCTCTGGTTTAGAACTTCATTGTACGCTGAATGCTGTTATATTGCTGTCATTTACTTTATGTATCTTATGTAGGTATTTGAGTTTTGATGCTCCTATTGTTATTTTCCATATTTTTATTCACTCACTTCTTTTTATTTTTTTTTCTTTACAGTTTATTTACTTTTTTTTTTGTGTATGTTTTTGAGTGCACAAAAGAAAATTGTAAGACCTACCGTCATTAAGAATGTATGATTGTCTTTCTTTTGTGAAATAAATACAAAGAAATGTAAAAAGTGAAGCGAACTATGGATTTTAGGCCCAAGTATATGCTCTAAACATTAAAGTGAAGCTTGAGAAACTTCTACCCCATTAGCATGCCCTGGCACCCGCTTGTTCCCCACAAGAGCCATTGGTATTCACGTGGAGCCAGACACCAGTGACAGTGTTTCCAGAGAGACGGACAGAGCAACAAGGAGCTGACACAGGACACAAACGACTACGGGACGAGGGACGTCAAGGAGAAGATGGTAGAAATGGAAATTAAACAGAAAAAGATGGAAGAGTGAGAAAAAAGACAGCAGAGTAAATGGAGAGACCAAGCCATGGTTGACTCACTCCTGTAAAAATGCTAGTCACACACACACACGCACACGCACACACACACACACACCTTAAAGGTCAGACAATTCACACCTGACAGGCTCTGCAGGTGTGTGTCAGGTGTGTGTCAGGTGTGTGCGCACACACTCGTTCCTCTGCAACAAACTGAAAATTGCTACTTTTCACACCCTCGGTGCTCCAGCAGGTTTTACATTTTAATTTATTCTTCAGTGTTAGTTATTTAAATAAATAAGAGGATCTCATGAGTTGTACTTCAGTGTTCAGGGGGATGCGTGGGTGGACTGTCGCATTTTTGTCCAAACTACAACAGCCAAATACTGCTGCAGCAAATAAATGATCCAGCAACTAATCTCTGTGATGAATTGGTAAATGAGCTAAAAAATGTAATACAGTTTTGAACAGGGCAAGTTTAGTACTTGCAGAAATTGAAAGTTTGAGCAAATTTCCAGTACAGGAAGTTTTGCGTTTGTCGTTGAGTTTGTGCAGTGAAGCTGCACGTCAGACCCCGGTGCAGCGGACGTGATAATGATGATTGCAGCAGTAACGAGGAGGGAAGAGCCATTAAGCGCTCCTTAAGTGGTGTTAATGGACTGTTCACTAAACCTTTTAATGATGCCATTGTCTATATTAATATCAATATCTTTTGTATATTTTCAGAAGTAATTTCGTCTTTGAATTCACAGAAACCATTACCTTTTTTGTGATTGAATGTGACTTGAGAAAGGCGGAATAACTGCGGATGATAGGAATGCACCAGAAAATACATAAATGTGGAGAAATGTAGAAATATAAAGATGAATGGCAACATTTGATGATCACATTTTTTTTTTTTTTTACATTTATGACTTTATGCGCTTAATTTTTAAATTACAATTACTTTATGTATTTATCTTGTGTACATTTTAAAATTTTCCTCATTTCTATTTTATGCTAATTTGCTTAAATCTCAGATATTCCTTATTTTTTTAGTTTACTTTTTGTCTAATTTTTGTTTTGTTTAGTTCTTCAGTTATGAGTTGAGTATTAATACTACTACTACTATTACTAAATAATAATAATAATAATTCTTCTGGGATTAAAAAATAGATAAAACAGCAGATTGCAGTTAACAGACTAAGACACAGCAATGTCATTACAGAGTGCCATCTTGAACAGATTTGATTTGAACATTGGGAGAGATTCAATGTTGCAGAAGTCCAGAGGGACAGAATCATGTGAAGGAGATTTAAGAGATAAGGAGGAGCGACGTTGTCAATGGTTTTAATTGTATAAATTCTGAAATTGAGCAGGTGCAAGTGCGATTGCTGTGACTGGAGTAACGCGGTGAAATAAGGGGGTTTTGGTGATGACTTGAGCAGCTACATTCTGGACCATTTGAATCTTATGAATTGATTTGTGAGGTAGACTGGAAAGAAGAGAGTTAACGTAGTATTTAGGTGATGAGGCTGTGAAAAAGGGTAGAAGATGTGTGGGGCGTGGGGGAAGCATGGAGACAATTAATGTTGTGCAGATGGAAATATGCAGACTGGTTTATATTGCTAATGTGAGACTGCAGTGATAATGAGCTATTAAGGATGACACCCCTTTTTTTTGACACTGTAGATCAGCATTTTACTGCACAGGTTAGAGCATGTTGTTGGGATTAAAGGGACAGCTCTATGTTGGTTTAAATCATACCTATCTGACAGGTTCCAGTTTGTTCATGTACATGAGGTTTCTTCAGAACAGTCAAGGGTCTGTTATGGTGTTCCGCAGGGTTCAGTGCTAGGGCCAATCTTGTTCAGTTTATACATGCAGCCGTTGGGAAGTATAATCCAGAATCACGGCATACACTTTCATTGCTATGCTGATGATACGCAGCTCTATTTGTCTATGAAGCCGGATGAGACAGAACCGTTGGTTAAACTTCAGGCATGTCTTAGGGACATCAAGGACTGGATGTCCAGAAATTTCCTGCTTCTAAATTCAGATAAAACAGAGGTTATCATTCTTGGTCCAGAGCATCTTAGGAAGGGACTAGATGGTGTTGCGATGGCTTCCAGTGCAACTGTGAGAAACCTTGGTGTTGTTTTCGATCAGGATTTGTCGTTTAAACCATATGTTAATCAGGTTTGTAAAATAGCGTTTTTCCATCTCCGTAATATTGCAAAAATTAGGAAAATCCTCTCGCACAGTGATGCAGAAAAACTAGTTCATGCGTTTGTATCTTCTAGACTGGATTACTGTAATGTGTTGTTAGCAGGATGTCCAAGTAATTTGCTGAATAGGCTCCAGCTGATCCAAAATGCAGCAGCACGAGTACTGACAGGAATCAGCAGGAGAGACCACGTCTCTCCAGTGTTAGCGTCGCTCCATTGGCTACCTGTAAAATTCAGAATTCAATTTAAAATTTTATTACTTGCATATAAAGCCCAAAACGGATTAGCTCCACAGTATTTACAAGATCTGATAGTGCCTTATGTTCCTGGCAGAGCTCTCCGCTCCCAGAGTGCAGGTTTACTCGTAGTTCCTAGAGTATCTAAATGTAGATTTGGAGGGCGGGCGTTCTGCGTTCACCCTTCTTCTCCTCTCCTTTTCCCTGCCTCTCTTCTCCATTACCATTTTTATTTATTATAAATATCTCATAGCTATAATTTTTGTCCATCGTTCCTGTAGTTTCTTGTGCCGGCCCCCCTTTTTTTTCTCTTTTGTGCATGTTTGCAGGCTGGAGCCCGTTGCTGCTTCCACCTGCCTACGTGGATGTCTTGCCACTGTTTGGCTTAAGGCTTTTCTCCCACTATGGGAGTTTTTACCTGCCATTGTTTATATAATAATTGCTCGGGGGTTTATGTTTATGTTCATGTTCTGGATCTCTGGAAAGCGTCTAGAGACAACATCTGTTGTATTAGACGCTATATAAATAAAATTGAATTGAATTGAATTGAAACCCCAACTCTTAACCTGGAGGCGAGGGGGAAGCTCGTGAGCTGCAGATTGAGAGGGAAAGTTTACATTTTTGATCATGTAGAGGTTTGGTTCCGATGAGAAGGATTTCCGATGTCACCATTTAGTTTTGGGAATTTTGAGGCGAACCAGAATTTTATTTCATGGTGGTGATGGAAGAGTGTGGAATTTGGTTCCATGGAAATGTAAAGTCAGGTGTCACACACAAGTTAGTGGAAATGAATGTTGTATTTGCAGAAAAGAAGGCAGAGAGGAAGAAGGTAGATGATGGAACACCTGATGTGATGGGGGAGGGGAGGAGTTGGATGAACTGAGGGTTGCCTGAGTGAACAAGTGTGAGTGTTGCCGATGGAAGATGACCTCACAGCGTTCTCTTTAATAGAAGTAAAAACCGATTACAATATACTGAAATTGGTATTGATTATTAAGATGCAAACATTCACATAATCACAGTATTAACGGCTTTAACTTTCTGCCTGTGTGTAAGTGTGTGTGTTTCTCGAATCCTCAGACTATGAAATCTTGCTGGAAGCAAGATTTCCACTTAAAAGCTGCCCTTGGACTACATAATATGCAGAGGAGCATTTTTGGAGCTGTATAAGAAGAACAAAGCCATTCAGAATGTGAAGTTCACTTAACTTTGTTAAACTTATATTCTGCGTAAAAGAATGATGACCTAACTGTGCATAAAAAAGGCCCTCTTTGAGCATGAAGACAGTGACAAAAAAAAGGTAAGAATAGCTCAATTAAAACCTAAGTGGTTTTCTTACTGACAAGACTGGAGTGGGCTTTAGCATTTTCAGTCCATTAAACTCTGAAGACCAACGCATGCATTACTAGTTAAAAACACGGCTGAATTGCAGAAAGATAGTCTAGTTTATGTGCAGAGGAAGCACAAAGTGAAAGCATTACATTACATTTGATGTTTTTGGCTTTCAACAACACACCTCAGCAAGCTTGAAAAGATACTAGTTTTCTTTATGTGCACCTCTAATTGGATTAAAAAAGATCTTATTACGGATTAAAAAAGGTTTTGGGAAACAGTCTCTTGTCAGAATATCAGTTATTACAAGTGAGGACTTATAAATATATGGTGTTACAATGCACTTCCCTAGTTTTTTTTAAAATCTTTTCACAGTATGTGTTAGATTCATGCACACAAATCCTCACACAGACCTACAGTAGATGTTCTACTGTTGAGCACATGGAGATACATTTATCATGACAACACTGCTGAGAACTGGAGATGATGTTGAACCTTCTGTTTGCTGGATTACTCCTGAGCCACGGCATATGCTGGATTTTATTTTCAAATAATCATTTTACATAATTAGTGGAAAAGTGCGGCACCACATTGAACCCCACCTTCTCTGTTCTCTTATCTAATTTTCTATTTTCACACATTTGCTTGGCACACTCAAATTCAGGTTCCTTGCACAAGGATGTGGACTTTCAGAAACTCCCCACAGGGTAACGTGTTGGTGAGGACATGTCTGTGTTTTAGAAAGCAACTGCTGTGAAACACATTTTTTAATTACCTTTTATTTGCTGGATTCACTGCTTTGTTGTGGGACTGGCTGGAATCTCTCTTCGTCTTTGCAAACATGTTGACAGAATTGCTTGCAAATAGAAGATGAGGGAGGCGGTCGCACTTAAATGCTGTGTTTACAGCGACTGCTTATCGTGTTTTACATGGAGAGCTTATGGCCAAGCTCATCGTGAAGACAGGATACGGAAAGATCTGCGTACGCTTCTGGAAATCGTATCAGTATCTCATAACCTGAACAAACACAGAAACGTAAAAACCAAAAATGTTTTAAGGAGAGTGACATAACGGAGCTATTAGTTGTCGAGCAGCATAAACGTATCCATTTGTCCGGTGGCCCAAAGCAGCTTCTCTTCTAACAGCCTCACTGGAAACATGAGATTTTAAAATCCTGGCTAACCAATCCCTGTTGGTGACTCATCTATTTGTTCACTTGTTTCGACAGATAAATGGATTTCCTACGAGAATGTATGTGAAGGCTGGAGAGTGCGTGGCCACTTTAATGTTCACAAAACTGCACTCTCCCGTTGACAAGTGGTTTTACTGAAACAAACACCAGAATCATTCTCTTATTATTGTCATCCACATCAAGGCTGTCTCTTTTAGGCATACAATCACAATTATATGAACAACCCTTAAACCGCATGTACACACGGACATCTAATCTCTCACTGCGTGCTTTCTTGTTATTGATTGAAAAGAAAATATGGAGCTGCATGGAATCAATCAACTGGGTCTATCACTGTTGGCATTGAACTCTTTCCCTCTCTCTGTTAGAGGCGATGCAGACGGGCTCCGATCAATTGGCTGAAATGAATTAAAACAGAAGAACAGAGCCCAGCCTCCAACCTCCGCTTAAATCTCAGCTCTAAATACGACCGTGAGAGAGAGAACGTGTTCACGGTGCAGCCCGGCGGCTCGGCGGTTAGCACGGTAACCTAGCAGCCCGGCGGCTCGGCGGTTAGCACGGTAACCTAGCAGCCCGGCGGCTCGGCGGTTAGCACGGTAACCTAACAGCCCGGCGGCTCGGCGGTTAGCACGGTAACCTAGCAGCCCGGCGGCTCGGCGGTTAGCACGGTAACCTAGCAGCCCGGCGGCTCGGCGGTTAGCACGGTAACCTAACAGCCCGGCGGCTCGGCGGTTAGCACGGTAACCTAGCAGCCCGGCGGCTCGGCGGTTAGCACGGTAACCTAGCAGCCCGGCGGCTCGGCGGTTAGCACGGTAACCTAGCAGCCCGGCGGCTCGGCGGTTAGCACGGTAACCTAGCAGCCCGGCGGCTCGGCGGTTAGCACGGTAACCTAACAGCCCGGCGGCTCGGCGGTTAGCACGGTAACCTAGCAGCCCGGCGGCTCGGCGGTTAGCACGGTAACCTAGCAGCCCGGCGGCTCGGCGGTTAGCACGGTAACCTAGCAGCCCGGCGGCTAGCACGGTAACCTAGCAGCCCGGCGGCTCGGCGGTTAGCACGGTAACCTAGCAGCCCGGCGGTTAGCACGGTAACCTAGCAGCCCGGCGGCTTGGCGGTTAGCACGGTAACCTAGCAGCCCGGTGGCTCGGCGGTTAGCACGGTAACCTAGCAGCCCGGCGGCTAGCACGGTAACCTAGCAGCCCGACGGCTCGGCGGTTAGCACGGTAACCTAGCAGCCCGGCGGCTAGCACGGTAACCTAGCAGCCCGGCGGCTCGGCGGTTAGCACGGTAACCTAGCAGCCCGGCGGCTAGCACGGTAACCTAGCAGCCCGGCGGCTCGGCGGCTAGCACTGTAACCTAACAGCCCGGCAGCTCGCCGGTTAGCACGGTAACCTAGCAGCCCAGCGGTTAGCACGGTAACCTAGCAGCCCGGCGGCTTGGCGGTTAGCACGGTAACCTAGCAGCCCGGTGGCTCGGCGGTTAGCACGGTAACCTAGCAGCCCGGCGGCTTGGCGGTTAGCACGGTAACCTAGCAGCCCGACGGCTCGGCGGTTAGCACGGTAACCTAGCAGCCCGGCGGCTAGCACGGTAACCTAGCAGCCCGGCGGCTCGGCGGCTAGCACGGTAACCTAACAGCCCGGCAGCTCGGCGGTTAGCACGGTAACCTAGCAGCCCGGCGGCTCGGCGGTTAGCACGGTAACCTAGCAGCCCGGCGGCTCGGCGGTTAGTACGGTAACCTAGCAGCCCGGCGGCTCGGCGGTTAGCACGGTAACCTAGCAGCCCGGCGGCTAGCACGGTAACCTAGCAGCCCGGCGGCTCGGCGGCTAGCACGGTAACCTAACAGCCCGGCAGCTCGGCGGTTAGCACGGTAACCTAGCAGCCCGGCGGCTCGGCGGTTAGCACGGTAACCTAGCAGCCCGGCGGCTCGGCGGTTAGTACGGTAACCTAGCAGCCCGGCGGCTCGGCGGTTAGCACGGTAACCTAGCAGCCCGGCGGCTCGGCGGTTAGCACGGTAACCTAGCAGCCCAGTGGCTCAGCGGTTAGCACGGTAACCTAGCAGCCCAGTGGCTCGGCGGTTAGCACGGTAACCTAGCAGCCCGGCGGCTAGCACGGTAACCTAGCAGCCCGACGGCTCGGCGGTTAGCACGGTAACCTAGCAGCCCGGCGGCTAGCACGGTAACCTAGCAGCCCGGCGGCTCGGCGGCTAGCACGGTAACCTAACAGCCCGGCAGCTCGGCGGTTAGCACGGTAACCTAGCAGCCCGGCGGTTAGCACCGTAACCTAGCAGCCCGGCGGCTTGGCGGTTAGCACGGTAACCTAGCAGCCCGGTGGCTCGGCGGTTAGCACGGTAACCTAGCAGCCTGGCGGCTTGGCGGTTAGCACGGTAACCTAGCAGCCCGACGGCTCGGCGGTTAGCACGGTAACCTAGCAGCCCGGCGGCTAGCACGGTAACCTAGCAGCCCGGTGGCTCGGCGGCTAGCACGGTAACCTAACAGCCCGGCAGCTCGGCGGTTAGCACGGTAACCTAGCAGCCCGGCGGCTCGGCGGTTAGCACGGTAACCTAGCAGCCCGGCGGCTCGGCGGTTAGTACGGTAACCTAGCAGCCCGGCGGCTCGGCGGTTAGCACGGTAACCTAGCAGCCCGGCGGCTAGCACGGTAACCTAGCAGCCCGGCGGCTCGGCGGCTAGCACGGTAACCTAACAGCCCGGCAGCTCGGCGGTTAGCACGGTAACCTAGCAGCCCGGCGGCTCGGCGGTTAGCACGGTAACCTAGCAGCCCGGCGGCTCGGCGGTTAGTACGGTAACCTAGCAGCCCGGCGGCTCGGCGGTTAGCACGGTAACCTAGCAGCCCGGCGGCTCAGCGGTTAGCACGGTAACCTAGCAGCCCAGTGGCTCGGCGGTTAGCACGGTAACCGAGCAGCAAGAGGGTTCAGAGATAACACATTCATGTTTTTACAGTTTCTTTCTTGACTTTCTATATCTGTCTTCATTTTCTATTGATATGGAAACATTTACTTCCCTTTTTACTGGAAGAGAGGTGCCAGTTCAAGTTGAATTGTACTTAAATAACAGCAATCGAGTTCAGTTTTATTCAATGATTTCTTTTTATTCCAGAAAGTGAATTTAAAGAAAAAAAAAAAGTTTTTTTTAATCCACACCCCCTATGCATGGCATGCCACTATTCTATTACAGAATTCCAGAGCAACATGTAGAAAATACTCATTTCTGGTTCAACTTCTGTACAAAAGGATGAAAAACTCCCACTAAGGGAGTTTTCACCTGCCATTTTTTATGTAATAATTGCTCGGGGGTTTATGTTCTGGGTCTCTGGAAAGCGTCTAGAGACAACATCTGTTGTATTAGACGCTATATAAATAAAATTGAATTGAATTGAAAAACTGACAACATAGAAATGATGAGCAAAACATCTAAACTTCATGTTTAAAGGTTTTGTTCATTGGTGGTGCTATTGTTTCTATAGTATCTAACCTGCCTTATTGGTATACAATAGAAGTGACAGTAGTGTTGAATATTTTTTAACTCAGTTGAAAGTCTTGCTGCTGTTCCTGCAGGCTGCTGGATGCACATTAGCAGCAAACAGCCCTCTGGAATTCCACCAGCGACAAAGCTTACACTCCCGCTTTCATTTTGCTCAGTGCAGAGAGAAGATGAAGACAATTAGAATCAATACAACAGCTTTTGGCTCCTTTATAACACCTCTCATCTCGGCCTTTCCACCACACAACACACTCAGCCCATTTGTAAGAGCTCCAGCTCATTAAAAACACTTAAACATGCTTTGATGGCTCTGTTGCTTTCTCTCTGTCAAACACACACAAACACACAGTTGCAGAAGCAAAATAGATTACCAAGCAATTATGACACAGACACACATGGTCTTTTCTTGTTCTTTTCATGCATGGAAGCAAATCAGACACACTCAAAGTATAACCAAACTATTTTGTTGAGAAAAGACATTGTAATTGGGATATTGTCAGTCATGGAGCGATGAGTGGAGAGGCTCTGACTGCTAACACACAGATAAAGACTTTCTGAGCAGAAACAACGCAGCAGGAACAGCGTTTGTTGTTAAACTGCAGAAGAAGACATCAGAACTCCAGGGAAAAAAGTTCACACCAAGTGCAGAAATACAAGACTTAAAAAAAATTCCATCGAATTCAAAGAGAAAAATGATGTGACATTCGGTGTGTCACATACATTTGAGAGTTGATATTCGTTATTTAATTTCACTGATCATTATCAAAGTAATGTTGGAATCTATTGTGTACGTGAATTATAAATGTTAAGTGCACACAATGTGCAACTATTTCATGTTTTCTATTGAATAAATAGTTAAATATCGGATAAAATGTTTCATGTACATTGAAGTAAATGTGGATTATGACTTAATTTTAATCGCTATGACTGTTGCTTTTCTGTGCAGGTGCCAGACTGTGAGGCTCATCTCCCTCCAACCTGTACACGATAACCGGCTACAACTAACCACTATTCTGATAGTTGATTAGTCACACTGTTGAAACCATCAGTTCACTAATCAGATTATGAATCTCATAATTATTAAATGGCTCTTATTTAGCTCTCAGCTTTTAAAGTTTGCAAGAGGTTGTTAAATGATGTGCTAATTATAAATGAAAGACATGAAAGATGGACACCTCATTCAGAAATACATCTCTTAATTTACTGCCAGCTGCCATGGTGTTACATTGGCCACCGCCATGTTTTTAACATGGCGCTGAATTTAAAATAGCACTTTATTGCACATGTGCAACTACTGTACCAGCAGAGACAGGAAAGGAGGAGATGCCTCACTCTGTTAATTGTTTTTGCTGACATTAGTTGTTCAACCCTACATGCTAATGCTGCAAATGATAAACACAAATAATAAACTCATGTATTGTGAGTTTGTGGAAGTGGACCAGCATACTGAATATTTGTATGTTTCACCTGTTTCTGCTCGTGTATTGAGGTAAGTTGTAGTTTTTCATTTATATATTTTAGATAGGCAGGGAAAGTTTGATGATATTAAGAGAGCTTTGCTTTGTTACAAAGCTTACTGAATTTGGACCTATGCCCACCCTGAGGATGATTCCAGTTTTTTTTTCTTGTGTTAGAGATGATAATGAATAAAACCTGTTGTTTTTATGTATTTACTTTTTAATTGGGGTGATTTTGTGCTGCGCCTTGGGCACTCTTAGACAGCATAAGTGAATAATGTACAATTATTATTATTATTTTCCTAACTTCATAATGTTTTAAGTCACTACCCAGCAGATTACAACCTAATAATGGTGAAACGAATGCACAGATGTGCAGCGCTGTGTTCTTTCTGGCTATGAAGGTAAAGTTTAGTTGGAAATATCCTGTATGTATGTATGTATGTATGTATGTATGTATGTATGTATGTATGTATGTATGTATGTATGTATATATATATATATATATATATATATATATATATATATATATATATATATATATATATAAATATATACATATATGTATATATGTATATATATATATATAGGACTACAGCCTCTACAAATGGCACCCGCTCAACCCACTGAGCTATCCAGGGCCCACAAATTCCATCCCAAAAATTAGTAAAAAATAATCTTAAAAAACCCACCCACAACTACATGTTCACAACAGCTACTTCTCCTGTTTGCATGCCTGACGCCTCAGCAGCCAGAGTTGATGATGGAGCAAAAATGCCAGGCCAGAGGCATCTCAGGTCTGCTTCTGCGAAAGCACCAACGGCATTCTTAAGTGAAAAAAGGCTGCAGTTAAATGAAGAAGGTCAGAGGGACTCCATTAGATCCTCGTCAGTCTGGGAGAATGAGGGGGCAAAAAAGATAAAAGGCATTGTAAAAGGAAACGAGGTGAGTCTCAGATTCACCTCAGTCGGTCCAAAAGAGCTACCTCTGAAATGCCACATATCCATTTTAAAAAGTTCTCTGTTTTTGGAGTACGGCTTCATATGAAAGTTCTGCGGTGGAGTAAATTTGTATCTTTAATGGTAAGGTTTTCAATTATACTGTCTTATAGTGTTTCAACTATATATAACTTAAAGGGGACCTATTATGGCATCTAATGTCTATTTTAAACAGACCTCGAATGTCTTAAAAACAAGCTTTTGATTGTTTTTGATAAATAAATGAGAAATTCAGCCTCTGAGCCATGTCTTTATCTTCCCATTCTCTTACCTCATTATCTATGCAGGATTCTGAGTGGGCGGGGCTATGATAATGAGCCACTGTGCTGATTGGCTGCCTGAATGACGCGATACACCGCTACGAAAAAATGGCAGAAGCTCCGGCCGGCGGAGTTAAGCCTGAATTACGGTTCTACGTTAAATCGACGCAGAGCCTACGGAGTAGGGTACACGTTGGTGTAACGCGGAACCATAAATCAGACTTTACCGTGTCCTACTGCATGCGATGCGAGCAAGCGTCAGCGACAAAAGTGACGGACACATGAAAGCAAAAAGTCTTGGAGTTGAACCTGGATTGGCTGTGATGAGGACATGCAGACCCCTTTGGGATTTTGCATTAAAGTAAGTCCTAGGAAGTGCAATCACAAGCGGCTAGCGCTAACGCAAGGTGTGAAGATATTCTAAGACAGATTCTGGTCTGATCACCTCAGGAGGCATCTGAAAGTGGTCGGAGACAATTTGCAATCAGAACACGGCAGACCTTTATCATTGGATCTCTACTATTATTAGGGCCTGAGCACTTACAATGTGAAAGCCCTATTGTAGGAATTTTTATTTTTTTTCTCGTTTTTATTTTTCTGACGAAATGAGGGCCTTTTTGCACACAAGCCAGGCCTGGCGAAAAATGTGATATTTAGTGGTTTCCATTAATGGCCGTGGCCTAATGGCTCAACAGCGCCCCCTAGAAAACTTTGTGCCTCAAACCCCACAATACGGTTTGACGTACATGCACGAAAATCGGTACACACCTGTATCATGTCGCAACTTAAAGAAAAGTCTCCTGGCGCCATGGCCGAAACCGAACAGGAAGTCAGCCATTTTGAATGAATCGTGTAATTTTGGCGAAATTTATAACATTTCTTCAGCCGCTTCAGAGCCCGAACCGTAACGTGCACCCAGGTGTGTTATACATCAAAATGATCCTGATCCTCGATCCTGTGACGATGCACATTTTTTTTTCTTTCAAAAGTGTTACCGTGGCGACGATAGACGCCAAAAAGCGCGCCCACCCCTTCTTCTCTTCTTCTCTGCCATAAATTTTGAACGGGTTGTGATAAAGACATGTGGGTGGTGTCATCGGACGCGGTTTTCAGTACTTGACCTTCATTGGCCTGAATTAGCCCCGCCCCTTCATCTGATTGGTCAATATTTGATAGTCCCTATTTTCTGCCATAACTTTTGAATGGTTTGACATAGAGAGTCGTGAGTGGTGTCATTTCTGATATGCTTATTATGATAAGTTGAGTTTTATGTGAACAGCAAAGGCACTTTTTATAGTGGCCATGAGTGTGAGGGCCCGTTCATTGCTGCTTGCAGCTTTAATTGTGTATAAAGTTTGGGAACAAGAAAAACTTGCGGTGGATATTTTTCTCATTACTTGCCCTTTTTTGTCCCCAGGTTACGCCTACTCATTACCCGCTCTGCTTGTGGCAATTAAAAATAACGACAGACTTAATGTTTGCAAGTGAGGGGAAGTCAGATCTGAACACTTAAGCACTTGAGTCCACATTTTAGTGTCATTTTAGTACCAACGTGCTAAATGCTGGCCACTTGTGACCAGATTTCTTAGGAAGAATTTTAATGTAAGGTCCGAACAAGGTCACAGCCTTACAGGAAACATACTCCTAAACTCTCTGTTGCTCCTGTGTACGTGTGCATGTGTAAATGTTCCTGTCCAGCAGCATGTAGAATATTATTTGAAAGTGTAGTGGTGAAAGCCCTGGCAGTGTATTGAATTCAGAGTGTTGCTGAACTAAATTAATTTGTCCTGCAGGTTTTACAGTGAGCTGCTGCAGTACTTTGTAAACCTACTAATGTAATTGAATCATTTTATAATAAAGAATGCTCGAATGATAAAGTCATAAAACATGTGCAAATATGCATCCAGGTTTTTTAGAAGACAGTGTGTGATTTTGCTTTCATGGCTTTCTAGAAATGATATCACATCAATATTGCCTGCTTTTGTTTTAAATAAAGTGGACTGACTTTGCATTTGAATGGGGCTCACATCCAAACATCAACAACTCCTTACGAGGTTACAGTCTCTGAAAATTTTTAATGAAAAATATTGAATACTTGGCTACATTCATTTAAGAACAATCTGGAGTGAAATAGATTTTTTTGAGAAGATATTTTCTTTTGGGGTTTTAATATACAGTATAGTGTTGGTTGTATATTGGAGCAGGGTTTTTTTTTAAAGACAATACCTTATTTGATCCAAGGGATGATATTAAATTAAAGCCACACATGGTCTTTCATTCTCAACTTCCTTTGAAATCAACTTTAAGGACATTTTAACTATGCATTCTGAAACCTGCCATTCTTAGCTCAACAGCATAATGAACCTAATTTACTGGATCCACAACACGGCCATAAGTACTGCAAAGGTCACAGACAACATTCATATCTTCCAACAAACATTAGAATTTGCATTTGTATCACTCATTCTGCACAATGTTAACTTTCATCCAACATAGAAAAAAATGCCCAGTAAAACCACACTGCAATATAATAGCCAATTTATGCCCATACAGAAGCTAAACTGAACCCATGGGGGCCTCCTTCTCAGTGCATTAAATACCCAATTTGCTGCAAAAACGTCATTACAGGAATAGTTCCCCTTCCAAAAAATGTCATTACAGTAACGACGACCACTTTAGTGAAGCACCGCTGATGAATACGGCTGCAAATGGGCTAAAACCTCACTCATTCATTACATCCAGAGTCCTTCACGCCGAGTTGCCCATCACCGGGAAGTTATGCTTCAGACACCATTAGGGAATAAAGTATCTGATGTCAGTCCTATTGTATATTTGTGGTGGGAAAAAGAAAAACCAAAACATTCAGTCTGGAGTTTTTCCACAGTGAAAGCATGTAGCATTAGCATTGTGGGAAACGTGTTAAACTTACAAAGTCTGTGCGGAGAGTAGGTAGGATAGTTAAGCTATAGGCTGGAATAATTATAGCAGTAGAGATGTGTGTGCATAAGAGAGATAAGCAAAGCTAGCTCTTATTATGTGTGTCATTTTGTATGTTTTTAATGTTTGTATTGTGTATGTTTTTAATGTTTGTAAGTGCATGTCAAGCATGTACGGAGGAGTATCAGGGCCAGGCAGGAGAAAAATAAAAATAATATTTTAGAGGAGGAAGATTTTTTTTTTCATTATGCACTTTGAGAAAAAAGTCCAAATGTTGAGATTAATGTTGAAGTACAATTTCGAGAAAAAAAGTCGAAATGTATTTCAACTTTATTCTCGAAATTCCGACTTTATACACGAAATTTGGACTTTATTCTTGAAATTGTATTTCAACATTAATGTCGACGTTTCGACTTTTTTCTAAAAATTGTATTTCAACATAGTCTCGACATTTTGACTTTTTTCTCGACATTTCGACTTTTTTCTCGAAGTGCACAATAAAAAAAAAAAATTCCCCTCTCAAATATTTTTTCTCCTGCATGGCCCTAATACTCGTCCGTAAGTATGTGTACTTTTCTAACTCCTTTATTTTAATTGTGATGTGAGGCCTGTTAGGGACGAGTGTTGCAATCATAGAAATACCACATTTGTTTTATTGTTTATTTTATTTTACCACCAAAGAGCGAAATTACCGGAGTCAAATTCCTTGTTGGACAATGTTTGAACCTGGCCAATAAAGATGATTCTTCTTCTGATTCTTCTGCAAATTAGCATTCGCTATAAACGCTATGATACAGGCATCAGATATCCATTTATGTCTGTCTATGTTTTCTGTATCTGTCCCTTCCAAATAAACAAATGAATGAATGAATGAATGAGTACTGACAGCCACTATTGTGCTATGATGTCATTGAATAATCCCCGCAGGTCTCAATTAGATCTAAAATACAAATGACACAATTAATCAAGACGCAATTAGTACAAATCTTGATATGAACTTAAGAAGCACTTTAATTATTCCACCTGCTTTGTTTGACTCTCTCTGTTGCTGGAAATGCTGCACTGCTAAACTAGTAAAGCAAGCTGTAGCTCTGCCTTCAACGTATCAGGGATGAGGAACAAATTCATGCAGGAGCTTTTGTTTTGTAAAGATGATGAGTGATGGGACGCTCTCCGTCTCTGTGCTCACATCCTGCTGCTGATTAAGACGGAAAATGAGAGGCTGAATTGAAGCAACACAGACTAGAAAAACACCTGAGCTCAGTGTGAGTGGAAGCAAGGTTGTTGCAAATGTGCTTACATTGTAGCAAAGCGAACAATCCAGTGAGACAAACGCAAAAACATGAAAGGGTGTGCTCTCACAGATCGTACACGCTTTTATTAATTTACTCCCATATATGTATGTATGTATGTATGTATGTATGTATGTATGTATGTATGTATGTATGTATGTATATATATATATATATATATATATATATATATATATACATACATACATACATACACATACCGTATATTTCTGGACTATAAGCCACTACTTTTTTCATAGTTTTCAACCATGCAGCTTATACAAAGGTTCTATTCTGTGGATTTTTCTTCCACCACTCGGGGCGCTCTAACCGGAATTAGAATCAAAACTAAGACTAAATAAATGCAAAGAAGACAACGCTATTTCTTCTTTAGCAGATAGAAGTAGAAGCAGATTTCAAACAGATAAATATATAAATAAATACTGGTTATTTTCTCTTGGTTCTGTCCCGTTTTAATCAGCAAAGTTGCTGCCGTGTTAAAAGACACTGTTAGGAAAGATCTATTTAGGTACAAACATGTACATCATTTACAGCAGGGGTAGGCAATTCCGGTCCTCGAGGGCCGGTGTCCTGCATGTCTTAGATGTTTCCCTGCTTCAGCACACCGTGATAAAAGTACCTGTGTCATTAACAGAATTGTGCAGCCCTGGATGACAAGCTGATGACGATGATTAATTAGAATCAGGTGTGTTAAAGCAGGGAAACATCTAAAACATGCAGGACACCGGCCCTCGAGGACCGGAATTGCCTACCCCTGATTTACAGTTCAAAATCCTTCTGTACATGTAGTAAATATCTAATCTAACAACATAAATATCTGCGGCTTGCATATCTTTTTTTTTTTTTTTTTTAAATAGAGCGGATGCGGCTTATAGTCCAGAAAATACGTATGTATATATATATATATATATATATATATATATATATATATATATGTATATATATATATATATATATATATATATATATATGTATATATATATATATATATGAATGAATGAATGGAGAAAAAAGTGAAATTGTCCCAATATCATGAAATCCCTGTTCATATACAGATTTAGGCTTTGCAAGAATCATTGTTGCACATCTAATATAACTATATTAAATGAATTAAGAAATGATCATGAATATATTATCCAGGCAGAGTGCACTTCAGCCCTCCTTGTAAAGTTCTGGAGACAACCGGAACAGTTTTGGGACGTTAAAATAGCTCCTCTTGAATTGAGTTCAGCCTCTTGTGGCTGCAGTGGAAAATGAGGAAGTCGCTGTAACAACTTTCAAGAGATTCTAGGTCCTGAACAGAACAGTAGCTTGTGTATTGTGGTTTGCTTTAGAACGCCTCAGTGTTCCCTGAGGGAGCTGCAGGAGTTGGACCGGGGGCAGGAGGACTGGGCATCTCTGTGCTGACGGAAAACGGACAAATGGACACATAGGTTTTCATGTTTAAAGCTTTAAAGAATTCATTTTCAGCTATTGGTATCCTGGTAACAGAAACAGGTTCTCATCTCAGACATAACCTGAGTCACGCAGTTTGAACTCCTCTAATCTTTGACGCAGCCGTAAGTGCTTTCTGCTGACCGTCACCAAGGATTCAGAAAAACAGAAAGACAAAAGAAAAAAAAACAAGATGAAAACATTTGATCCACATTAAAGTTCAGGTTGAAGTTTCAGTCAAAATGTAGTGAGAAAATCCACCACGGGGAATTAAGTTCCGCTGCTCAGTTGCCTTCAGAACTCCACTCCCGTTTTTTTAACAGATCATTTTCATTCTAGTCAACTGACAGCGCCTCATTTTAATGCCAGGTGGACGCAATTAAGGTAAGTAGTAGACTTGGAAGCGAGCTGCTCGCTAAGCTCCCAGGACTCTGGGCCTAACGTTTGCTGCTCTTTGAAAAATTTCTCACGGTCTTCAGTGAGTTTAGTTGAGGACGTGCAGCCGCTGACTGAATCAGGTTTGCTCAGCTACGAAGCAAAGAACATGTTCCAGGACGCACGTGATACTGGAAATGTGAGGCAGGGGTTGAATATGACAAGACAGGTGGAGGATTCTGACCTGCATTAAGTCTGTAAATCAAAGTGTTTTTAGTATGGTGGGCGGGGGAAAAAAGACTAATAACGTATCTCTTTCATTTCCTCTGGATTGATTGCCGTCTTCACACCGCGGTGCCCTCAACCTCACCCTCTTCCTCTCCATCATTACTGCTGGAACTGCTGAGGCCATGCAGCTTTTTGTGTTCAAGTGTTGCTGAAAGACAAACTCAGCTCAAGTCAAGTACGCCACTAAGCACAAATGTCCGTCTCTGCCCCCCCCCGGCTTTAATCAGGGTAATGCAGCTTATACAGCCTCACTGGGTTCTGCTGTGTGGGTCGGCTGTCGCTCTGGGAATGACAAAACCTCTGTTGTGGTTTACGAGAAGCCTCTGGACAGCCAGGTAGAGACGGGCCGGTGCCGTGAATACAGAGCAGCAGGATCAGTTAGTGGGCTGTTTTCGTCTGGGGGGTTGCAGGGCAATGCATGCTGGTGATCAGGTCTATCCATGTGGGTTTATCTAAAGTTAGTGGCATTTTTTTAAAATCACAGTAGCAGACAGTTTATTTATGACAGATTTCTTTCTTGTTTTTTTTTTTTTTTTGGGGGGGTTGATATGGTGGGGCTGATTCTCTTTCCTATTGAACAAATTCAATGTATAAGACTTTGAAACATGATAATGTAAGTCTTCCTCTTCTACAAGTTACTGGACACTCGTGTCCAGTACTCCAGTTGTAAAAAAAAAAAAAACATCAGGGGGGATGGTGGATTTTATCATATGGGGACAGATAATTTGTGCTGATTACAAATAATATAATATATTACAAATAATAGCAGTGACCAAAACACCTGCAGAAATACTGCAGGAATGACATAGCAGCAGTTAAATGCAGCCTTCTGTAAGCTTTAAATATCCACTGGGCTTACATCAAATACATCAAAACACAACAATAAATTAAAGCTGCAAGCAGCAATGAACGGGCCCTCGCACTCACGGCCACCGCCCCCCATAAGCATATCAGACATGACACCACCCACGACTTCCTATGTCAAACCATTCAAAAGTTATAGCAGAAAAAAGGGACAACCAATCAGAAGAAGGGGCGGGGCTAATTCAAGCCAATGAAGGTCAAGGACTCCATACAGAGTCTGATGACACCACCCACGACTCTCTATGTCAAACCATTCAAAAGTTATAGCAGGAAATAGGGACAACCAATCAAAAGAAGGGGTGGGGCTAATTTTCACTAATTATGGTCAAGGACTCAATACCGAGTCCCATGACACCACCCACGACTCTTTATGTCATACCATTCAAAAGTTATGGCAGAGAAAAGTTTTCCAGGTGGCGCTGTTGAGCCATTTTGCCACGCCCATTAATGCAAACCATGAAATATCAAATTTATTGCCAGGCCTGGCTTGCATGCAAAATTTGATGACTTTTGGAGAACTATCAAATATGGACCAATCAGATGAAGGGGGGCGCACTTTTTGGCGTCTAGCGTCGCCACGGTAACACTTTTGAAAGAGAAAAGTAATGCATGTAGTCGCTGGGTGGAGACGCACATTTTGATGTATAACACACCTGGGTGCACGTTACGGTTTGGGCGGTATTAATTGCCGAAGGAATGGCATAAATTGCGCCAAAATTACACAATTTATTTAAAATGGCCGACATCCTGTTCGGTTTCGGCCATGGCGCCAAGAGACTTTTCTTTAAGTTGCGACATGATACAGGTGTGTACCGATTTTCGTGCATGTACGTCAAACCGTATTGTGGGGCTTGAGGCACAAAGTTTTCCGGGGGGCGCTGTTGAGCCATTTTGCCACGCCCATTAATGCAAACCATGAAAGATCAAATTTATCGCCAGGCCTGGCTTGCATGCCAAATTTGGTGCCTTTTGGGGAACTATCAAATATGGACCAATCAGATGAAAGTGGGGCGCGCTTTTGGCGTCTAGCGTCGCGACGGTAACACTTTTGAAAGAGAAAAGTAATGCGCGTAGTCGCAGGATGGAGACGCATATTTTGATGTATAACACACCTGGGTGCACGTTACGGTTCGGGCCGTATTAAGTCTCGAAGGAATGGCATATATTGCTCCAAAATTACGTGATTAATTCAGAATGTTCAAAATGGCCGACTTCCTGTTCGGTTACGGCCATGGTGCCAAGAGACTTTTCTTTTAGTTGCGACATGATACAGGTGTGTACCGATTTTCGTTCATGTACGTCAAACCGTATTATGGGGCTTGAGGCGCAAAGTTTTTTCTGTCTGAACGAATCAGATGAATGGTGGGCGCGCTTTTTGGCGTCTAGCGTCGCCACGGTAACGCTTTTGAAAGAGAAAAGTAATGCGTGTTGTCGCAGGATGGAGACGCACATTTTGATGTATAACACACTTGGGGGCACATTACGGTTCGGGCCATATTAACTGCCGAAGGAATGGCATAAATTGCGCCAAAGTGACACGATTAATTCAAAATGGCCGACTTCCTGTTCGGTTTCGGCCATGTCGCCAAGAGACTTTTCTTTAAGTTGTGTACTGATACAGGTGTGTAGCGATTTTCGTGCATGTACGTCAAACCGTATTGTGGGGCTTGAGGCACAAAGTTTTCCGGGGGGCGCTGTTGAGCCATTTTGCCACGCCCATTAATGTAAACCATTAAATATCAAATTTTTCGCCAGGCCTGACTTGCATGCAAAATTTGGTGACTTTTTGGGCACGTTTAGGGGGGCAAAAAGGCCCTCCTTTCGTCAGAAGAAAGAAAGAAAGAAAGAAAAATTCCTACAGATACAATAGGGCCTTTGCACTGAAGGTGCTCGGGCCCTAAAAACACTTTTCTGAACTTATCAATATGACTCTGTCCTTCACAGGATAAGTAAAATGGATCACTGCAAAAACTCAAAATCTTAACAAGAATATTTGTCTTATTTCTAGTTAAAATGACTCATTTTAGTAAAAAAAATCTCATTACACTTAAAACAAGACTCATAACTGGAAAAAACAACAATTTTCACCTGTTTCAAGTAGATTTTCACTTAAAATAAGTAGAAAAATCTGCCAGTGGAACAAGATTGTTTTGCTTGTAATAAGAAGATAAATCTTGTCCCACTGGCAGATTTTCCTACTAATTTAAAGTGTAAATTTACTTGAAACAGGTGAAAATTGTCAAATAAGTTATTTTTCTGGTGTTATTTTTCTGGTGATGACTCTAAATGTTGAAATAGCAGTAAAACCACATTCATTGATGAAATGACATAAGGGATGGAAAGGGGGGCTGGCAGTTTTACAGGGGGGATGATTTGGACCGTTTTTATTTCAGGGGGAGATGCCATCCCCCCTCATCCCCCTCATCCCCCCTCATCTCCAGTACTGCTTGTCTGAAGGAAGTGACTGCATTGTCAGGCATTTCCCCAATCAGATTTTTAAGGAAAAAAAAAAAAAAGAGACAATAAACGTCTGATTCAACACTCTGCCTGTTACAATGACGTGAACCTGAGTACTGTACATCAACGACAGCCAATCAAGCGTTGTTCTGCCGCAGCTTGTTACTGAAGACGTAAAGCTGTGATGAGGGGGTGCTTCAGCGTTTTTATGATGAGCCCAGCTGTTCATACCAAACACCTGAAAGTGTCACCGTTATCCTCTAGCAAAAAAGTATATCACATGTTAGTTTCACCATGAGGAGCTATGGGATACACTATTTTTTGAAAATGTGTATGCTTGACGTAGCGATGTAAAAACGTTGCCTGCTGGTGGTGAAACTATATCTCTGCTGCTGATAAACCTACAATCTGGGGCTGTTCAAAGTTAAAACTGCAACTCCAATCAGATTTGAACGGCTTTAAAGTGAGCTAGGTGTGTGTGTTTGGTAATAGTGGATGGAATATTTTCAGCCCCGCTTCACTTCCAGTACTTTGACAGCGTGAAAGTACTGAATCTCTCTGCAGCAGCAGAGAGATTCTGAATTTTTACGGATGTCTGGTTGCAGGAAGGTAGCACCCATCCATCCATCCATCCATCCATCCATCCATCCATCCATCCATCCATCCATCCATTTACTGCAGATACATCCTTTCCAGGGTCACAGCTGAGCTGCAGCCGATAGGCAGCATACTCCCTAAAGAGATCAGCCATCCATCACCATCTGCATGGAGTCATGCTGATAATATGGCTGATTTCAAAGGTGCGTTCAGCTCCATTTGCAGCACAAAACTGCAAACCCTCCTCTAACCTCTAAGTATAGTTAGATCAGCATCTCAGCTCTTACCTCACCAATTAGTTGCAAAAACTTTTTAAACATACTTCATTATTTGAAATATTTCTATTCTTTTTTAAGATGCACCTATCTGATTTCCATCTCGGGAAAAGACAAAACATGCATAAAAAATTTAAATGACTGAAAATGTACTGTATAAAACCCTCACTGATGGGGAACACAAGCGCACATTTACAACTCACTCAAACTCCACAATCAATCTCTGAGGACACTGTTCTCTCTCAATATGCTGTTAGAAGGAAAAAAAACGAGTATGGAGATATGGAATTTAAAGATATCCATCATCCTGGTAACATATCATTTTAAAAATCACAAAGCTGTTTCTGAAAACCATAATTTTGTTCCAAAATTGAAATAAAATCATTTTTTCACGTGACTTTGCTGCCTTTAACGTATGTCGTCAGAGAACGGCAGGACATGACCCGTCCAACGGCGGTGGGACTTCAAACTCCATGAAAACCCTTTCTTACCGTACGCAGAGTCGGCTGCAGACTCCTGGTTCCGTGTGGTCGCCAGCACGTCCACTGCACAAAACACAATACCAGAGTCACCTCCCATCGTACAAAAATACAAAATTTTTTATGTAATTTATCACGTTTCATGGATTGTGTTTATATGGACAGGAAAGCCACAGCAATAATCACGTCTGAAGCCCCTTTTTGCTTTTTTTTTTAAAATTTGAAACCCGGATGATCAGTTTTGATAAGACCAGGTATGCTAGTCAGAGTCTGTAGGCCGTTACATACTGGCATTTGTATGTGAGAGCCACTTTCCTGAAAGACTTAAAATCTGACCAGCTCTTTTTTCCAGCTCCTAGGATATACAAAAAAAGTGTAAAAAAGAAGGCCAGCCCGTCGACGCTGCCGACTCTTGCATGCTATTTCAGTGGTTATCGTCAGAGGAAAGCACTGATGGATTCTGTCTCAGCATCCCTTATTTAGAGGCAACATAGTCACACTGTTTACAGCCTGAATTTAAAGTCTTATCAGTTTTATTGTGGCCTGCCTTACCTTGACAGCTGTCGGGAAGAAGAGAGTGGTCACCCTCAATGTCCTGCTCAAACCCCGCCCTGCAGAGTCAAAAGAAGAAAAACACAGCAGACACAGTCAGACAAAAGAGCAAAACTAGTTGTAAAGTGTGTCTCAGGTTAGTTAGCACAGCTCACGGTTGCCTGGGAGATTAATCTGAGCTACTCATCCACAAAGACCAGATAAGACCTCAATATGTGTAATTACCTCATGCAATATAGCTCACATTAGAGAAATTACACTCTCTTTTGATTGATTTTGAATTGTTCCAACCTGAACTTGTTTTTTTCTTTCAAATGGTATTAATTAGGTGCGAAGGCCCTAGTGTGTCTGTAGGAATTTTTTTCGTTCTGCTCATTTTTTTTCCTTCTTCCGACGAAAGGAGGGCCTTTTTTCCCCCTAAACGTGCCCCAAAAGTCACCAAATTTTGCACGCAAGCCAGGCCTGGTGAAAAATGTGATATTTAATGGTTTGCATTAATGGGCGTGGCCTAATGGCTCAACAGCGCCCCCTAGAAAACTTTGTGCCTCAAGCCCCACAATACGGTTTGACGTACATGCACGAAAATCGGTACACACCTGTATCATGGCACAACTTAAAGAAAAGTCTGGACATCAGGTCTGGACATCAAAATGTGCGTCTCCATCCTGCGACTACGCGCATTACTTTTATCAGTCAAAAGCGTTACCGTGGCGACGATAGACGCCAAAAAGCGTGCCCCCCCTCCATCTGATTGGTCCAAATTTGAACTTCTGGATTTCTGCCATAACTTTTGAATGGTTTGACATAAAGACTTGTGGGTGGTGTCATCGGACTCGGTTTTGAGTCATTGAACATAATTGCTGCAAATTAGCCCCGCCCCTTCTTCTGATTGGTCGATATGTGATAGTTCCTACTTTCTGCCATAACTTTTGAATGGTTTGACAGAGAGTCGTGGCTGGTGTCATCCACTAAAGCTTCCACTGCAGCCTGAACGTGCACAAGGGTGCGAGGGCCCGTTCATCTCTGCTTGCAGCTTTCATTATTTTTGCATTTTTTTTTTTTTAAACATATATTTATTGATTTTTGTAATATAGTAACATTTAACAACACTTATAACAACAAAACAGTTGGCAGTATGTAAAATAAATAAATTCGTACACAATTGTACCACATATTAATAATTAATTAATTCAGAAGTGGGAAAAAAAATAAAAAATACAAAACTAAATAATAATAAACAGAGTACTGTCTGATGTGGTTGTACCCAGGAGATGTTAAAGATACATTTATGTAGCCAGACAAAATGTTCTACATCAATAATAATGCTAATAAAGAAAGAAAATAACAAATAAAAAATTAATAAAAATAATAATAATTAAACAGCAACACCAAAAATGTCAAATGTCTGTAACTTCACGCTTTCCTGAGATCCAATGACCTGTTATTCCATTGTCCTATTTTTCCACTGTCCCCTCTATGTCACCAACCCTCAACAGGTCCAAAAACATTTTCCAAATTCCATAAAATTCAGAAGCTTTCTTTCTGATAATATAGGTCAATTTCTCCAGAGCAAGTGCTGAAGTTAAATTGTTTAGCCAGAGAGTAAAAGAGGGGCAAGCAACATTCTTCCAGCATAATGCAATACAACGTTTGGCCTGTAGTAAACATAGGTCAACCATTTTTCTTTCTTTACAAGACAGACCACAGTTATCAGGATAGATGCCTAAAATGCACAGCTTAGGGCATACAGGTACAGGGGATGCCGTCATTTGAGAGAGATACTTTAAAACAGAGTTCCAGAATTTTTGGATCTCTTGACAATTCCACAAGCAGTGGTATAGAGTACCTTGATGTTTGTTACATTTATAGCATAAATCAGGTATGTTAGGGTCGAATTTATTTAACTGTACAGGAGAGATATATGTACGCATTATCCAATTGAATTGTATCCTTCTTAACCGAGTGTTGATAGTTTGAGTGTGTATTTTTAAACATATTTTAGTCCATTCACTGCTTGTTATATCTTTTTGTAGGTCTCGGATCCACGCCAGTCTCTTGCTGTATTTTTGCATTTTTAAGGTAACCATTCCTTCTCACAAGACTTAAGATATTCTGGATTTGAGATCACCAAGCAGTGATGAACCTCTCATTCTTCCAGTGTTGTCACATTTCCATTGTAAATCCTCATACATTCTCTGTCCAGGACATGTTTGTTTGTTAGGAGACGCTGTGCTCATATTTGCTCATAAAAAGAAAATGTGGCTAATGCCGTTTAACCTGTTCACCCCCAATTTTAAATTAATGATCACAGGGTTTTTTCTACATTTTCCATAGAAGAAAACGAACGCTACCCAGCCAGGCATCTTCAGTCCCGGGAGAGGAAGTCATTCCCGCCAACAAAGGCTGTTTACACTCTAAAGTTTGATTTGATTGACTTTTTACTGCTAGTATATACGTAGCTTCCCCCTGGGGATTAATCAAGCATTAGCAGACTAAACTGAATGCAACTGAATGTAGCTGAGCTGAGCTAAAGACATCCCTGTTAGTGATTCTGGGAAGGTTCTGTTGTTTCTGCCAGTCCCATCAGGATTTTAAGACTAATCTTTTCATTCAAAAACTAAAATACTTGCTGATTCTCCTCTCAACCAACAGAACAACTGATGCTGCAATGTTTTACCCCCCTCCTTTGTTAAACAAAAATTCAGTATTTTGAAAAGCAAAATATAAAACTGGAAAAAAATGGAATGAAATGAAAATAAGGACGGGTACTTTTGAAGGAGGATTTTGAGGAGTATTTTCCTGAAGGATTTCAGGAAATGAAGAGACACGTTTCTCAAACTGCTTGGATCTGTTTCCGATCCATTCGTAAGCCCCATCACGCCGGGCCAACATTCCCACGTTGGGAATACGTTTCCATCTGTTTTATTTACCTTCTGCATTTACAAAGAAAATACTTCACCATTTGTTTTCAACCACTCTTCCTTTATTAGTATCTTCTTATTTCCTGTTCATCAATCTGAGCATTCATTTACTTTTACTTAACCACCTTCTCATTTCACTTCATTCTTCGAATGTTTCTGTGCTTCTTCTCCTCCCGTGTTATTCAAAATGGCCTTTTCCCTCCATCTAAATTCACTATTAATAACCAGGAGCCAGTCACCGCACTCACGACCAAAATATGCCAAGGTGCCAGAAAACCACGTGTAAACTATGTAGAAGAGAGGATCTGCACACTTGGATCAATGCAAGAATCTTTAATAAATCAACCAAGTTTCCGGTCAGAAGACCTTCACCTGCATATTACCCTGATGAAGGTCTTCTGACCGGAAGCTTGGTTGATTTATTAAAGATTCCTGCATTGATCCAAGAGTGCAGATCCTCTCTTTTACACTAATATTAATAACGACACTTTAGTTTTCTCTCACTTGCTTTCTTTTGACGCGTCAGCAGATGTAGTGGTGTGATCGTGCAATCAGAAGCTTGTGACTTGTGCCCGTTCACACACCAAAGTGTGAGTGTTAGCTGATGAATACATCACAGAACCTTCACATACCACTATTTTTATTTCAGAACTCATTTCAGAGCTCAGGGACAAAAAGCCCTTGTTTAAGAGTAAATTGGTAAACCATCATCACTGGAGAGTTACTCAGAGATGCATTACAGGGTTGCTGGCAGACAGACATGCTGGACACCATCTTTTGTTAGATTAATGCCCAGTCCCAATCCCCCTCCCCTAGTCCTACTTTTCATCACTACCCCGAAATTTTGTGCGTTCCCGTGAGGGTAGTGGTGTCCCAATTCCTCTTTTCTCCTAGGGGGAGTGTGCTTATTTAGGGGTAGTGTGTATGAATCTGGCCCTACGGATCGAGGGATTTCAGATCCTCACTAGCTGAACTAGGGCCAGATAAATTTCCCAGAATGCTTTTTGTCGTCATTTGCGGACTGAATCAAAAAAAACAACATGGCGGACATTTTTTATTTTTTAGTGAATAAAATCAATATTTTGAGTTAAAAATGCGTTTTGATTACATTTCTAGCGAGAAATATATATTTTACTTTCATAATATTCACTCAGTGAATGTACATAATCACTCGTTTGCTCGTTGTTGCAAAGTCTTTTTCAAACCTCGCCAGAATAAAGGCTGATTTATGGTTCCGCGTTACACCAACGCAGAGCCTACGGCGTAGGTTACAGCGACGCGAACCGTACGCCGTACCCTACGCCGTACCCTACGCCGTACCCTACGCCGTACCCTACGCCGTACCCTACGCCGTACCCCATACCCTAAGCTCTGCCTTGATTTAACGCAGAACCATAAATCAGCTCCCGAGCCGGCAGGTAGTTTTGATCCCGAAATTTTCGGAGCAAATTTCTTAACAGGTGTAGCTACAACTGTTAGATCTCATCTATTAAACCAACATTTATTTTCCTAAATGATTTACTTCAGCCAGCGGTAATTCTCCACAGAGCTGCAGGTTTCTCCCCCGGGACGACGGCGCAGGTTGACCCGGCTGTGAGCTGCTGCTGTTACCATGGTAACAGCTGCTGCTGCTCCGAGCCGGCGGCTCTTCTCCCAAAACATCGGGTCAAATTTCTTAACAGTTATTTGGATAAACTGAGCCCAGGTTGGGGATCTTAACGGTTACTTTTACGCCTGAAAAAATATGAAAACTTCTATCTAGAACATTTAGAGAACATTTAATGAACTGTTCTTCAAGATGACATCCTTCTGCTTCCGTGTTCTAACTCACTTTGAGCATTTATCTCTCTGTACCTCACGTTTGTTAACTCCTCCACCCCCTCCATCTCTCAGTATTTATCACCCTCATTGGCTGCTTCTCTCTTTCCATTGCCATCTCTCAGTTCAGGCTACATTTCCATCAGCGTGGGTTGAGCTGTAAGTGAGCAGGGTAAAAAAAAGAAAGAAAAGAAGCTGGAAACAGGAGGTGGTCGATGCGTTGGTATCCATTATAAACCCCGACCACTCTCAGGCACCTGAACACCTCGCTCATCAGGCAGGACGGGACTCGGAGGAGGGGATGGAAATAGATTCAGTTATAAAACACAGCCAAGTTATGAGATGCTAGTGTTGCTGAATTGTGATTACATGTTCACTGTGTTGGAGCTTTGCAGCAGAGGCGTTAGCAGGTTTGAGAGGATGTTAAATGTAATTGAGATGTGTGCTTGGCTGCAGGAGCGTTCCATAACTGAAGAACATTTGCAGGTTGTGCTTCCTCCCATGCACATTCATACTGAGGTCTGTTGGGTTTGATAGAACTTCATCTTTTCTGTCAGGACACGTGTTAACGGGAGGGTTAAGGTGCATTTGTCACATTCAGTGACTTTCAACTTTCAACCAAATGACATTAAACTTAATGTTGACTTAAGTGTGAGGAGCTTAGAGCCTGGATCTGACTTTGATTGCAACACTGTAGACACAACACTGTAGGGTCCAGCATCGTTGTCTAGAATGTTTAAATTAACCCAAAATTACTCAATGCTTAGCTTTGGTTAAATGAATCATGACTTTGTCTTACACAATGTGTGACTGCAATTAAGTTTTTTATTCTTTAATCATTTTGGCTATTTCATACAGTTAATTGACGTAAACTAATGTATTGTGCTAAGGATGAACAGTCGCTGGCCACCCTGGCAGTATGCCATCATTTGTGATTGCTGATAACGAACAGAAATTAAAATAAGGAAATATTCTGTTCCATCTTTGGCTGGATTTTGGAACAACTATCATACTGAGATGAGATTCATTTTGTTTCCCGTCTTTCTCCTCCTGGCCGGGTTCTTCTCGCTCTTTAATACTTCTCAGTTTGCCATTTCCACTTTTGTGTTTAACTGATGTTATGTAAGATGTTTTCTTCCACCATCCGTAACTGCATCCCATTCTTTTCCCTGGAGGGAATCTTTCACTTATCAACATAAGTCTGAGAGGCTAAACTCACTTCGGCTTAGACTTTTCCACTCAAGCGAATAATACCTCTGCCTGTGGAGCCGCTTTCTATTTATGATCTAATCGGCTGCACCGAGGTCAGGCTGCCGTACCTTTCTATACTAGCTTAGATGTGATAAAACATCCATTGCTTTGGTTTCACATGTATTTGAAATTCCGCTGAGCCATCATCCACAACAATATGGCTTCATGCAGTTTTATTTGACTCGCTGAAAGAGTTTGAAGATTATAATGCAACCATACACTGCAAGGGTTTAATAGTAAAGTGAATAAAAACGTGTGTTTTTCCATATTTGAGAAGATTATACACTGAAACTGCTGAAAAATCATTTTGAAAGCAATAAACATTTGACCCATGGACATATGGCCTGAGAACTGAGAACTTTTTCAAAATGCGTTTAGAGGTTAATAAATTAAAAGGTGCTAGTGCTAAAACAGTCCAGGAGGAGAATGAAAATATGTCTACAAAGCTGTGCTTTTAGCTAAATTTGTGACAAACTATCGGTCACTCCGGTTCACCCTCCGAATGTGTTAAAACACAATTTTACCCCAAAATAACCACGCCTCAAAACAAACAGGGACCAGGGGTCATCAACCCGCGGCTCTAGAGCTGCATGTGGCTCTTTAGCGCCGCCCTAGCGGCTCCTGGAGCTTTTTCAAAAATGTTTGACCTTTTTTTTTCTTTTTTTTCCTCTTTTTTTCCCCCTTTTTTTTCTTCTTTTTTTCTTCCCTTTTTAATCTCGACATTTCGACTTCCTTGACATTTCGACTTTTTTCTCGAAATTTTGACTTTTTTCTCTTGACATTTCGACTTTTTTCTCGAAATTGTACTTCAACATTAATCTCGATATTTCGACTTTTTTCTCGAAATTTTGACTTTTTTCTCGACATTTCGACTTTTTTCTCGACATTTCGACTTTTTTCTCAAAATTTTGACTATTTCCTTGACATTCCGACTTTTTTCTCAACATTTCAACTTTTTTCTCGACATTTCGCCTTTCACCATTTGCCTTCATTCTAAGACAATATGGCTCTTTCAACATTTTGGGTTGCCGACCCCTAAAAAGGTGTTTTCCATTACATCGCTTTGCATAACAAAAGTTCTGATAAAAAGTACCGCTGCTGGGGGGGCGAGGGGGTTTCTATTGAAAGGTGTTGTTCTTTTTTTAGTGTAGTTAGGAGAGTGTAACTCTCCTTAGTTCTCTTTCTGCATCCCCGTAACTATGTGCATCTCGTCCTGCAAAACTTCTCTTCAAAACAAAGAAGACCTGGACTTCAAGAAGATGGACGAAAACACCTTTGGGACAAATTATTGTGACTGCTACCAATGCAAAAATAGTCAACAGAAAATCATCATGATTATTTAAAGACAAAGCCTTAGGTGATGCAGTAGTGCATAATGAAGGAGTGGCACAACAACATGATATTAATGAGGTTAAAAACAGCTGCTAAGGAGATGTTGATGGTTCTGGACTGACCGACTACGTCACATCCAGGGCTGCCCGAGAAATACAAATGTGCAAAAAGCGTTTCCATAACACTTTTGTGACATATTGGATTATAAACATGCCTGAAAAACCACCTTGTGAAAGGCTAAAAAGGTTTTTGCAATATTTGGATTTTCATTTTTTTTTTTAATTATAAACATTTCTATCACAGGTTTTACAATATTTAAGTTTTGCTTAAATCTGGTGGTAATGCAAATTAAACTAATGACATCCCCGAGGCACAAAACAACCACTAAGAAGCAACAGAAGGCCAGAGTCACAAAGCTGCAAAAGAATCAGACTTTAAATGAACAAAGAGTGTCAAAAAGATAAAGAACAACTGAGACACAAATTTGCCAAGGCAGTAGAGAAGGATCATGGCAGAGCTCAGGGTGATTCGTGAAACATTTGATTCATTTAACTAGATTGTTTTTCTAAATGTGCAGAAAAATGCTATAAGAAATGATATTTTAGAGAGAATTTTTTTTTTAAAGTAATGAAATCTCATATCCTGAGCAAGCTTAAACAAAGAATTTGTAGCAGGTCTGTGCTGTGCAGAATCTGCTCACAATCCTCTGTGTGACCAGCTTTTAATTGTGAATATAGAAATATTCTTAAATCAGTTCAGTTTTTTTTTACATTCCACCCTTCCTCATGTTCTTCATGCTGAAGATGCAGGAAGAGAGACTTGCAGTGGAACGGCACTAAGGTACAGATTTAACAATCAGATCAGGGGTTGGACTGGAAGTGACTGTCGAGAGTCGCAATGATCCCAGTCCAAGATGTAAACTTTCCTCCACCGTTCTGGACAAATAAATTAAAAAAAAGTTAACTAAAAACAAACGCCATCAAACTCCACGTATTGTCTGATAAATTGGAGAAATCTGTGGAGAAGTCAGTGATCTTGCTGTTGTCATTATCTTCCTGCTAATGAAATTAGAGCACACACACACCATTTTTCCTTACATGGCGTCTGTGGTCAACATCAAAATTCTTCACATCATTGTTGGTAGATTTCAGTGTTTGTCACCCAGGAAATTACAATTATTAAACCTATTTTTCTTTAATACATTTTTTCCAGGCAAAACTTCCACACATTCCTTTGGTTTATTCTATATTTATCTGGATAAAATGCCAAAGCAGCAGACACTGGAGGGTGGCTCAAAGCAATCAAATACTCATTAATATTCCCTTTTTTCCATAATGATTCCCTGCACTCACCCTGTGGATTCAAAATGTGATTATTGTGAGAGTTTGCATTATTGCAGTATGAAATAAACAAGTAGAATATAAAGTGAGGATGTTATCGGGTTCTTAGATTAATAGAAAAGCGCAAACTAATTCCATATTACGAGGAAAAGCATTTCTAGCATTATTTTAAAATCAACAAATGGGTGGACGAATCTGACGATTCTATGTGCTGCTGATGAGCTTCTCAGACAAAGTTTAAAGGACTGGATGATTAAATCAAGCTCCAAACCTTTATTTCTACACAAACTACAGTATGCAGATGATTGGGACTGGAAAGACTAACTGTTCATAACACATGAGGGCTCCTGTTGGTTGGTCGGGCTTTAATGAAATGAAAAAAGAAATAAAAGTTGACAGTTTGTTTAAATAAAAAAAAAACATCCATCCATCGTCCACCGCTTATCCGTTCCCGGGTCGCGGGGGCAGCAGTCTCAACAGAGATGCCCAGACTTCCTTCACCCCAGACACTTCCTCCATCTCTTCCTCCGGCTCTTCCTCCATCTCTTCCTCTGGCTCTTCCTCCGGCTCTTCCTCCGGCTCTTCCTCCGGCTCTTCCTCCGGCTCTTCCTCCGGCTCTTCCTCCGGCTCTTCCTCCATCTCTTCCTCCGGCTCTTCCTCCGGCGCTTCCTCCGGCGCTTCCTCCGGCGCTTCCTCCGGCGCTTCCTCCGGCGCTTCCTCCGGCGCTTCCTCCGGCTCTTCCTCCGGCTCTTCCTCCGGCTCTTCCTCCGGCTCTTCCTCCGGCTCTTCTGCCAGACACTTCCTCCAGACACTTCCTCCAGACACTTCCTCCAGACACTTCCTCCAGACACTTCCTCCAGACACTTCCTCCAGACACTTCCTCCAACTCATCCTCCAGCTCTTCCGAAGGGAGTCCGAGCCGTTCCCAGGCCGGCCGAGAGACATAATCTCTACAGCGTGTCCTGGGTCTCTTCCCGGAGGGACATGCCTGGAACACCTCCCTAGGGAGGAGGGACATGCCTGGAACACCTCCCTAGGGAGGAGGGACTCTAAGGGAGCGTCCAGCCACCCTGCGGAGGAAACTCATCTCTAAGGGAGCGTCCAGCCACCCTGCGGAGGAAACTTATCTCGGCCGCTTGTATCCGCGATCTTGTCCTTTCGGTCACTACCCAAAGTTCATGACCATAGGTGAGGGTAGGTGCGTAGATTGACCGGTAAATCGAGAGCTTCACCTTTCGACTCAGCTCCCTCTTCACCACGACAGTCCAGTACACCGACCGCATAACTGCGGACGCTGCACCGATCCGTCTGTCAATCTCCCGTCCATCGTTCCCTCACTCGTGAACAAGACCCCGAGATACTTGAACTCCTCCACCTGAGGCAGGACTTCTCCACCCACCCAGAGAAGGCATGCCACCCTTTCCCGATGGAGAACCATGGCCTCGGTTTTGGAAGTGCTGATTCTCATCCCTGCCGCGTCGCACTCGGCCTCAAACCGCCCCAGCACATGCTGAAGGTCCCGGTCCGATGAAGCCAACAGGACAACATCATCTGCAAAAAGCAGAGATGAAATCCTGAGGTTCCCAAACCGGATCCCCTCCGGCCCCTGGCTGCGCCTAGAAATCCTGTCCATAAAAATTATGAACAGGACCGGTGACAAAGGGCAGCCCTGCCGGAGTCCAACATGCACTGGGAACAAGTCTGATCTACTGCCGGCAATGCGAACCAGACTCCTGCTCCGATCATACAGAGACCGGACAGCCCTTAACAGAGGGCCCCGGACTCCATACTCACTGACCCCTCACAGAATGGCACGAGGGACACGGTCAAATGCCTTCTTCAGATCCACAAAACACAAGTAGACTGGTTGGGCAAATTCCCATGAACCCTCATCACCCTGCGGAGGGTGTAGAGTTGGTCCAGTGTTCCACGACCGGGACGAAAACCGCATTGTTCCTCCTGAATCCGAGGTTCAACTATCAGCCGTATTCTCCTCTCCAGTACCCTGGCGTAGACTTTCCCGGGGGGGCTGAGAAGTGTGATCCCCCTGTAGTTGGAGCACACTCTCCGGTTCCCCTTTTTAAACAGAGGGACTACCACCCCGGTTTGCCACCCCAGCGGTACTGTCCCCTTCCTCCATGCAATGTCGCAGAGGCGTGTCAACCAAGACAGCCCAACGACATCCAGAGACTTGAGGTACTCAGGGTGAATCTCATCTGCCCCCGGTGCCACTGAGGAGCTTATGAACCACCTCAATGACCTCGGCTTGGGTGATGGATGAGCACGCCCCAGAGTCCACACTCTCTGCTTCCTCAGTGGAAGGCATGTCAGTCGGGTTGAGGAGATCCTCGAAGTATTCCTTCCACCGACTGACGATGTCCCCAGTCGAGGTCAACAGTCCCCACCCACACCGTAAATAGTGCCGGCAGAGTACTGCTTCCCCCTTCTGAGGCGCAGAACGGTCCTCCAGAATTTCCTCGAGGCCGACCGAAAGAAAAAAAACAGACATGCTCAAAAAAGACATAAAAGTGGAATAAAGCTTTAAATCTACTTGTGTGTAAAGTGGCGAACTTAGTCACAACAGTCAAAACCACTTTAGCAGAGCTGAACTCACAATCACTTCAAGATCCAAACATCAGAGAAAATAGAGCTGTTTCACTTTGTCTACCTTTAGCTCTCTGACAAAGATATTGCTGTTTTTGTAATTTTCTGTTCCTCATTTTTTGCTCTTGCACATGCTTCTTTCCACTTCTTGCATCACAGCCCCCTCAGTTTCCTTCTTCACCTCTTTTTCATCTCCACCTGCTCAACCTGTCCATTTTAATCTTCCCACTGCATCTCCCGCCTGCTCTGTCAGCGATCCCGTCCGTCTTACACACACCACCCGTGTGTCTTTTGTGCAGCTGCTGAAGATATTATTGTGTCCTGTCTGTGTGGAAACACAGGCAGAAAAAAACAAACAAACAAACACTTTATAAGATACTCTTTTTTTAGCTGAACTGATATGTCTTATTTAAAAAAAAAATGCAGTGAACCAGAGCAGCTTGGCTGTCTGTGCCTCCATCAAAATCAACATTTCAGCTGAACTTCATCAAATACGAAGGCCTGACTTCCTGTCACCTTTCTTTACTGCAGCTACAAACGTGTTATCCTTAATAATCATATTCAAAACAAGAAAAAAGCACAACAATGACATCATTTTGGACAGGAAACTGGCCCTTTACTTTGATTTAGATCACCCGATGTTAAAGGTTTTTACGTCACTGAACAGCTCAAACAAAGATTATGAGAATTCTGTTGTCTGCTGTCTGTCTGTCAATTTGTCTTGAAATAAATCTTTTCTGTTTAAATGCCTGCAGTTTTTACTAATTAGTCAAAAACAATCCTGGTTTTGTGTGTCTTAATTATGTCCAAAATGATTCAGTATATAATTAATTGAATCTGTAACCCGGGCTGTAACTGCTCTCACACCTCACGGTTGGATCATATCACGGTTTCTGAATCACAAATCACAGACACACTGAAGTTCTGAATGAGCTGCATTTGTCCAACTGACTTTTGAGGTAAACCTGTAAAGATGCTGTTACATAATCAAGCTACTAAAGATGAATGCTGGACTAGTTTTTCCAGGTCCTGCTGAGACATCAGCTCTTTTAACCTGGATATATCCTTAAGGTGATAGTAGGCTGACTTTGTTATTGTCTTAATGTGTTTTTCCAAATGTAGGTCCGAGTCCATCACGACACCCAGATTTCTGGCCTGGTTGGTTGTTTGTAGGTGTATAGATTGAAGTACAATAATGCCAGTGCTGATTATCATTAGGCCTTCTTAATCAGGGCCTGAGCACTGACAGTGCGAAGGCCCTATTGTATCTGTAGGAATTTTTTCTTTCTTTATTCTTTCTTTCTTCTGATGAAAGGAGGGCCTTTTTTCCCCCTAAACGTGCGCAAAAAGTCACCAAGTTTTGCATGCAAGCCAGGCCTGGCGGAAAATTTGATATTTAATGGTTTACATTAATGGGCGTGGCCTAACGGCTCAACAGCGCCCCCTAGAATACTTTTCTCTGCCATATCTTTTGAATGATTTGACATAAAGAGTCGTGGGTGGTGTCATCGGACTCGGTATTGAGTCCTTAACCATAATTTGTGAAAATTAGCCCCGCCCCTTCATCTGATTGGTTGTCCCTATTTTCTGCTATAACCTTTGAATGGTTTGACATAGAAAGTCGTGGGTGGTGTCATTTCTGATATGCTTATGGGGGACGGTGGCCATGAGTGCGAGGGCCCGTTCATCACTGCTTGCAGCTTTAATTACTTAAAGTTATTACTTAAAATTACTTAAAGCTTCTCTTAAATTAAATCTTATACTTGCATTAACAAAAAAACAAATCTGAGTTGGGTTGATGAGGACCTTAGACGGTGCAGTGGGAACCTGGAAGACATTTTAAAGTTCCTCATGTTCCACATGATTGGAACTGCTGCTCGTCACTGAAGCCTCTCAATCCACACTGGGCTGAACTTTGGTAAAAAAACAATAACAAACTAACAAAGGTCAATCCACAACTCACGTGATGGATTGGGGAGTGATGCGAGGGAAATCCTTGTAGAGGGTAGAAGGGGATGGAAGAGTTACAGCCAGACTCAGTTTAGTTATTTATTTTCTTGTCCTATCCACTTTTTTACTCATCCTTTTAGGTTTTAGAAAATAAAGGCTGAGTTCACCATCACATCACGTTAAGTGCTGCCGATATAAAACGATCTGTGGACGACAGCGTCCTACGAATCTGGAGTGAACTGGTTTGTTTTAGGCTAATATGAGTTCCCAATACCTGAACTGGTCTTTTCACGTTAGTCTCTCTGGAGTTATCACCTTCCTAGTAAACATTCAGTCAGTACAACCTCAGTATTCAAAGTCTGGAAGCAGAAACAAAATAATTAAACTAGAAAACGGTTGAAAGATAGCAACTTCTTTGATTTTCTCAGGCAGCCAGAAATTAAATTATATTTGGATGATCACTTTTATGTAAAAAGCAAGAGAGGAACTTGCCATGCAGAGCATGAACAGGAGGGATAATTAAAGTAAAACAGAACAAAACTATCTCAACCTAGCAGTGTGAGACCATTAACTATGCCAATAGGTTTGCTTCCTCATCATATCTCAAGGTTCACAGCAGTATATCTTCACTAATTTGAGTTAAAAATATTCACTGGCTCACAAAAGATTCAGTAAATAGTTTCTGTCAATCCACTGAATAAATGATTATTTATTGAAGGACACTACATACTTTCAGTGAATATTTAGAGTTCTGTGAATATTTTGAACAGGAGTACAGGGTTTACAATATCACAGCTGTTCTGAGAGACAAATTGCAAATTTCCTCTTGAAGAAGTTGATATTTAATCAGACTGAAGCTTCCAGTGCAGTACAACACTTTAAAGCAGTTTCCTCTTAATCTTGTAGCTCAGAAGAGCTGAAAATAACAACTGGTGCTGCAGCTAGTTAGCTAGCGGAAGTAAGCAACAATTAAAAAAACTGTAATTGGGGAGGAAAATGTGGACAGGATATGGACAGAACGTTGACTTTTTTCCCCTCCTAGGCCTTGTGGTCTGTCAGATTCCTCTCAATAGCTGACCATATGTCACATTAACACACTGCTGTGCCTGTTTCTGGGATTATCTGCCTTGTTGGAAGTAATATGCATGTCATTAGCTCTGAACGAGCAGGACTGATGAGCCAGAATGCTATGGAAGCACATATTCAAGTGCCGCCGGATGAATTAGGAAACAAAAACCAAAACCTGCCTCACTGTTAACGTCCGACAATTCAGAAGAGAAAAAAATAAAAAGAATGTTGATGTTGGAGACCGTCAATGTCAGCATCCCTTTTTAAACCTTCACCGTGATGCTTTTAAGCTCTGTAGCTGACAGATTTGGGGTTAAAACACATCATCATCTGCATCTACACCAATCAAGTCATCTGTTTTAGAGTTAAAAAAAAAATTAAAAAGTGTCAGAACATTCTGACAATGACACGGGGATTAAAGCAGGTTGGTGGGATTCTGACGGGATATTATCAAGCAACTCTTTAAGTCCCAACAACATGACGGAAGGAAACCTGGAGCTAATGGGATGATATGGACGGCAATCTGCAAATCTTTTAGTTTTGAACTAATAAGCCTCTGGACTGAAGTCTTTCTATTTCTAAATAATATTTTGAAGACCCTGAAAATCAGCCCCGAGACTTTTATGCTGCCTTTAATCCCCAAAGACTGAAGAAATTCACACCAATTAATTCTTCTTCTGAAGAAGATAAATAAATGTCTCGCAGTGGGGATATACCTCCACGGCAGACAGATAAGCAGCTTAAGGGAAATGTATGAAATTGAAAATTACCTATAGATTCAAAACGCCCCTTATTAATGAGTCGACATTTACCAGCAACCAGGGGGCACTGATGAGGTTTATCCCATTCCAAGTCTCTTGCTAATCACTGCTTGTTATATATACATGTTTAATGGGGTGCCGTGTCCTCACATACACTCACGGCCACTTTATTAGGCCTAACTGCTCGTTAACGCAACCTTCTAATCAGCCAATCACATGACACGACTCGATGCATTTGGGCATGTAGACGTGGTCAAGACGATCTGCTACAGTTCAAACCAGCACCAGAACGGGGAAGAAAGGTGATTTAAGTGACTTTGAACGTGGCATGGTTGGTGGTGCCAGACGGGCTGGTCTGAGTGTTTCAGAAACTGCTGATCTACTGGGATTTTCATTGCGGGTGCAAATGCCTTGTTGATGCCAGAGGTCAGAGGAGAAAGACCAGACTGATTTGAGCGGAAAGGCAACAGTAACTCAAATAAGCCCTCGTTAAACTGAGGCAATGAGAAGAGCATCTCTGAACACGTGGAACCTTGAGGCTACAGCAGGATAAGACCACACCGGCTGCCATTCCTGTCAGCTAAGAACAGGAAACTGATGCTACAAATCGCACAGGCTCACCAAAATTGGACAACAGTAGATTGGAACGGGAGATTCGCATCATGGATTTTTTTCCATTGCTCCTGTAGTTTCTTGTGCTGGCCCCCTTTTCTTCTCTTTTTTCTCTTTTGTACATGGTGCAGCATCCTCTGCTGGTGGTGAAGAGCATCTCTGAATGCACAACACCGGAACCTGCAGCGTGGGAGTGAGAGGGGCAGGGTAACGGCCCGGTCAGGCGGGGGAGAGATTTGTCCGTCAAGACTCCTCTCCCTGGCCCTGCCCCTTCTCAACCTTTCCCCGACCCTGAACCTAACCTGGGACTTGCTGATTGGGCCGGAGCTTCGGGAGCTGCGTGCTGGCCTGTGGTCCCCACCCCTGGTCATCCCGTTGCTGCTTCCACCTGCCTACGGTCCCCACCCCCGGTCATCCCACTGCTGCTTCCACCTGCCTGCGGTCCCCTCCCCCGGTCATCCCGCTGCTGCTTCTACCTGCTTGCGGTCCCCACCCCCGGTCATCCCGCTGCTGCTTCCACCTGCCTGCGGTCCCCACCCTCGGTCATCCCGTTGCTGCTTCCACCTGCCTGCGGTCCCCACCCCTGTTCATCCCGTTGCTGCTTCCACCTGCCTGTGGTCCCCACCCTCGGTCATCCCGTTGCTGCTTCCACCTGCCTGCGGTCCCCACCCCCGGTCATCCCGCTGCTGCTTCCACCTGCCTGCTGTGTGCTGCTGACGTCCCTGACCCCCACTCTGGCTCTCGGCAGGAGGGTCCCCCCTTATGATCCTGGTCCTGTTTTCTTCCCTCCTAAAGGGGAGTTTTTCTTGCCACTGTTTGGCTTAAGGCTTTTCTCCCACTATGGAGTTTTTACCTGCCATTGTTTATGTAATAACTGCTCGGGGGTTTATGTTCATGTTCTGGGTCTCTGGAAAGCGTCTGGAGACAACATTTGTTGTATTAGACGCTATACAAATAAAATTGAATTGGATGTGCAGCTGAAAAATCTGCAGCAACTTTGTGATGCTGTCATGTCAATATGGACCAAACTCTCTGAGGAATGTTTCCAGTACCTTCTTGAAACTATACCACAAAGGATTAAGGGGATCCAACCCGGTACTAGCAAGGTGTATCTAATAAAGTGGCCGGTGAGTGTAGATGTAAACTGACATGTTCTTATTGACAGAGGTATTTTTGGACTCCTTGCTACATTTTCCAAGGAAAGCTGAGGAAGTGGTGGCCTTGGTTTGTGGAACCTAGGGAGCTGCTGTCGGCCCTCAGGTCCTCTACTGAGCGGAGGAAAGGAGCTTTCTAACGCTGCTCTCTTGCCATGAATCACCTTTTATTGTCCTCTTTTAATGAAAAATCGTGTTAAAATGTATGTTATTTAAAAAGGTACATTATGTAAGCTATACACGTTTTGATAGCTCTTTCCACATTTGTGACTTGTGTGTTACATTTTATGAATTTGACATATTTGTACAGTATGCCTGTAGTTTGTTGACTAGAACAAAACGGACTACTCTGTAAAATATATTTCTAAGCTCAATTAAATTTTATTGGGGAGGGGGGGCTTGGCTGGCTGGAAATGACCTCTTTCTCTCTGCAATTGAATCTGAATCTGTTGTTTATAACGTTTTGAGGAGAAACAGCAAAATGACGACTTTCCTCCATCTGAATGGAAGAATTCCTTCAGCCACACAGTCCTCGCAGTCTGAATGACAAACCTATAGCTTGCACGCTGACATTCTTTGAGCAACAGCCTATAAAAAGTCAATCTGTTAGAGAAAAGACATGTGATCCCCCCCAGCGAGGCCTCACATTGATTAATGTGAAGAGATGGATCAAAAGGAGCCGGGCAAATGCAAAGAGATGTCAGCTGAAGAGAAGAGAACATTCAGTCTGAGTGGAGATCAATACAGGGATTATGTATGCCTGCTGGAATATTTGTGTTTGACATTGATTCGCTTCACAGTTGATGGAAGTGGTGGAAAAATGAGACAGACTTCATTTACAAAACAAGAAAATCTAAAGATAGGTAGTGCTATGGATCCGGTAGGAACTGGGCCCTCATTAAATTATGGAATCATTTTTCAAAATATGCCTATTTGTGGAAAAATATGTCGTATTTGAATTACATAAAAGCTTGTTATTTGTTTTCTTCATAATTGTCCTTGTGGTCAAGAACCCCCAACACAAAAATGGTTTGTCCGCTGATCAAAATTTGATGTTATCATTTAATTCAACCAGATTAGAATGGTCAAAATGTCCGGTCAGCACAAGTCCGGTGCTCAGAAAAGAAGAGAAAAGAGAAGAAGAGAAGAAGAAAATAGAGGCCTCAGAGATTCTCTACACAAATATTTTAAAAAGGTGGTGACGGTGAAGCTGGAATTAAAAATAATAATAATAAAATCCGCGTAGAGCAAGGTAAGAAACAGCACAGCTGTTTACCAACCTTGTTAACTTAACCTAACTGGCTAGCTCTAATGTTCTAATGTAAAAACCTGACACGACTTGTTATGTTTGAGAAACAGTTGAGTTTGGTAGCTCCGTCAGAGAACATGAGACACAGAGGAGAGAGACCCAGCTACAGCAGGAAGAGGGAGAAGGAGAGATCCGGGCGCAGGGGGGCCAGCTTAGATTATTTTGTCCCGGGCCCAGGCAAGACTGTCAGCTGGCCTGGGGATAGCCAACAGGTAAATGTCATCACAGTCATGCCAATGTTCCCACCGTCTTCCAGCCCCCTCATTCCACCCGTTTGCATCAACATCAGAACCATCTGGGCCCGGACTGAACTGCTCAGTGGAAACGAGAGAAGATCTGACTACAGAAAAAGCAATTGCTGCTACATGAATGGATATCACACATTTAAATGTATACTTCATAGCTAATGTATGGAAATACTGCCCTGTATTCTGCTCAGTATTCCCTTAAGACTTGTTTTGGTTCAAAGTGAATAAACATGTTAAATCTCAAGTCACTGTTAATGTTTGTGGATTAAAGCAGACCAAATGATCCCAGTACTTGAGAGGAGAGACTCCACAATCTAAACATAATCAAATCTGTTGGCAGAAAACAGATGGCAGCAACAGAATGCAGCATTTGAAAAGAGATGTTAAATTGACTACATTTCCTGACAGTGTTAAGGGGGAGTAAACAACCCCAGGAAACGACTGAGAGAGATGCTTGAACAGCAGCAGCAGCTCAGAGCAAAAACTCTTCCAAAACCAAACGTAAATCCAAAAGATGCAGCCTGCCAAAAAATAGTCCGTAAATCTCCATCCTGGATAAAATTGGACATCTTGGATTCAGTGTTTCATTCTATTCTAACTGAAGAAGGTGGATTATCCGGTAAAGGGAAAAGTTCCAGTTTGCCACCACATCAACATCCTCTATGACTAACTGTCCCATTTTTCTGCTTTTGAGTCGTAACCATTTCAGCAAGCCCCCGGACCATCTGTGCAACTTTTTTGACTAAGTAACAGGAGCTACATGTTTTCAGTGGCTGGATTTCCATCTATCTGGGAAAGGGAAGAGATTACAGCAGGGGCATATTGATAATACTGTGACATGTTGCTTTCAGGCTGGTAGAATGAGGACCAGACCCAATCCTGCCTGGAATCAATGACTGTCAGTCAGTTCTGGTTTTGCTGCCACTGAGCCTGTTTCTGATTCTGGTTCTCTATGTGTGCTGACTCAACAGTTAAGGTCATGTAAGCAGGGTTTGTTGCAGCTGAAATGGCTCTTGAGCACCTGATGAACCACCAACTCAAAGCCCAGAGGAAAAGACACATCTAAATGAAGTAATCGCAATCTGGTGTGAAACTGGTGTGGAAACCAGGGGCCGGATTCACAAAACATTCTGAAGAAAAAAAATCTTCTTAAGTGTCATTTTTTTCTTAAAGGTATTGTGACATCATTTTTAACATGCTTTTAACACTATTAAAAGTCTTGGCCAACATCCCTCAAATGTGTCTAAAAGAGTGTAACAAGAAAAACTTCACTCTAGTACTCCATTCCTGGCTTTTTATGACAGTGTTTTTTTGCCCCGTGAAAAACGCTTCCTTTTCCCCCTTTCCTGTCAATCATTGCGCCGCTCCTCCTCCAAACCTCCTCCTCCTCCAGCCATACGCTCACAGCGGCGTCGGAGAGTTAAGCCGTGCGACAGGCGAAGCATGCACGGAAAAGCAGCAGGACGAACCACAGTAAACAATCATAAAAATAAAGGCATGCAAGCAGCACTGTCCCCTTATCTTAAGTCCAGTCAGTGGCCGCGGGTCTTCTTAGCAGTTTTCCTCCGGTGATTAGAACAAAAGAGGCTCTAAACACTAAACAGCTCCGTGTTAAGCCTCATTTATGGTTCAGCGTTAAATCGACGCAGAGCCTACGCCGTAGGGTTCAGCGTACGGTGCGCGTCGCCGCGTAACCTTACGCCGTAGTCTCTGCGTCGGTGTAACGCGGAACCATAAATCAGCCTTTATGGTGCGCTGGAGAGGAGAGGAGGCAGGGAGCTGGGTGGAGGGGGCGGTGATTTAGCGGGCCCTGACGTCACGGCCCGCCACCAAACCACATGCGCCGTTTTTGCACAGTTATGCGGAAAATCCCAGAAAGCACACAATACACTGAATGTTAAAAGTTCGTTGTTTTTTGGGTGTAATTGATGTCAAGACACCCAACAAAACACAAAAAATCAAGAAAAATGTGTTTTTCATGTCACAATCCCTTTAAGTTCAGTCTTAAGAAGAAAAAAGAGAAGAAGTCATATTCTCCAAAAAAGTTCTAAGTATTTTCTCAACTTTCTTCTTAAGTTTCTTCTTAAGAAAAAACTTAAGAATAAATGGTATTCTTGAAATAAAATTTGTTCTTGACTTTTTTCTTAACTTTAAGACAACATTGACCTGTCTTAAAATTTCTTCTGTGAAAAGGTAAGCCTGAATGAAATGAATAATATATATAATTTTGTATACCAAGTACGTAGAGGTGCACTAAATAAAAAGCCAAACATATGTAGCTTAATAAAATAAAATGAAATTCAATAGACTGATATGTTCATTTTAATACATTTATTAAAATTGTGACGGCTCTGATGTACAGGCGTACTTAATCCTTCATTTAGTATGCAGTATACAGTACATACTGATGCAGTATGTAGTACTTAGTATGCCGTTTCGGATACAGCCATATTTTAAGAATATCTTAAGTAGGAAAAAATAAGAAATTCGTAAGAAATGACAGTTCTTAAGACGGTTCTTAAGAAAATATTGAGGAATTGCACTTAAGAACTTTCTTATGAACTTCTTAATTTTAGATCTTAAGACATTTCTAAAGATGGTTCTTAAGAACATATTGGTGAATCCGGCCCCTGATCATTTTGCAGGTTCAGATGTTTGAGGCTAAAAGCTGGAAACATGCAGTTTTTTTTAAGTTTTACTCTAAATTCAAAACATTAGCGTTAAAATTGAAGATAAAGTCCCTGGTGCTTTTGAGTTCAAGTCCTTTGGTATGTTGAGGTAGGATTAGATTTAAACTCCGTTCCTCTCCGCCACTTCAATCAATAACTCCAAAGCGTCAGACAGCTCAGGCCCACAAAGCAACACTTCATGACAATCGATCTGTGGCCATAGTGTCAGCAGTTTTGCCATTCTCCTGCTCTCCCGCAGATCGAAGAGATATTATTTTCATATTTGTCTCTTGGGGGAAGGGTTGCCCTGAACACCAGAGAGCCGAAAAGCAACTGCAGCCCTCCTAATGTGTAAATACAGTCACTCAAACTTTGGCAGGTCGCAAGCTGCAATGAGAGCTGCAGCACTTTCTCTGACCACATCACGGGTGGATCAAAATACCTGGGAGAGGAAATTCATACTGATGTCCATCTTTGGTGATGGCTTACAGTACAATGAAGCACAGGGTTTTAATATTAAAAATACTTTGAAAACGTTGCGGACCAAACAGAACCAAAAGAGACAAAACATTACGTATCACTTTAGAGACTTTTCAGTATGTTGTTTGGGGTTCAACTATAAATTATGCAGAATATCTTTAGCTGACTAAGTGAATCAAAACAAATTGTATTCAAAAGCTTTGCATGTGACAAAAAAGTTTGAATTCCATACACTTAAAAGTTTAAAGCCTTCTGGTCATTTACTCACTTTACGGAAGAGTATTAGGGCCAGGCAGGAGAAAAATTGGACGAAGATTTTTTTTTCATTATGCACTTCGAGAAAAAAGTCGAGATGTCGAGAAAAAAGTTGAAATGTCGAGACTAATGTTGAAGTACAATTTCGAGAAAAAAGTCGAAATGTTGAGAAAAAAAGTCAAAATTTCGTGAATAAAGTTGAAATGTTGAAATGTGAAATTTTGACTTTATTCTTTTGTTGTATTTCAACATTAATCTCGACATTTCGACTTTTTTCTCGACATTTCGACTTTTTTCTCGAAGTGCACAATAAAAAAAAATCTATCCCCTCTCAAATATTTTTTCTCCTACATGGCCCTAATACTCTTCCATACATTTTTTAACTGAAAAAAAAAAAAAGAAAACTCTTAACCTCTCTGATTGAAATGGGTCAAATAATTGGGTGCAAAACAGGTATGAATGAACTTTGCAGACGTGTAGGTGTCGCTCTCTATACAGCCGTGTTGGGCTGCGGCAGCTCGTCCCACCTGCTCAGAAACTGGTTTCCTGAGGCATCGCAGGGACGCCAGCGCTGTTATCTGCAGGACAGCAGCACGGATCAGGGACTGAGACGCTGCCACACACCAACGCTCACACCAACGCTCAAACCAACGCTCAAACCAACGCTCACTCCAACGCTCACTCCAACGCTCACACCAACGCTCACTCCAACGCTCACTCCAACGCTCACTCCAACGCTCACTCCAACGCTCAGACCAACGCTCACTCCAACGCTCACTCCAACGCTCGCACCAACGCTCACTCCAACGCTCACTCCAACGCTCACTCCAACGCTCACTCCAACGCTCACTCCAACGCTCACACCAACGCTCACTCCAACGCTCACTCCAACGCTCGCACCAACGCTCACTCCAACGCTCACTCCAACGCTCACACCAACGCTCACTCCAACGCTCACTCCAACGCTCACACCAACGCTCACTCCAACGCTCACTCCAACGCTCACTCCAACGCTCACTCCAACGCTCAGACCAACGCTCACTCCAACGCTCACTCCAACGCTCGCACCAACGCTCACTCCAACGCTCACTCCAACGCTCACTCCAACGCTCACTCCAACGCTCACTCCAACGCTCGCACCAACGCTCGCACCAACGCTCACTCCAACGCTCACTCCAACGCTCACACCAACGCTCACTCCAACGCTCACTCCAACGCTCACTCCAACGCTCACACCAACGCTCACTCCAACGCTCACTCCAACGCTCACTCCAACGCTCACTCCAACGCTCACTCCAACGCTCACACCAACGCTCACACCAACGCTCACTCCAACGCTCACACCAACGCTCACTCCAACGCTCACTCCAACGCTCACTCCAACGCTCACTCCAACGCTCACTCCAACGCTCACTCCAACGCTCACTCCAACGCTCACTCCAACGCTCACACCAACGCTCACACCAACGCTCACTCCAACGCTCACTCCAACGCTCACACCAACGCTCACTCCAACGCTCACTCCAACGCTCACTCCAACGCTCACTCCAACGCTCGCACCAACGCTCACTCCAACGCTCACTCCAACGCTCACTCCAACGCTCACACCAACGCTCACACCAACGCTCACTCCAACGCTCACACCAACGCTCACTCCAACGCTCACACCAACGCTCACTCCAACGCTCACTCCAACGCTCACACCAACGCTCACACCAACGCTCACACCGACTCTCACTCCGACGCTCACTTCGACGCTCACACCGACGCTCACTCCAACGCTCACTCCAACGCTCACTCCAACGCTCACACCAACGCTCACTCCAACGCTCACTCCAACGCTCGCACCAACGCTCACACCAACGCTCACTCCAACGCTCACTCCAACGCTCACTCCAACGCTCACTCCAACGCTCACACCAACGCTCACTCCAACGCTCACTCCAACGCTCACTCCAACGCTCACACCAACGCTCACACCAACGCTCACACCAACGCTCACTCCAACGCTCACTCCAACGCTCACTCCAACGCTCGCACCAACGCTCACTCCAACGCTCACTCCAACGCTCACACCAACGCTCACACCAACGCTCACTCCAACGCTCACACCAACGCTCACACCAACGCTCACACCAACGCTCACTCCAACGCTCACTCCAACGCTCACTCCAACGCTCACTCCAACGCTCACTCCAACGCTCGCACCAACGCTCGCACAAACGCTCACTCCAACGCTCACTCCAACGCTCACTCCAACGCTCACTCCAACGCTCACACCAACGCTCACACCAACGCTCACTCCAACGCTCACTCCAACGCTCACACCAACGCTCACTCCAACGCTCACACCAACGCTCACACCAACGCTCACTCCAACGCTCACTCCAACGCTCACTCCAACGCTCACTCCAACGCTCACTCCAACGCTCACTCCAACGCTCACACCAACGCTCACACCAACGCTCACTCCAACGCTCACTCCAACGCTCACTCCAACGCTCACTCCAACGCTCACACCAACGCTCACTCCAACGCTCACTCCAACGCTCACTCCAACGCTCACTCCAACGCTCAGACCAACGCTCACTCCAACGCTCACTCCAACGCTCGCACCAACGCTCACTCCAACGCTCACACCGACGCTCACTCCAACGCTCACTCCAACGCTCACTCCAACGCTCACACCAACGCTCACTCCAACGCTCACTCCAACGCTCACTCCAACGCTCACTCCAACGCTCACTCCAACGCTCACACCAACGCTCACACCAACGCTCACTCCAACGCTCACTCCAACGCTCACTCCAACGCTCACTCCAACGCTCACACCAACGCTCACTCCAACGCTCACTCCAACGCTCACTCCAACGCTCACTCCAACGCTCAGACCAACGCTCACTCCAACGCTCACTCCAACGCTCGCACCAACGCTCACTCCAACGCTCACACCGACGCTCACTCCAACGCTCACTCCAACGCTCACTCCAACGCTCACTCCAACGCTCGCACCAACGCTCGCACCAACGCTCGCACCAACGCTCGCACCAACGCTCGCACCAACGCTCACTCCAACGCTCACACCAACGCTCACTCCAACGCTCACTCCAACGCTCACTCCAACGCTCACACCAACGCTCACTCCAACGCTCACTCCAACGCTCACTCCAACGCTCACTCCAACGCTCACTCCAACGCTCACACCAACGCTCACACCAACGCTCACTCCAACGCTCACACCAACGCTCACTCCAACGCTCACTCCAACGCTCACACCAACGCTCACTCCAACGCTCACTCCAACGCTCACTCCAACGCTCACACCAACGCTCACTCCAACGCTCACTCCAACGCTCACTCCAACGCTCACTCCAACGCTCACACCAACGCTCACACCAACGCTCACTCCAACGCTCACACCAACGCTCACTCCAACGCTCACTCCAACGCTCACTCCAACGCTCACTCCAACGCTCGCACCAACGCTCACTCCAACGCTCACTCCAACGCTCACTCCAACGCTCACACCAACGCTCACACCAACGCTCACTCCAACGCTCACACCAACGCTCACTCCAACGCTCACACCAACGCTCACTCCAACGCTCACTCCAACGCTCACACCAACGCTCACACCAACGCTCACACCGACTCTCACTCCGACGCTCACTTCGACGCTCACACCGACGCTCACTCCAACGCTCACACCAACGCTCACTCCAACGCTCACTCCAACGCTCGCACCAACGCTCACACCAACGCTCACTCCAACGCTCACTCCAACGCTCACTCCAACGCTCACACCAACGCTCACTCCAACGCTCACTCCAACGCTCACACCAACGCTCACACCAACGCTCACACCAACGCTCACTCCAACGCTCACTCCAACGCTCACTCCAACGCTCACTCCAACGCTCGCACCAACGCTCACTCCAACGCTCACTCCAACGCTCACACCAACGCTCACACCAACGCTCACTCCAACGCTCACACCAACGCTCACACCAACGCTCACACCAACGCTCACTCCAACGCTCACTCCAACGCTCACTCCAACGCTCACTCCAACGCTCACTCCAACGCTCGCACCAACGCTCGCACAAACGCTCACTCCAACGCTCACTCCAACGCTCACTCCAACGCTCACTCCAACGCTCACACCAACGCTCACACCAACGCTCACTCCAACGCTCACTCCAACGCTCACTCCAACGCTCACTCCAACGCTCACTCCAACGCTCACTCCAACGCTCACTCCAACGCTCACTCCAACGCTCACTCCAACGCTCACACCAACGCTCACACCAACGCTCACTCCAACGCTCACTCCAACGCTCACACCAACGCTCACTCCAACGCTCACTCCAACGCTCACTCCAACGCTCACTCCAACGCTCACTCCAACGCTCACTCCAACGCTCACTCCAACGCTCACTCCAACGCTCACTCCAACGCTCGCACCAACGCTCGCACAAACGCTCACTCCAACGCTCACTCCAACGCTCACTCCAACGCTCACTCCAACGCTCACTCCAACGCTCACACCAACGCTCACTCCAACGCTCACTCCAACGCTCACTCCAACGCTCAGGTGGTTTGCCACCGGCCTTCCAGTCAGGACGCTGAAAAAGGCTTTTTCCTGGCAGTCAGAGTCTGGTGCAGTGTCTTCTGCTCGCAGTTTAATCTGTTAAAAAGTACAGTGAAGTACTGGCACCAGCATCTCATCTGGTGATTGCTGTGAGTCAGCAGTGTTTCCCCGGCAGCAGGACCACTGTGTCGGTACACAGACCCGGTCCTGGAGGGTCTGGAGAAGGACCAGAGTACGAGTAACGGTTTCAGCCGCTGCAGAGCGCGGGGCTCAAACCGCTCGGATCATTTCATCGTACAGTTTCAGCAAATTGAATTTCTTTCAGTTAATTTGCAAAATAACAGACTTTATTGAAAAAACACGTGCCTTAGACTTAGACCTTGGTCTTTAAAATGTGTATAACCGGGTTGAACAATGAAAAAAAAGACATTTGAAGGTGTTACACTGTGAGCCGTCTCTCAAAACAGAATCAAAGACAACCAACTGTTAAGGAAACAAACAACTTGAGCACTTACATGTCAGTCTCTCTGAGGTAAAAGAGTCAAGGAATAAACGTCAGCTCAGAGATGAAAGAGTCTCTGAGAGAGATGATTCAAACTGGATTTCCATTTCCATTCACAGTACTAAATCTTTTAAAGAAAATTGATGGAAAAACTAAAAAAAAACGATCCAGTTAGAAGCTTTTGTGCAGCCAAACGTGAATGTTACATTAACTAGGTTTGTCAATGTTCAAGAGCTCTGACGTGCCGGAGAACTTCTCTTTTAAAGCATTTATTAAGATTTTCATCGACCAGAAACCACAAGTTCAACCACTCCACTGATTCTGTTGTGCTACAAAGTTGTGTCTAATAAAATGAAAACTCAGTATTGAGGAAACTGTCAGATAAGGTGGAAAACTTTCACTTTAAAGCCAAATAAGACCTTTGTGCACTGATGGCACCAGAAGAAACTGCTGGATGTTTTCTGCACTAAGACAACAAACCCAGGTGAGAGTTTTTATCCTTCGGAAGTTCATGATTTCCCATCCATCCTTATTTTATTCTGGTGTAAAAAATATCGAGATATTGTGAGAAAGAAACAGAGAAAGAGAGAAGAAGAAGCTGACTTACTTGAAGCCTGGGGCGATGTTGGCGCAGCTCCCGGTGCGAAGCCAGATGCAGTACGGGTCACGAGACGCCAGGCAGGCTCTGTGGAAGAGAGAGTAAAGAGAAAACAGGGTCACCTACTATTATTTACATCATCATTTGACTTTAGGAGCTTTTCTAGTGCACTGTTGATCCCGGACAAAGGCAGGTATTTAAACATTTGAAACAATTAAGGTATTTAAAAAGAACAAAAACATTCTGTTTGCTGTTTTTTATATTCTCATCCAATAAAAAAGCAGCGATGAACGATCCTCCACCCTTGTGCATGTTCAGGCTGCAGTGGAAGCTTGTATGACTTTATGTAGATTCTTCAGACCTGGACATTTAGTGGATGAAACCACCCACGACTCTCTCAAATCATTCAAAAGTTATGGCAGAAAATAGGAACTATCAGATATCGACCAATCAGATGAAGTGGCGGGGCTAATTCAGGCCAATGAAGGTCAAGTACTCTATACTGAGTCCAATGACACCGCCCACGTGTCTTTATCACAACCCGTTTAAAAGTTATGGCAGAAAGTAGACACTGCATGGTAACACTTTTGAAAGAGAAAAGTAATGCGTGGTGTCGGAGGGTGGAGACGCACATGTTGATGTATAACACACCTGGGTGCAGGTTACGGTTCGGGCCGTATTAACTGCTGAAGGAATGGCATAAATTGCGGCAAAATGACACGATTAATTCAAAATGGCCGACTTCCTGTTCGGTTTCAGCCATGGTGCCAAGAGACTTTTCTTTAAGTTGCGACATGATACAGGTGTGTACCTATTTTCGTGCATGTACGTCAAACCGTATTGTGGGGCTTGAGGCACAAAGTTTTTGCAGAGTTTAGGGGCAAAAAGGCCCTCATTTCGTCGGAAAATAAAAACGAGAACGAGAAAAAAAAAAAAATCCTACAGATACAATAGGGCTCGGGCCCTAAGTACCATCTCTCCATCCAGTGGAGCAGCTTTGGGGTGTGATTCGGATGTGCAACATTAAAATTAGACTAACAAATCTGCTGGATAAGCAGAAGGTGTTAAGAATGATCCCTGTGAAAGGAAAAGCTTCATACAAATGTGTTCAACTCAAAACCAGCACCTTGTGATGCTTTGTCGAGGTGCAGACACAAAAAACACAAACCCACTGTTTCTCAGGAAACTCATTTGTTTCAGGAAACTCATTTGTTTAGTTTTAGTGCAACTAAAAGCATAATCTTTGTAAACTCAGGATGTATTGGAAGGTCTGAGAACAACGTTTGAGAATCCTGCTGAAAACGCCTTCACCTGCCAGATCTGTCCTCATTACAACAATAAGACGACACGTCCACACACAGAGCTGTCATCTCATATTTAGGGGCCATTTACTTTACCGTGCAGCGCGCCGTCACACACACCCAGTGTCACACACACAAACACACACTCTTGTCACATCAGCTGGCGTCAGGTGGCCATTTGAGATTGAAGAAAACCCTTGGTGACACGAACGTCAGGGCTACCGACCATGAAGACATCTCGCGCATGCACGCACGCACGCACGCACGCACGCACGCACGCACGCACGCACGCACGCACGCACGCACGCACGCACGCACGCACGCACGCACGCACGCACGCACGCACGCACGCACGCACGCACAGCAGAGTTTAGACTGCCAGCCAAGACAACTGGACGAATACTTACTCGTGCTACCACAAAGTCAGTGTGTCGTGGCTTTGGAAGCAGAAAGCGAGTTCTCAGAACCAGGAATGAGATGAAAGTTGATATGTCTTTTGAAGTGTGAGTGTTTTTTAAGAGAAAAAAAAAAAAACAGGTCTTAAAAAAAATGTTAGATATTTGGAGTTTCCACTTCAGCTCAAACGTTGGGTCTTCTCTCATACTCCGTGGTGGAGTATTACTCCAGTAGTCAACCTTGTGGGGTTTCAGAGGCCTCATTTAACTCTAATAAACCAGTAAGCAGTGTCTCCAGGACTGTAATGTTATATTCTATGTTGGAGTGTCCTCAAATTCCAAGTTTACAGCAACAAAGTTTGTGAATGCTGTTAAAATGTTTTGGATATTGGGTTAAATGTGTTTGTTGTCTTTGAAGTTCAGTTTTTCAGTTGTGAAGTTTTAAAATCCCCTGTTGCTACAAAGCCTTTTATTTCAAAGCAAATGCTGCTTCCAGTTAAATAATGAGGTGTAAATGGTAATTCAAGTTTGAAACTCTCTGAATCCCGTAGGTCTCCATTAAGAGCGGATCATTTGCTACAAAACGAAATGCTAAACAGAACGCAGATCCCACCACAAAAAAGCAAGATGTCACGCCTCAACTTTTAACGCCGAGCTGATATTTCAAAGTTAACTCAGTTTAATAGCTCAAAACTACTGTATATGGAAAGTGTTTCACCACTGGGAAGACTATCTACCTGAAGATACCAGAATAACAATCTAAAGTTGCATTTTCATGAACTAAAGTGTGTTTTGGGGTTTATATGAAGATATTTAAATACAAATCTTGGTTCTGAAGCCTGATGCAGGAAGCTTTAACAGTTGTCATATTTGAAATGCAAATACAGCTTGAGTCAGCTTCCAGATGATAAAACAGCAGCGTTTTTTTCCTTTCCCTCCATCTTTTCACATTCCAACATCTTTGTTGACGCCTGGTCGTGGTGGAGATGCAGCTGGTGCTGCCGCTCTTTGCACCAAAGCTGCTGTCAGAAAGGCCAGCATTCATTCATTAGTATTCATTCATTGTACTGGGTAATAAAACGAGCCTGATTAGCGCTGATGTGTGTGTGCTCATGTGCTCTAATTTGAGCTCTGTTCTTCTCAATCTAATGACATCTATAAATAAACTTCTTCTTTGTCCGTATTTTTACCATTCAAACCCACATTTCCCCATTTAACCGTGGGCTTATACAAAACTGATATTCTTCCCAGATTAAGGGTCACACTTCCAATGTTTGAAGACGTTCTTCTATTCCAATGCTGCACGTTTTCCAGAGTTTCAAAATTAGCGTCTTTTGTCAAAATCTCTTGCTGAGAAACAGTGGGTTTGTCATAATTCCAGCGTGAGTGAATGCAGGTTCAATCAGAGCGGGAGCAGCTTCCTACTTTTTGCAGGCTCCGTGCTGGGAGCAGCGGCTGAGCGGCACTCTGATCACGCAGCTGCTGAAGGCAACGAACAAGGCATGATGGTCCTTATCCAGCTCTAATCCCAGCACCCTCCTGTCCTCCTGACCCTGGACGTCACACCTGGACACACACACACCAGCAGAAAACAGGTTAGATTTGCTTTATACGGTGGCCGACGAGGGCCAAACGCACTGCAACGGCCTAATGCGTCTCAGTTAAGGAAAACGGCTTCAAGTACAGAAACGATTCAAATTCACAAACTCAAAACGAGGTACAAAAAGAGGAACGTGGTGCAAATGAAAAAACAACGTGCTGCAACAAACAAAGACAAATGCAGCATCATCAAACGCTGCAAATAGAGAAATGATGCAAAGCACAAAACGATATAAAACAAGAAACCATCTTCAAAAGAAAAACGCTTCATAACCGGTCACTACAACTGGAAGTGCTCCAAACCTGCAGGGGGCGCTCTCGGCGTAACAGCTCAATGGACAGACACACGGATGTAGAGAGAGACTGAACAGCTGACTGAACCACAGTGTTTACGTCCATGGTTTAAACATACAGCGGGAACGGTAATGTGATTTTATCTGACTATATTTATATACGATGTTTATATCACTGTACAATGCTGTACATTACGAGACGTTTCTTTATTATATTTTAACGTTACAGTCAGCTGTTCGGTCTCTCTCTACATCTCGTGTGTCTGTCCATTGAGCTGTTACGCCGAGAGCGCCCCCTGCAGGTTTGGAGCACTTCCGCTTGTAGTGACCAGTTATGAAGTGTTTTTCTTTTGAAGATGGTTTCTTGTTTTATATCGTTTTGTACTTTGCATCGTTTCTCTATTTGCAGCGTTTGATGATGCTGTATTTGTCTTTGTTTTTTGCAGCACGTTGTTTTTTCATTTGCACCACGTTCCTCTTTTTGTACCTCGTTTTGAGTTTGTGAATTTGAATCGTTTCTGTACTTGAAGCCGTTTTCCTTAACTGAGACGCATTAGGCCGTTGCAGTGCGTTTGGCCCTCGTCGGCCACCGTAGCTTTACCACTCATAAATGTTTCAGGGGCGGCCGGGGGAGAGACGGGGAGAGCAGTACTTGGACGGGTTGTAGACGTCGATGTCCTCCAGCAGTTTGGATCCAAAGCTGTCGTTGGGGTGGGTGCTGGCCAGAACCTTCAGCACTCGACCGTCGTCTGAGCCGAGGAACATCACGGTTCGGTCCTTATAGGGACCGGCTGAAACATCCACCACGATCTGGGTTAACTTGGACCTGAGGACAAGAATGGAGTTAAAGTTTTGCAGTTTAGTCTCAAAGAATATTATCAAACCGCCTTTATGTCCGAATAAAGTGTGCCGTTGGTTTGGGGTTAAACCCTGACCTCTCCCAAGAGAAATGGAAGGGAGAATTTTAAATGAGTTAATTTTTCTGAAACTGTCACCCCAACAGGAGCTTGTACCTTAAAAAAAGGAGAAAAAAAAGCAAAGTCACGTATTTAGTTTGGTGTGAAGACCAGAGGTTTGGAGCAGGAACAGTCAAATGTGTGCAAGCTTTACATTTGTGATACTTCATTCCTTCTCCATTTTGCTTTGTGCACATATAATTGGCATCGAGATCAAAACAAATCCAAGCGTCGCCTCAGACTGGTGTTATATAACCGAGTGAGCAAATCCGTGCCACACTCTGCAACATCCGCATCATCATTATCTGGGTCAGCTCGGACCTCTCCGGCACAGAGGCTAATTCCAAGAAGGAATTAAGAATCTCATTCCCATTTCAGAGTCGTAATTAGAATCCATCAAAAACTCATTTGAAACAGGGAGATGAAGATGAAAAAGGTCATAGATTTTCAGAGCTGTAGAGGGGGGAGGGGGGAGGGGGCGGAGCGACAACTAATCAGAGCCGATACAGACCATCATCCACCAGGCTCCAGGTCACGACGGAGGATTCAGAGCTTCTCAAAGCTGCTGTAACTTCTAAACTCTTCACATCTGGATGAACTTTAATTAGCCCGGTTTCCTCCAACCCATTTGTGCTACAACATGTTGCGTGGCTGGCGTTGTGCTGGAGGGTCGGGGCGTTACCTGCTGGATGTCCTGGCGAAGCACGGCCGGTCGTTCACGGAGGAAACGGCTTCGTCCATCAAAGGATATGACTTTATGAAGGTCAGCATCTCGTCTGGGAACTGGACTGAGGACTTGTAGTCTGAAGCCTGGCCGTCACCTGCACAAGTACCGGGCCTGGACCAACGACAAGAGAGATCAGCGGCTGCTCCTCTGGTTCAGTCCGGGGTGTGTTTGAGCTGGGATCTGTTTCGATCAGTACTCGAGTTGTAAAAAAATAAAATCAGGGGGATGGTGGATTTGATCATATGGGGACTGATAATTTGTGCTGATTACAAATAATATAATATATTACAAATAATAGCAGTGACCAAAACAGCTGCAGAAATACTGCAGGAATGACATAGCAGCAGTTAAATGCAGCCTTCTGTAAGCTTTAAATATCCACTGGGCTTACATCAAATACATCAAAACACAACAATAAAAAACACTTTTCTGAACTTATCAATATGATTCTGTCCTTCACAGGATAAGTAACATGGATCACTGCAAAAACTCACAATCTTAACAAGAATATTTGTCTTATTTCTAGTTAAAATGTCTCATTTTAGTAAAAAAAATCTCATTACACTTAAAACAAGACTCATCACTGGAAAAAACAACAATTTTCACCTGTTTCAAGTAGATTTTCACTTGAAATAAGTAGAAAAATCTGCCAGTGGAACAAGAATTTTTTGCTTGTAATAAGAAGATAAATCTTGTCCAACTGGCAGATTTTCTACTTATTTCAAGTGAAAATTTACTTGAAACAGGTGAAAATGGTCAAATAAGTTATTTTTCTGGTGATGACTCTAAATGTTGAAATAGCAGTAAAACCACATTCATTGATGAAATGACATAAGGGATGGAAAGGAGGGATGGCAGTTTTACAGGGGGGATGATTTGGACCGTTTTTATTTCAGGGGGGATGATTTGGACCGTTCTTCCCCCCTCATCTCCCCTCAACTCCAGTACTGGTTTGGGGGATCCGTTACCTCGGCCTGGGAACCTGCTCATCAGGTACCGGGGTCCAGGACGAGTCACCGGTCCTCTGCTCTTTGAATTTCCCATTAAAGACTTTTTCTATGTCGTCCATGTAAAAGGCACAAACTGCTGAGCCGGGGATACTGAAGACAGAAAACGAAACAAGCAGAAATCAAAATCATCCTATTGTGATGGTTAGTGACTGAAAAGACATTTTGACAGTCTACAGGTTGAAGGACGCTTCAAGGACATATCTCTCACAGCTGCACTGACATTAAAACTAAGACCTATAAAAACAAACTATTCAAAAATGACCAACACATGATGACAGACGATATATCATTTACTTGCCATTATTTTATTATTATTTTTTTTGCCAGAATATAACATTTTCCAGGTGGAAAAGGGAGGATGAGCACTTTCTAAAAAAAATACTGCATGATAAACCTAAATAGCAAATAAGCTCTTTTGAAGCGCCCGTTACTGACTCGGTCCAAATCCTGGCAGAAGCTTGCGGGATAAAACAGCAACCAGTCCAAACTAACCAAACCTTAGCTAGAAATAAAAGCATGAAAAGATGAATTCTATAGTGATCTAGTAAGAATCCAGCTCCCAGAAGGCTTTCTGCCGAGTCTCTGGCTCACAGCAGAATCCACACAGCACATTAGTTCCTTATAAAAACACGTGTAGAACATGCACTGCAGACGTTTGGAGAGAGGAAACAACCTTCTCTGTTCAACATACTACACAGAAACTAATGAGCTTCCTGCAGAATCACCACGACTACGGAGACGGACGGGAAGAGGGCAAAGTGGCAAATACAAGAAGGCATAAAAGAAGGACAAATGAACAAAGTCCCTAATTTCTAAGTAAATCCTCAGAGGTGCTAATATTTCAAAACTATTTTCATTCCCAAAGCTGTTCCCCATAATCCAGATATGTCCTTTGTTCCTCAACAACTTCTGCTTTAAACAAAAACACTTCTCAAAACATACTGTCACTGTCACACATGTTTCCCTCAGAGAACATTTACTACAAACTTTCAGGACTGTATTTTATTAAATATGAACAGATGACAGATGTTTTAATGCAATCCTCTAACACAGTGGTTCCCAACCTTTTTTCCTTGTCCCCCCTACTTGTGTCTAAGACCAGCCGGCCCCCCGACCCGTACGTACTAGCACCAATAGAGTAAAGGGATTCGTTACAAATCTTTCATTGAAAAAATGAACATTAATTATGTATGCACCTTCATTTTGTGTCACCAATGTATAAAATACGCACAAAAAATAACTGCGAGGACATAAAATAATTTCTGAAAAATGTCTTTTAATATGAGCGCAAAAATGTTTAACATTTTTGCTTTAACAACCTGTCGGAGTAGTAGTATGATTAAATGTTGACTAATGATATAATAGTACGTTATTAAGTTTTTAACCTGCTAAATAACTTAGAAATATATTTTGGTCATTTTTAAATACTACGTGGGTTTATACAGACTTGGATTACAGTATTTCATTAGTGTTATTATGATTTTTTATTTATTTAACATGCGCAAATATAATTTGTACAACTGCATATCCTCAAAGCAGACAAAGTTTGGCGCCCCCCCCAGAGATCTGTGGCGCCCCCCAAGGGGGCCGTGGACCCCAAGTTGGGAAACACTGCTCTAACACATGATACTAGCCAAAGCAGTCAAAGACATTAGTGCTATTTCTGACTAGAATACAGATTCATTACAAATCAACTGAAATATTGCAAGCCTTTTATTATTTTAATATTGCTGATCATGGCTTACAGTTTAAGAAAACTCAAATATCCTATCTCAAAAAATTAGAATATTCTGGGGAATCTTAATCTTAAACTGTAAACCATAATCAGCAATATTAAAATAATAAATAAATAAATAAATAAAAGGCTTGAAATATTTCAGTTGATTTGTAATGAATCCAGAATGTATGACATTTTTGTTTTTTTAATTGCATTACAGAAAATAAAGGACTTTATCACAATATTCTAATTTTCTGAGACAGTCTTGTATGTGTTTGAATTGATTTTGTCAATGTAATAACAACAACATCAACAACAACAGCTGAAGATTGTAGAAATATCTTTGGTCTCCAGATATTAAATGTAAATCAGTCTTCAGAAACCACTCCCCTCCAGCCCGTTACCTGTTGGCCTGCGTGGTGAACACCCCGACCACCGCCGGTCTCTGGTTTATCTGCAGCACGTTGGTGAGAGACTGAAGAACATCGAAGTAGAAAAAAGAGTCTCCAGGAACCGAACAGTTCAGTCTGGCCTGAACACAGAGAACAGTGTTGGATTGGACATGAGAAAACACCACACTGACTATGTTTACATGCAGTCAAAATTGGGGTTATTGCTAAAATTCCGGTTACTGAAACATTGGGAATATTCCGTTTACATGGTAATTAATCATTCAGGATATCTGGATCAAACCAGCGACGCACGGAGAACATCATGACACAATTCCTGTCATTTCTGCTTCTTCTTCCTGGATCCAAATTCAAAACAAATGCTGCTTCACGCAACTTTTCTCTCACCTTCTTGTAAATCTTCTATCCCGGTACTTTCTACCGTCTACAAATGCAGAAATGTTCATATCCTTCATTACATTTATGAAGTGATTAGTCTCCTCCTGGTCTTGGTTTCTCCGTGTTTAGAAGAACTTCCTGGACTCAAAAGACCAACTGTGCGTCCGAAATGCCGTACTAAACAGTATATACTAAGAAGTATACTTAAGTTCGGCACACTTTTGAGTAAATATCAGTAGTGTGCATTAATTCGGACGTACTATTAAGAGCGCACACAGCACTTCCTGCCGTATGGAGGGGGGGAGGGGAGGTTACCATGGTAACAGCAGCAGTAGCAGCTGTTACCATGGTAACAGCTGCTACTGCTGCTGTTACCATGGTATCAGCAGCAGTAGCAGCACCGCTCCGCTCTTTCCTGTTTATTCTGGCCCAAACAAGATGACATTATATAATATTATTAAATACGAATATTATAATATTAATATTATATAATAATATTATTATACTTAATATTATACTTATGACATATACGTATCACTTAGCAACCAAACACCGCTGCATTGCATTGTGGGAAGTTTCTGCTCGGCTAGTGTCCATCAACCCACACTAAAAAAAATTCTGAGTATGAGTATGGATAGTACATACTATTGAGTACGTTCTAATGTTTCGGACGCACAAAAAAATCTTGCATACTCATTTTGCATACTCATTAGGGTGGAAGTATGTGATTTCGGACGCAGCGCAGGATTCCTTGTGAACAGAGCATGTGCAGAAAACAGATTCCTGTTCCGTTTGATGGGGATATTCTGTTTGACGTTTATATGACTGAATATTCAGGTTTTAAAAGGAGTAACCCAGGGCTCATATTGGGGTTTTTAAAAACCCCAATATGAGCAAATTGTGGTTATTCAAAGGGGTTATTGGTGTTTACATGGCTGTGCAAATTCGGGTTATTGCCAATATTGGGGTTTTAAAAGGGTTATTGATGCTGGAAACGCAGTGATAAACAACAGAAACACCGTGGTGCTGGATGTGAGAGTCAACAGATTCAGTATTAAACAGACAAACAGTAACCTTTAGGAAGGAAGTCCAGTATCTCTCCAGGACTCGGGGAGATCCTCCATTGTCATTCTTACAGACCCGGGCAACTCGAGAAAACACCACCTGGAAACATGAATAAGGGATGTATTAGTGCAGGAAGAGTTAAAAACATAAACGCATACACAGATATTCATTCAACTGTTGGAACCAACAACTTTCAGACACCAACACAAAGATGAGTTTGTTGCAAATACATTTCCACTGAAGCCAGTGTGGTCGGCATTAACAGGAATGGTGATTACAATTTAAAAAAACATAAACCTACTTCTGATTATTTCTGGGAAAAATAAAATAAAAAAAACACATGAAGGTTTTTAAAAATGTAATCATCGTCCTTAGTGTTAGAGGAAAGTGTTGCCACTCGTACCTTGCCCAGGGCCGTGTACTCCACCGCTATCTCGCTCAGGAACAAGTACACGTAGTTCCCGTAGTCGATGGCGTGCAGGAAGTGAGGCTCTGCAGAGGAAAAAGGGAGGAAAATCAGCTTTAATCTCAGTTTTCAAAGCAAAAAAAACTCTTTATTGACGGCAACATTTGATCTCCACTCTGTGCTGTTCATCACATCTCTGCAGTTAGCAGGTGAAATAGACGTTTTCACTCGCTTTTACTTTGCAATTACTGACTTCTTTTCCCAGAATGCTTCTCTGAAACAGTCAAAAAGCATGTTTGCAGGGGCATTATAAGATATAATAACATTACAACCACAAACTGTGGCCTGTTTCATATGACTTAAAATAGATACACATGAAAATAAATCACAGAATGCAAAATCAGGTAACTCCAATCAATTATTTTGACAGAAAACAAGATTTATCAACAGTTTCCAAAGGAGTCATCATGAACTCCGGTTAAACGTCAGCTGAGATAGGTGAGAGTTGTAAAGCAGACTTGTTGAAGCTTCACTGAGGAAAGATTTGAAACCTGCTGGTTCTGCACTTTGGGAACCAACATAAACTTTATTTTCATTTGATCATTTTTCAATCCTTTTGAGTTCGGTGTTCCGAGTCTAAATCACAGAATTTCATCTTTGCTTTCAGCAGGTTTACGTCATTGTGTCTGCAACTAAAGCTTGAGAGAGCCCCATAAGGTAAAATACAAAGAATGTGCTGATGCCTGGGTCGAAGGCTGCAGACGATCAATAACTATAAATAATACCACAGTAAACAGATAAACCTTTCAATTTATTCTGCTCAAGGAACTGAATCTCATTCAGAGTTATTACCTTACGGCCACAAAATTGAAAACAGCATCCACTGTAACATGACCTCAAAAAAGCTTAGATTCATCATTTTAATCTGGCGACTATTATTTAAATGCTTTGGGCTGGTTGGAGAATAATATTTATGCTGCAGTCTGCAAAAGTGACAAACCACTGTATGTCACGTCGGAAGGAAACCGTACTTCTGAAGCTAAACCCGATTCCAGACGTACCTCGTAGCCACTTGGAGTCGTATTTAACGGTTCTGAGGACCGGCCGGCCGTCTCCCAGGCTTCTGTAGATCACCGCATCACTGGCCAGGAAGTCTGTCATGGTGGCCGAGTAGAAATCTCCCCCTGAAAACCAGAAACCAAATAAATGGAGTCATGAAAATATCTCCTAAGGCAGTGTCTCCAACCTGGGGCCCACGGCCCCCTGGGGGGGGCCACAGATCTCTGGGGGGGCACCAAACTTTGTCTGCTTTGAGGATATGCAGTTGTAAAAATTATATTTACACATATTAAATAAATTAAAAAAATCATAATAACACACCTAATGAAATACAGTAATCCAAGTCTGTATAAACCCACTTAGAAATATATTTTGGTCATTTTAAAATACTAAGTTATTTATCAGGATAAAAACTTAAAAACATATTATTATATTATTATTCAACATTTAATCATACTACTACTCCGACAGGTTGTTAAAGCAAAAATGTAAAAAAAAAAATTGCTCTCATATTAAAAGAAACATTTTTCAGAAATATTTTTATGTCCTTGCAATTATTTTTTGTGCGTATCTTATACATTGGTGACACAAAATGAAGGTGAGAAAAACAAAGTACAGGGTAAACCAAAGAGAAATGTATCAAAAAAACACAATTAACATTTTTTCAATTAAAGGTTTAGTTCAATTAAATAACTTTACTCTTTTGCTGCTAGTACGTACGGGCCGGGGGGCCGGCTGGTCTTAGACACAAGTAGGGGGGACAAGGAAAAAAGGTTGGGAACCGCTGTCCTAACGGACGCTGAAGTTAAATAATTCCTTCCTTCCGTCCATTTATTTATCTTCTAAACTTCATCTTCCATGAGAACTCACACAGACAATGTAGAATTAGTATACTTAACTTTCACACTGTTAGACTGTGGAAGTATAAAAGTGCCCAGAGAAAACCTACACACACGATCCACACGGAGGGATGTTCTTACTACAGGACTGTCTCAGAAAATTTGAATATTGTGATAAAGTCCTTTATTTTTGCATTGTAATGCAAAAATGTCATACATTCTGGATTCATTACAAATCAACTGAAATATTGCAAGCCTTTTATTATTTTAATATTGCTGATCATGGCTTACAGCTTAAGAAAACTCAAATATCCTATCTCAAAAAATTAGAATATTCTGGGAATCTTAATCTTAAATTGTTTTTTTTTTTTTTTTTAAATTGCATTACAGAAAATAAAGAACTTTATCACAATATTCAAATTTTCTGAGAGTCCTGTATAAGGAGACCTGGTGCTAGCCATTATCAGTCCCCAACTTAAGTAATTTGATGAGCATATATAAATAATTAAAAGCTTTTTGCTGCTAAATGCCTACTGTATGTGTTTTTTGGAGTTTGCACTAAATGTAGTGGATGTGGAAAGTTTTTTCCAGAGTTATTGTCAACGTACCAGCGAACAGTCCGACATTAGACTGGCCGGACTCGAAGGGACAGCGAGCCTGACCCACCACTTCCTCCCCCACCTGCTCCAACGTGCTCATCTGAGGAGAGAACAAATCTGCATTAAATCCTTCCCCTCCACTCTCAAGAAAGAAATACATTTCCATTTATTGGTTCCAGACACTTCAAAGTGTTGTTAAAATGTTTTAGAACACTATTCAAATGTGAAGAATGCGTGCTATTACCATTTAAAGCATGTCCACAGAAAAGATGATAGTCCTGCTCATTAGCTGCTCTTTCTCTGGTAATAATGAACTGATTGTGTTTTATCTGTTAATAAATGCCCGAAGATGATGTTTACGATAAAAACCTGGAAGAAAAGGTCACGGTTTGACCAGCGTGGAATGAGGACTCCTTTTGTTGTGTCTTATCCAGTCATTCAGATACTACAGCAGCAGACGCTCCCGTCAGGGAATAAAACCCAGCTTAGAGGAGGAGAAGCCATCTTAAAATCATGCTACTGACGGAATGCTTCTTACATTTATAATGTACTGACAGTTTTATTTCAGCACCTCCGTTAATTATGCTGCTGATAAAGTTGTGGCTGTGCTGATAGCGCTCTGATAATATTTCAGTGTCGGCCCCGCGGCTGTGTTGATAGCACTGCGTTCTGGGTGCTTGGGCTGAATATCTAATGGGGAGTTTAGTCTAGTGAAAAGTTTCAAACGTACACACACCTGCCTTCTGTTTTCTCCTTGGAGGATATGAAGCGTTTCTGCTGGCGCAGCTTACCGTTTTTAATCTGCATACATCCCACTTGCCCTTGTCAGTTATGCAGTGGTCATAACCGGACGGGCGCCGCCTCCCCTTCCTCATCAACATTTACTATCAACTGTCTCCTGACTGTACAATTTCCCTGAGTTGAGTTGTCTCCACAACTCTCAACACAGACGTCTTTGAAGACTATAATTGCCCTTTTACTTTAGAAATTGCACTGCAAGTAGCCCTCTACCTTTTGGCTTGAGTGCGTTCTTTTTGTAAGTCACTTTGGGTAAGAAAGCTGGCTAAATATAATGTTAAAGACTGTAATCTCTTCAGAGAACATGCTCTCCAAACAACCCTTAATTGCTCTTTTTGTGCACTTGTGCACCTGCTCCATCTGTACTATCAACTCCACAGGTTTAACAGCTCAAGCTTATCCCAGGGGTTCATTTAATGTCCCTCACTTAGAAGTCTCTCTGTGACATCATTCATTTATAATATTAATGTCATGGGTCATGTTTTGGGTCTTTGGAAAGACAACTTGTGTTATAATAGAAGCTATATAAATAAAATTGAATTTAATGTAATATATTGAATTAATTAACTGAAAACTATTTCTATCACTTTAATCTATCCAGATTTATTTCCTTAAAAAAAAACAAAAAAAAAGAAGAGCGCTGCATCTTCAGGTACATGTGTCAATTTTCCTGCTGCCTGAGGTTTAGGAGCAAAAAGAAGTTTGTGTAAAACGGGGGATTAGCTGTCAATCAAGCAGCGGAAACAGCCCAGATCTGAAGTTTGTTATCGCCGAGCCAGACCAGTCAGAGTAGACGTTTTATCCTGGAGCACGTTCCCTCATCGCTACGGCAACGAGGATGGACGTGAAACGTTTGGAAACTTAACAGATAGGACTGAAAACCCAGATAACCAGAGTGCACACATAAGGAAATAAACAAACCTACAGTAGAGACTCATGTCATGTATTTAGAAATGGTACGTTTGTGACTGATCATTACAAGCATTAACCCAAAATTAAAGTTTAGAGCAACACAAATGCTCTCAAATTTCAAAGATATATTACTATAGTATACGAATATATATATATATATATATATATATATATATATATATATATATATATATATATATATATATATAGTACCTACTGGATATAGTACTATATGTCACAATAACAGAAACATTAACTCAGAAGTATGAACGAATGTTCTATCATCTTATCAGAAGAGGTTTGTTTGTGTTTTTAATATTAGGTTTTAAAAGACGTCATCTGTTATTAAGTTCAGAGCTGTGCACCCGGTTAGAGAGATACGGATAAATCTGAGGGGTCACGATGACATGATTAATGTTAGAGAAAATGAAACAATCTGATGCCAAATCCAAAGAGTCTTTTTAGTTTTGGGACATCTGGAATAGAACAGCGTCCTGCTTTTAGCATGGCAGACGTCACCGGGACTGATCTTCAATAGCATTTTAGATTTTACCATTACTTAGTTGACAACTGAAGCCAAAAAGAGGAGAAAATAAATCAAATAAAAGAGCTGACAAGACTATGGTTTATCTTTTCTAATATCTTAATACTTTTTAAAGCCTGTAAATACCCTGTAGTTGTTCCCAGCCACCAAAGCAAGGACACAATCAATATATATTGAACAAGTAAAGAGTTCTCATTGAATTAGTACAAATATACTTAAACTGCACAGGGGCATCATGTACAAACATGCGGCACACAAAAAACGTGAGTACGCAACTTTCTACGCTCACGGTCGGATGTTTGAAAATGGATTTGAACGTGGAAAGTTGCGGTCCTTCACTCACACATCAAGGCTGGTGTACGCACTTTTCTGAGGTTTTGTCCGTTGGCGACACTCACTGGTGATGCAGTGAAGTCCAGAATATGAGGAAACGTGACGTCAGCAATAAGTTCACGACCACGTGAAGACACGACAGTCCCCACATCACCAGATAAGTTACACAAGAGTGGAGCTGCAACAATCTCACAATCAACCACATGATCTGAACAAACAACTAAAGGATCTCAACGATGGAACCTGCAAATCCTGATGGAGCTTTGGCTCCGTTAGAGGAACCTGCTGATGATCAGATCACACCGACCTGCTGGTCCAGGACTAAGACTGGACCATCAGCTGGTTTAGTCTGGACCTGCTGGTCCAGGACTAAGACTGGACCATCAGCTGGTTTAGTCTGGACCTGCTGGTCCAGGACTAAGACTGGACCATCAGCTGGTTTAGTCTGGACCTGCTGGTCCAGGACTAAGACTGGACCATCAGCTGGTTTAGTCTGGATCTGCTGGTCCAGGACTAAGACTGGACCATCAGCTGAATTCCCTGCACAGATTCACGTTGACATCCACGCACTCTTTGTACACGAGGCTCCTGTTCTTTTACAGAGGTTTTATCGAGGGAAGAAACACATCAAGTACACAGAATCCTGCATTTTACCCCGACAAATCAAACACTTGATGGTCACCTTGTAGTTTCGGCAGGTGGGGTTGAAAGCGTTGGTACCACAGGCAAACAACGTTTCATCATTTCGGGGGACCAGGACTTTCACATAGTTGTAGCACTCGTCCTAAAACACACAAACAAGAAATAATGTGAAAGATTAAACCGCAAACACTCACACATGGCTGCTTTCATGCTGCAGTGCACTTGAACCTCACAACAAAGAGCATCATAGTCAGACTGAGAATAAAATGGCATAAGGAAAAGTGAGGAAGAGAAACTCACGCTGTTCTTCCCTCTCACTGTGCACTTGCTGACGTCTTTGGACTTCCAGGTCAACCTCTGAAACGCAGGAGGAGAAAGAGCACATAGTCATCTTCCTGGGGCTGCCTACTGAAGGGTATTGTTGATTAGAAATAGGAAGACGCGGGTGAAGAGCCGCCGCCAACGCCACTTGAGCTGTTTGAACAAACACCTGAGGTCAATCAGTGAGCGCTGCTGAGAGACGCTAGGACCAAACTTAGCAGAGTAAATTACAGCTGAACAAACACATCTACCATCGGGAGTTTCATTAAGCAATCATAACTGTCTTTGTTCCAAACATTACAATAGCCATGATGGCCACTTGCAGATTTGAATCTTTTAGAATCTCAGTACATCTCAAATCAAATGATTTGTTTTTTTACTTCCCTTTCTTTCATTTGATTGTTCTTGAGAGCTTTCCACATGAAATGAAGATTAATTGAATCCTTGCTTGTCATTCATAGAGCCGAGCTCTTATGACCCATCATTCAGACCAGCAATAACAACAGAATTATCTCCATGGCAACTGGGGAGCACCCATCAATGAAAGAATGACTAAGAGCTCAGACAGGAAGAGGTAGGAGAGGAAAAGAAAAAGAAAAAGGTACGCAGCTGGAACCAACAGCTGCCTGATGGTCTCCATGTTGCAGTGAGGTTTATATGTACTCCGTCACTGCAGGACATGTTTACAAGCTCCAAATCGGACCAATTTAACCACAAGGAAAGCTTCAAGCCCACTGTACCACTGTTGTGACAGAGGGCTTGATTATAATCACAATGCTTTTTATTACATGATGCACCCACATTATCTTTCTATAGTAGTTTGCTTGAAAATGATCATAAGACACACAACATCTCAGTCAGAAAAGTAGCACATACGATGCAGACTCCTAGGGAAGTTTCTCTCAGGTCGCCTTTTAAGATCCACACACGTAAATATCAGTGTGTTTTTTCCGCAGAGATCCAACTCTCTGTGCATGAAGACGAGGGCGGAAACATCAGCGACTAACGGCAGACGGGTGTGAGGACTAAACAAGCAGGACTGTCTTGAAATCACAAACCTCACCTAAACAAACTGCTGTCAGAGCAGGTTCCCGCTGCGCTGTGTGGAGGTGTGTTTTACAACATCACCTCTGGGATAACATGTATTAACCTTTTCATTTCTAGGATTTCTCAGGCTGACCCTCGTTTCCACCTAATGTTTGATTCTTCTTATTTCCACCGTCGGTCTCAGTCATGTAGCTTCACGGTGATCCTTTCATGGTTCTTGAACACATTACACTTGATAGCTAATCTGCATGGGAGGTGAAACTGGTTCAAGAACTCAGAAAAGCAAGTCTAAGCCTTGTATGTACATGTTCAAAACTAAAGAATTTGAACTGATATTTGGAGGAGTCATATACAGGACCGTCTCAGAAAATTTTAATATTGTGATAAAGTTCTTTATTTTCTGTAATGCAATTAAAAAAACTAAAATGTCATACATTCTGGATTCATTACAAATCAACTGAAATATTGCAAGCCTTTTATTATTTTAATATTAATGATTATGGCTTACAGTTTAAGATTAAGTTTCCCAGAATATTCTAATTTTTTGAGATAGGATATTTGAGTTTTCTTAAGCTGTAAGCCATGATCAGCAATATTAAAATAATAAAAGGTTTGCAATATTTCAGTTGATTTGTAATGAATCCAGAATGTATGACATTTTTGCATTACAGAAAATAAAGGACTTTATCACAATATTGTAATTTTCTGAGACGGTCCTGTAGATCGTCTCCTGTCCCCATCGTCAACAATAACCACCACCCTGTGCCCGTGATCTGCCAGTACAACTGCATTTCAGTTCCCGTCGTTGTGTCACATATCTACAGTTATCTACAGTGATGGGTTAACTCACACAACTGTGGTCGGAATCATGGCGGAGGTGACAAAAAAAAAGGTAACAACCCTTTTTACTGAGCCAAAAGCGTAAATATCAGCACCATAAAAGCTGCTCTAACCTCCAGGATGGGGAGCTCCCATGAACTCAAAGCCATTAAAGTTCTTTTCTGCTTCTTCCTCTTCTTTAAGTGAATGCCAGAAAAACATTTTAACAGTTTTTGTAGAACCTAGTGAAAATGGTGCCACCCAAGTGTGAACGATTTACACGCTGAAAGATTTCCACAGGAAGGGAAGATTTTCAGAAGCAGAATGCATAACACTAGGAGAACTTGAATATATATTAATCATTCAATCTACGAGTTAAAAATACAGAGCATGAAGCAACAAAGTCCTCGTCCATGCTACTGAGGTGGAATAACTGATAACGAGTGTAACATTTTACATCAAAGACCTGCTGTAAGCCCAGTTTCCCATAATACACTGGGAGGCCCATTACAGTCGGAGCCACCCTGTAACCTTTTTTGGCTTTGATGCAGAGGAGTGTGCAGATCAAAAGAAACATGTCCTTTGTGCAGCTTCACATGCTACAAAGATGCTCTTATTTCCAATCTGGCGCCCTGATATTTACTGTACTTATTGTGCGAAAGGAAAAGAGTTCTGGCACTCTTGTCAGGTGCCCCTGCCCAAATCTGATCCGTCGTCTGAGATCCACCTTCTCACCCAAAAACTTTAACAGATGCATTTCAAGATTGCTACAAGTTTTAGCTATTAGTTCCTTAAACAAAATTTTGTGGTTAATGTTCTAATCGTGTAACGAAACAACATTTGGAAAAAAAAAAAATGGATCATATCAATTTATATAATAAGCAGGGGTGAAAGTAAGCCGTAAGATCTGGTTACTCCGTACCACCAAAAGATTCTGTGCCGGTACGCAGTACCGGGAAAAAAAACAACAAATGACTGACAATAATCTTCACATACAGCGGGTCTGGAACTCTGATCTCTCACACAGAAGACGGCGGCGCTGACCGCTCAGCCATGACTCAGCTCTGACGGACATAGTGATATAATCTTGCTACACTAAAGTCCAGACCTGTTTTTTCGTACGAATAATTTTAAAAATATTTGTACAATATAAATATTAGTAAAACCCCACTATTTGTGCTTTTGTGAATAGCGTATTCCAGTCTATACTTCCTAAACACACACACTGCATGGAAGGGAGCGTTTGATTTATTGTTCACGTAAGGTTAGTTTTTTTTTTTCACGACCAAACCATGCACTTAATTTATGTCATTTGCTCCGGGCAATGACAAAAAATAAATGATTCCACCAAAATTCCAAAGATTTTTGTGGTTGGCTGACATTACAGCATATTTCTGATTGGTTTTCATTCCTCGTTTCAGGAAAAGAAAAAAAGAAAAAAGCTGCAAAAATGCTGAAGTAACGTTTTTTTTTTAATGTTTTAAGTGTTTTGCTTTGATGAAAAAAATACATAAGAAGTTATCATCCATTTCAATGCACACATTGTAAGAGACATTTTACTCATCATCATCTCTTCTCTTCAGCTGCTGATGAATTTAACTGTAAATTATTTCTAATTTTAAACAAAACAAATTGTTATGATTTTGAAAGTTTTGTCAACTTTTACAAATTATTCTGTGACAATCCTTGGTCCGGACTGGCCTTTATTTACACCATTAAAATAAATCATTTGCTATATATAGGCCTACACAGTGTCAAGTGTTTCTCATTTCTACACCGTACAAGCTTTAAAAATTGAATGCGTGTTCAGGGATGAAGAAGCTGGTGGTGGGAGGAGAAGAAGCCATGAAGGTTGGGGTCGTAGTACCAGCAAGAACTTTTATCTACTGTCAGCCCTGATAATAAGTGTATATGATACAACGGAAAGAAGAAAACAAAACACTGCGGGTCTTTTGAATTGATTTAGCGAATTATCTTTAAAAGTCTCTTTTTAGTTTGGCGCTTCATTGACATCAGGCAGCAGCTCTGGAAACGCTGAGAAATACAAAAGTAACCTGCTCACTCCCACATCCGGGATATTCAACACATGTTTGTGTTCACTGGAAGCAATAGATCCAAAAATAAGCTGTTTATTATACAAATGTACTCACCAGCTGTGGGACAAACTCCTCTGGAGCCGTCGTCAGGTTCACAGCAAACACGTGATCTCTGCAGGTTCAAAGCAGAGAGTCAGGGCTCACGGTGCAGATACGCAGAGGATTCAACGGATGTTCAGCTTCATACTCTTGTTTGGATGCATTTATTCAGAGGAGTCGTTTTTGTTTCAAATCCTGCATTAAACGTGTGTTTCCTGTCACATCTCCAGTTCTGCTGGAGTCAATGCTAGTACCTGTATTTTTAGCTCACTTTGCACAGACGTCAGTTTTGTCTCCTAGCTCCTATTTTCTTGATCGTTATGTGCAAAAGAGACAAACCTTTGCCTGAGTCTGTTTTTTATTACACTCTTAGAATGACTCAAACCTGACCAAGATTCTCTTTGGAGGAAGAGAGTTGAGGTAAAAACAAAAGATGAACTCACATTCATATTGGAGGAAAATTAAAGTATCTCATTTGTAAATCAAATAATGTTCCACAAACTCTTTGAGCAGCCCAGTAACCGCCTGGAGTATCTGATTTATAATTCAATCCAAATGCTCAGAATTGTTTAGTTTCTTTCCCCCCAGAATTTAAACTGTTTATTTCATTTTGGTTTGAGCCCAAAATCCAAACATGATTAATCAACTACATTAAAAAGACAAGCAGCAAATCTGTACACACACCACCCTGAAGGTAAAGACAAAAAAGGTGACTAAAATAATGACATCTTTATTTAATTTTGGATTAATTTGATCAACTAAGTGACTGCGTTTCCATGCATCAATAACCCTTTTAAAACCCGAATATTAGCAATAACCTGAATTTGCACGGCCACGTAAACACCAATAACCACTTTGAATAACCTGAATTTGCTCATATTCTGGTTTTTAAAAACCCCAATATGAGCCCTGGGTTACTCCTTTTAAAACCTGAATATTGGGTCATGTAAACGCCAAACAGAATATCCCCATCAAACAGAACATGAATGTGTTTTCTGCACATGCTCTGTTCACAAGGAATCCTGGTCTTTTGAGTCCAGGAAGTTCTTATAAACACGGAGAAACCAAGACCAGGAGGAGACTAATCACTTCATAAATGTAATGAAGGATATGAACATTTCTGCATTTGTAGACGGTACAAAGTACCGGGATAGAAGATTTACAAGAAGGTGAGAGAAAAGTTGCACGAAGCAGCATTTGTTTTGAATTTGGATACAGGAAGAAGAAGCAGAAATGACGGGAATTGTGTCATGATGTTCTCCGTGCGTCGCTGGTTTGATCCAGATATCTCGAATGATTAATTACAATGTTAACGGAATATTCCCAATGTTTCAGTAACCGGAATATTAGCAATAACCCCAATTTTGACTGCATGTAAACATAGTCAGTGTCTGTTTTTCTGCGTGTGCCCACCTAGCAGCGATGTAGAGCATATGATTGATCCGTAACATTCTCTGGAAGTCCAGGCCCAGGCGCAGCGTGTCGTTGTCCTGGAGCAAGCCCTGGAAACCTGGATACTGGTACGATTCTGGAAACATACACACACTACTGCGTAAAGGCATGTACAATCTTCAAATAACAGATTTTGTGTGGGACTTATCAAAAACACAGATCTCAATTAATCACTTAAAGGTTAGCTTTTACTACCTGAAATATGAGGCCATGAAGCAGCAGATAATCAGAGGGCTTTTACAGATAAACATAATAGCTGTTAGGCATTAAACCCCTGACCGCCGGCCAATCAGAGAGCTTCACTCACGCTCCGAGCCGACCACGCTGAGCGGCTCCATGTCTTTGGGGAACGACGTGCTGGAGGCCGACTCACACAGGAAACATGAAGAGAGTAGGATGAGCAGCTGAACTGCTGATCGCCACGGCGACGGCCAGTCAGTCGTAGCCATGATGTAGGAGAGCTTGTGGGTGGTGGCGACGTCAGCCGGTCATAGCAAACATCCGCTGCCAGGAGACAGAGAGGAGGAAAAGTGAAGAGTTAAATGTTGCGATCTGTAGCCAGCAATTATTAAGAATTATCATTTAACCCTGCCATTAGCCCAGCATTAACCTGGAGGACACCACAACTAAACTTGTAATCAATTACAGGAATTAGCATAAAGCTGCCATGTTTGTGTTGCTGTTGCCAACACAGAAATATAATTAAATACACAGTCATTAATATTATCATTAATATCACAGATTCACACATTCAACTCCCAGGATTTGTTCTATCATATAACGGAACAACTTAGAAGAGGACGTGATGCAGACACGCGGAGAGACGGCTCCTGCAGGTTCATTACAAGACAGAGAAAAGAAAAGTCTAGTAATTATACTGGGAAGAAATATCACATAGCTGACATGTTGCCAAGTACAAAATATCAAACCACTTTTTCCCTCCCAGAGCCATTTGAAGACAAAACTAAAACATTTTTAAAAGACTTTGAGTAGTGAAATAATCACTTAAACACCGTTTGGGCAGCAAATGTTCCAATCCATGATGAAAATAGTTGGGATAATTAAGCCCAATCAGTTTCATTTATACGTTCAACATGTAGAAAGGAAAATGCTAACATAAGTAGTCAGTGAGAAGCCCAGGATGTGTTTGTGTGTCTAAAATAAGAAAATACAAGAAGCTTGGACAAATGTGGGGGATTTGTCTTTCACATATTGCCAATCTAAAAACAATTAAAAAAAAGGGGGGTGTCTGAGTCACAGCTCTCTGAAAATAGCTGATCTTTCTGCGTGTTCCTTAAATCATTCATTTTCTGTTTGGAGTCGGAGCTCAGCCCTGATGTCAATTCTCATTCAGTGAGACAGGGCTAATACGCGCACGTGCACACACACACGCACACACAGAGAGAAAAATGGCTTAATTTAGGACCAGTTCAAGACACTTTGACACTTCTCGCAGCTGATTCATTGCAATATTTAGGCCTTGTGCAGTCACAGAGCACACACACACACACACACACACACACACACACACACACACACACACACACACACACACACACACACACACACACACACACACACACACACACACACACACACACACACACACACACACACACACACACACACACACACACACACACACACACACACACACACACACACACACACACACACACACACACACACACACACACACACACACACACACACTTATCTCTGCTCAACGATCAGAACTGTTGTTACATCTGCCGAGCAGGTTGTTCAGTTTGTACCTTCACCAACGCGAGATGTGACACGTGAGTGTTTGATCGTTGTTGTCAGTCTGTCAAGATGCTGACAGGCTGGAACCAGTAAACCTGCTGAACAGTAAAGTTTCATTTAGGATCACTGTTCAGAGCTGTGTTTGTCTGAGTGCGTGTGTTTGCTGTTCTCAGTAGGATCACGCATAAAAGAATTGGATTTTAAGGTTGTTTTTTTGCACGAGTGGTGACAAACAGCTACCATGAAAGGATCGTCTGATATTCTTCTGACATTCAAGGAAGTTTCTTTGAAGAATTAAAGCAAATGTGTTACCTCACACAGTAGTACAATAAATAAAACGCACGGTTATGAAGCTCTTTTCTCTAAAATGCTGCCAATAAAAGTTGGTGCATGAACTTTACTTTCAAATAAAATGAAATATTTTTACAGTTTTAACAGTCAGTTACTGTATTACAGCATATCAGTCTTATACAGCTGATGGAAATGAATAGGACCCAATTCTCTCATTTCTTACTTTCTAACTGTTCAATAAAAAGGGGGGACTTTTAACAGGACTTTATTTTGGGGGGGGGGTGACTAGAGTACAGAGTGGTGCAAATTAAAGTAGATTTCATGATTTAATTCCAGCCAGTAAATCAGTTTCTAATTAAGGCTCAGCCATTTCCTCATAATAAACTCTGGCACCTCAGGCTCAAGCCTGTTTATCTCTTCACACAAACGTCAATATTACCTAATAAAAGCCCTTTAAAGAACTAATTGACTCTGTTCTGGCTGCAAGAGGACTAAACGCCAGACGGACTGACGGATTGATCGGACTGGATTTCAGGATCACGACGACCTCCCGCTCTGTTTGGAGCTTTGAGGCAAAAAGACCTTCTGATAATGCTGTTGTTTCCAGAACCACTACAAAACATTCAGAAGCCAAAGGGTAGCATTAAAATGTATAACTCTTGTCAAGAAAAAAAAATGGTTTCTTCTAGAGAAGACTGCACTTTTTCATTTCATGTTTCAGCTAATTCACACTGTCAAAATCAAACCACTTTCTTCTCATCCACCTCAACCTTATCTCATTGTTATATTCTACCTGAGAAAAACATTTGAAAAACATTACAGTTTTCTTCACTAGATTATCTGAACGTAGTTTTCAAGAGTTACTGCGATCAGTGTTGGGCAAGTTACATCCAAAATATAATACATTATATATTACTAGTTACTGTCATTTGAAAGTAATTAGTTACATTACAATATTACTATATCTGAATTGTAATGCGTTACACTACTTGTGTATTACTTTTGAGTTACTTTCAACAAAATAGCAAAAAAAGATAAATCTTGTCCCACTGGCAGATTTTTCTACTTATTTCAAGTGAAAATGTACTTGAAACAGGTGAAAATTGTCAAATAAGTTATTTTTCTGGTGTTATTTTTCTGGTGATGACTCTAAATGTTGAAATAGCAGTAAAACCACATTCATTGATGAAATGACATAAGGGATGGAAAGGAGGGATGGCAGTTTTACAGGGGGGATGATTTGGACCGTTTTTATTTCAGGGGGGGATGATTTGGACCGTTTTTATTTCAGGGGGGATGATTTGGACTGTTTTTATTTCAGGGGGGATGATTTGGACCGTTTTTATTTCAGGGGGGGATGATTTGGACCGTTTTTATTTCAGGGGGGGTGATTTGGACCGTTTTTATTTCAGGGGGGGATGATTTGGACCGTTTTTATTTCAGGGGGGATGATTTGGACCGTTTTTATTTCAGGGGGGGATGATTTGGACCGTTTTTATTTCAGGGGGGATGATTTGGACCGTTTTTATTTCAGGGATGATTTGGACCGTTTTTATTTCAGGGGGGATGATTTGGACTGTTTTTATTTCAGGGGGGATGATTTTGACTGTTTTTATTTCAGGGGGGATGATTTGGACTGTTTTTATTTCAGGGGGGGTGCCATCACATCACCCCTCATCCCCCCTCAACTCGAATACTGCTCACACGGAACTCAGAACTTCTTCATAAATAACTCCCAGAGAGAAAAAAAACACCAGCAAGCTAACAAACAAACCAATAAAGCTCTCAGAGTTAACAAAACGAACCAGCAATCATCAACTCGCAGCTGTTTTAACCTCTCCTCCTGATGGGCTGCAGGTGTGGTTTAAGGCTGATTTATGGTTCCGCGTTACACCAACGCAGGCCATACGTCGTGGGTTACGCGAACTACTGCGTACCCTACGGCGAAAGCTCTGCGTCGATTTAACGCGGAACCATAAATCCGCTCTCACAGCGCGACTGACTGTGAGCCCGGCTCTGTTCCTCGCCGACTCCGCGCTCATATATATTTAATAAATGTATAAAGCCCATATATTTATAAAGCCTCACTTGGCCGAGCTCTAACGCTGAGACCATGGTAGATTTAAGTTACACGCGGACACGCCGCACTGTTGACTTTTGTAACGCGTTACCCCCAACACTGACTGCGATCACCGTGACTAAGCCTGCACTCATTTCTGTAATTGAAACATCTTGTTACCCTCTTCGTCATTGCATGTTTTCCACTGTCTGAACATGATCATCTTGCTGGCAGGGACAATTTGTCATTTAAATAGCTAAACCAATGCTTCACAAAAGGTTCAAAGAGACACCACACTGAGCTTTAAAGTGATTACTATTGTAAAATGCCAATATTCAGTTTAGTTCATAATTGGGAGCTGGTTTGGTGGCTGTCATCAGCCCACTGGACAGGGTTTGATCAATTTTCCCATTTACCGCTGGATTAATCAGTATCATGCTGCTTACTGCATAACCTGACCATATTTAACTCATTCCTTTCCTCTGTTCAGCTTACAGCACCGTGAAGAAATGGAAGGATAAGCTTTCTTTTTTGCAGACATCTTTTGAAAGAATAGCATAAAAATGTCCAGGTACCAAGTGATACTTAAAAATTAAACACAAAATAAAAATAAAATAAAACTTAAGAGGTGCTTTGCTGGCTTTGGATTACAATATTTTGCACCCAAGGTTTAAACTGTGACTACGTTTACATACAGTCAAAATTCAGTTATTGCTAATATTCCGGTTACTGAAACATTGGGAATATTCCGTTTACATGGTAATTAATCATTAGGATATCTGGATCAAACCAGCGACGCACGGAGAACATCATGACACAATTCCCGTCATTTCTGCTTCTTCTTCCTGTATCCAAATTCAAAACAAATGCTGCTTCGTGCAACTTTTCTCTCACCTTCTTGTAAATCTTCTATCCCGGTACTTTCTACCGTCTACAAATGCAGAAATGTTCATATCCTTCATTACATTTATGAAGTGATTAGTCTCCTCCTGGTCTTGGTTTCTCCGTGTTTAGAAGAACTTCCTGGACTCAAAATACCAGGATTCCTTGTGAACAGAACATGTGCAGAAAACTAATTCCTGTTCCGTTTGATGGGGATATTCCGTTTGGTGTTTACATGACCCAATATTCGAGTTTTAAAAGGAGTAACCCAGGGCTCATATTGGGGTTTTTAAAAACCTGAATATGAGCAAATTCTGGTTATTCAAAGGGGTTATTGGTGTTTACATGGCTGTGCAAATTCAGGTTATTGCTAATATTGGGGTTTTAAAAGGGTTATTGACTGAATGTAAACGCAGTCATTGATATACAATAAATGTATTCTTAAAATGTGCTGCCATTTCCCTCCATATTTCTGTGGAGCAGTGCACTGTCCTGGCTGTCCAGGCCCAGGTGGCTCTGGTGCCTCCCGTCGCTCTCCATCGCTGCTGGGATATCTGCAGTGCCTGACAGGTGTCTGCCTCTGTCGGGGCCCCCGCCCCAGGGGTTGCAGGAGTGTTCCCGGGTCTGGGGGGCTGGAGAGGTGGGTGGGTGGTGCCTGGGTCGGCTCACGGGTCTGGCCGTCAGGGCTCTGGGGGCTTGTGTTGGTGTGGTGTTGGGGAACTCCTGGTGGTCATGTTGGGGTGCTGGGTGTGGGGCTGCTGGGGGGGACTGCACTGGGGTGTATTTGGTGACGGCATGGCGGGACTGGGGGGGCGGGGGATCTGGGTGGGACTGGGGGGGCGGGGGATCTGGGTCATCTCAGGGTGCACTGTATATGTGGCTGTGAGTGTGTATAGGAGTATCAGTGTCTATCTGAATGTCAATTTACAATGTTAATATTTAGCATTACAACGTTAATATTAGATTCCTTTCTGCATTACTTTATATGCATACATTTTTTTTTGAAAATTCATAAGACTCAGAAAACCAGATGGATATGGAATATTGGAGAAGGGGTAGGATTTAAATAGGTTTTTCTTCTTCCTACCCCTTTTCAGACGTGTTAAGCAAGATTTGTGTGTTGTGTGTAGTGTCATGCACATAGGTGTGTGTATATAAATAGGTGTGTGCACATTGGGTATAGATTTATTTTCATAGATGTATTTATTTTGTGTACATTCTGTTAAAGTAGATTCATTTATTTATATGAAATGTATTTACAAGGGATTCTGTATGTTCAAAATGTGTGTGTGTGCACATTTATTTGTATACAGATGCATAGATTCATACTAGAGTTAACGTTGTTATACAATGGTTTTGGCATGTCTGGAATGAAACAATAAATGAAATGAAGCAGTTTAACAGTGGAAAGATATTTACAATTAGGGATGCCCCGATACTGATACTGGTATCGGTATCGGGGCCGATACTGCTCTCATATACGCAAAAATTCTCCAATACCACGCACCGATACTTCATTGTTGTTGTAGTTACTGGTTAGTGACTCTAGGGGGAGACGTTCCCCGGGTCAGTCTGCAGCCTGGCTGAGCAGCAGCAGCAGAGCTGCTGCTCTGTGGCTGTAGCTGCTGTTCCGTGTTTCAGTTTGTTCTATCTTCCCTAATTATACAAACTTACTCACAGGGAACTTTATTAAACACTCCACGTAATTCACAGTACAACATAAACAATCCCATTGTTACATTCCGGTTAGCCGTTAGCCGCGCCGACAGCCCGCAGTCTTATTTTGAAATATGTCCACACTGCTGACGTCCCGCTTGCTTTAACTGTCGCTATCTTGCCTGAAACGGCACTGGCAGTCTCACTCACTCTCCTCCCACCACCACGCTAAGCTTAGCCGACTAGCGGCTAACCGGACTGTAACCATGGATCTATTATTACTGGATGGAAGACCGAAAATGGCCGCCCATTCATTTCAATGTAAGTTGCTCGCCTGGCGCATAAGCCGAAAAAGTTCCTTACTTCCGGGTTTACTTCCGCGTTGTGGGGCCCATAGAGCATGCGAAGTTGAGTCACCTCCCATGATGCTCTGGGGCCTCCCATCATGCCCCGGGGCAATAACGCGAGTATTAATATAATATGTATTAATATAATATATTAATATATACATTATATATGAATTAATATAATATATTAATTAATGTATATTACATGTATAGTATTACATGTAATAATATACATTATTACATGTTATCCACCTTGGATAACTACCACCAACCAACCTCTCTCCAGCTCTCTCACCAACTTCACTGCGGTATCAGAACACACCATCTCAGAACTCATCCGTAAAGCCAAAACCACCACCTGTCAGCTTGATCCCCTCCCCACCCTGCTTGTCAAAGCATGTCTGCCCCCATGATTACTGAAATAATTAACTCTTCCCTCACCACTGGAACTGTTCCCCCAATCCTCAAACTAGCTGCCATCACACCCACCCTAAAAAAACCCGGTGCAGACCCATCCGACCTCAATCATTACAGGCCCATCTCCAACCTTCCCTTCATCTCCAAAACTCTGGAAAGGGTGGTTGCAGCACAATTACAGTCCCACCTCAAATCAAATAACCTCCACGAACCCTTGCAATCTGGTTTCCGCCCCAATCACAGCACTGAAACAGCCCTGGTTAAAATCACCAACGACCTCCTCCGTGCAGCTGACTCTGGCCTACTCACCATCCTCATCCTCCTGGACCTCAGCGCAGCTTTTGACACCATGTACAAAACACAACTCAAAACCCACCTGTTCAAACTTGCCCATTCACTATGACCGGACATCACGCACTACTTCCCACCAGTTTGTTTGTCTACTGTTATATTATTTGTACTGTTGCTTTTATGGATGTTTTATTGTATTTTAATTGTATTTCTTGTTTTTATTATGTAAGGTGACCTTGGGTGACGTGAAAGGCGCCTCCAAATAAAATGAATTATTATTATTATTTATTTATTGGGCAGCATGGTGGCTTAGTGGTTAGCACTGTTGCCTCACAGCAAGAAGGTCCCCGGTTCGACTCCCAGGCCCGGCAGGGGCCTTTCTGTGTGGAGTTTGCATGTTCTCCCCGTGCTTGCGTGGGTTTTCTCCGGGTACTCCGGCTTCCTCCCACAGTCCAAAAACATGCATATTAGGTTAATTGGTGATTATAAATTGTCCGTAGGTGTGAGTGTGATTGTGAGCATGGTTTGTGTGTCTATATGTGTGGCCCTGTGATGGACTGGTGACCTGTCCAGGGTGTAACCCCTGCCTCTCACCTAAAATAAGCTGGGATAGGCTCCAGCAGACCCCCGTGACCCCGCAAGGGATAAAGCGGGTAAGATAATGAATGAATGAAAAAATGAATATTATTATTATTACATATATTATTAATGTATTAATATAATTACATAATATATATTAATATAAACATCCGTGGAATGCACGGACACGGCTGTGACGTCAGCCGTGACGTCACGCCCAGAAAGAGACTTTTCTTTGACTTTTCTGGCCGTTATAAAACATTTTTGACGGATATAAAGTCCATGACTTAAAAATATAGAATACAAAGATTAGTAATTGCCGGTGATTACAGCTGGATGTGTCCTGTGAACAGTTTTAGAGGCTTCTCTTTTACTATTGCGGTCTATGGGAAAAAAGCTTTCTGGGCCACATGGGATTTTTTGTTGCAGTACTGGGAAAAATCGGCGTGTCTTCTGAGTGCGAGACTGGGGGGCTGACTGTAACAGTGGGATTGTTTATGTTCTTCTTCTTCTCTGTTTTATTGGAGCAACCAACTTTAAGGTGCATACCGCCACCTACTGTACAAGAGTGTGTAACATCATTCCATTTAGCCTGTTTTTTTAATTCTATTTGATTGTTTATGTTGTTTCACACGGGCGGCTTCAGGTGAAGCACCGCACATGCTCAGTTGATGTTCCTGCGACGAGACTAGAGCGCGGAGGAAAGACCGGCAGGCTGAGTTTTGTTTAAAATTGAATTTCTGTTGCAAATAAAACCTGTCTACCAATTCATTGCATTTTTCATTACATTTTTAGCCTAGTTATTTTTGTGGTAGAAGTATCGGATTCGGATCGGTACTCGGTATCGGCGAGTACACAAATAAAAATAATAGGCTGTTTTTAAAGTTTCACATATCACTTTAAAACGCTTTGACAGTCATTTGTATTAAATTTTGTTTATTTCAAGTCATCTCAAGATATTTTAAGTTATATTAGTTTCAAGTTATATTAAAGTTTTAACTTCAAGTTATATTAAATACAGTTTGATTTTTATTTGAATTAAATTGTGATTCATTATAATTTAATTTGATTAAATATTGGTCCAACTAAGAGCTAAGGCCATTCACAAAGTGGGAAACTGTGTGTCACAAAGAAAAAGTTGTTCCACTCTCTAGAATATTTTCTTTCCTTTGTAGGACAGAGTTATCACCTAACTTGTACGAAATGGAAGTTCCGTTGGCAGCTGAAGCGTACAAGTATTGCATTTAAAAACACTATCAAGATCATCGTCAACATCCTCACAGAGCCATGGTCTTCCACAGTGTATTCAAGCAGTGACGATTCTGTAAAAGCCTCTGCATCAATGGCACTCAGTGTCCTAGTGTTAGTTGTGAGGGACTCAGCATCTTCTAAATGTTAGCACAGTGAAATGCCTCTACTTACAATGCCCACATCCTCCAGGAAAATGTGGAAAGATGGTGGAAAGTGGACTGCTTCTCTGACAGGCCTAGCAGCAACAACCAAGAAGCAATTCCTGAGCAATTAAACCGCATTCCTGCCACCACTAGGTCACGTAATGGATTGCAGCACATTGGTATTGTTAAAATGCACATTGGTATTGTTAAAACGAAGTTATTGTTAAATTTAGGGAGGCCATTGCTTATCTTACGACAGTGCGAAATAGTGATGTAGTCGAGGCCAGTGACCTGGGTTCTACCTCTGCAGATGTTGATTTCCTTGCTAGTAACACTGCTGATTTGTTGCATTCAGCTTTAGATGAAGTTGCTCCTTTGAAAAGGAGGGTTTCTAGCCACAGGAGCTTAACTCCCTGGTATAATTCAGATATCCGCATGTTGAAACAAAACGTGCGTAAAATGGAAAGGAAGTGGTACTCTTGTAGGTCTGTAGACTCTCATCGTGAATGGAAAGATATTCTAATAGTATATAAAAAAGCCATTCGCAAAGCCAGAACAGCTTATTATTCAACGTTGATAGAGGATAACAAAAGTAACCCACGTTTTCTGTTCAGCACTGTAGCCAGGCTGACAAAGAGTCACAACTCTGTTGAGCCGTGCATTCCTGCAGCTCTCAGTAGTGAGGACTTTATGGGCTTCTTCAACAGTAAAATCGCGAGAATTAGAGAAGAAATCAACCAGCCGGTTGTAGGTGTTTCTTCAGCTTTAGCGACTTCCCTAGGCTCTGACTTGTCTCTAGACTGTTTTGATCCTATAGACCTCCCTGAGCTGACTTCACTCGTTAATAGAGCTAAGTCAACCACATGTATGTCAGACCCCATCCCGACTCGACTATTCAAAAATGTTTTTTCTCTCATTGGTACGACAATACTGGACCAAATTAACTTATCCCTAAGTTTAGGATATGTACCACAGGTTTTCAAAGTCGCAGTAATTAAACCTTTACTTAAAAAACCTTCTCTTGACCCAGACACCTTAGCTAATTATAGACCAATTTCCAACCTTCCATTTGTGTCTAAAATTCTGGAAAAGGCAGTTTCAAGCCAGTTATGTGACTATTTGTATAGAAATGATCTGTTTGAAGTCTTTCAGTCAGGGTTCAGAATGCATCATAGCACAGAGACAGCACTTGTTCGAGTCACGAATGACCTCCTTATGGCCTCAGATAAGGGATTAGTGTCCATACTGGTTCTACTGGACCTCAGTGCTGCTTTTGACACTATAGATCATGGCATTTTACTGCCCAGGTTAGAGCATGTTGTTGGGATTAAAGGGACAGCTCTATGTTGGTTTAAATCGTACCTATCTGACAGGTTCCAGTTTGTTCATGTACATGAGGTTTCTTCAGAACAGTCAAGGGTCTGTTATGGTGTTCCGCAGGGTTCAGTGCTAGGGCCAATCTTGTTCAGTTTATACATGCAGCCGTTGGGAAGTATAATCCAGAATCACGGCATACAATTTCATTGTTATGCTGATGATACGCAGCTCTATTTGTCTATGAAGCCGGATGAAACAGAACCGTTAGTTAAACTTCAGGCATGTCTTAGGGACATCAAGGACTGGATGTCCAGAAATTTCCTGCTTCTAAATTCAGATAAAACAGAGGTTATCATTCTTGGTCCAGAGCATCTTAGGAAGGGATTAGATGGTGTTGCGATGGCTTCCAGTGCAACTGTGAGAAATCTTGGTGTTATTTTCGATCAGGATTTGTCGTTTAAACCATATGTCAATCAGGTTTGTAAAATAGCCTTTTTCCATCTCCGTAATATTGCAAAGATTAGGAAAATCCTCTCACAGAGTGATGCAGAAAAACTAGTTCATGCGTTTGTATCTTCTAGACTAGATTACTGTAATGTGTTGTTAGCAGGATGTCCAAGTAATTTGCTGAATAGGCTCCAGCTGATCCAAAATGCAGCAGCACGAGTACTGACAGGAATTAGCAGGAGAGACCACTTCTCTCCAGTGTTAGCGTCGCTCCATTGGTTACCCGTAAAATTCAGAATCCAATTTAAAATTTTATTACTTGCGTATAAAGCCCAACACGGCTTAGCTCCGCATTATTTGCAAGACCTGATAGTGCCTTATGTTCCTGTCAGAGCTCTCCGTTCTCAGAGTGCAGGTTTACTCGTAGTTCCTAGAGTATCTAAATGTAGATTTGGAGGGCGGGCGTTCTGCTATCAGGCGCCACTACTATGGAACCAACTTCCAATCTGGGTTAAGGGGGCTGACACCACCTCCACCTTTAAAACTAAACTTAAAACATTTCTGTTTAGTAAAGCCTATAGTTAGTGTTTAGTAAACCTCTAGCTGGTGTTGGTAAATCTCTAGGTAGTGTAAACTTTAGTGTGTCAGAGTCGCTCCTGTGGTTTCTTGTGCTGGCCCCCCCTTCTCCTCCCTTTTCTCTCTTTTGTCCATGTTGCAGCATCCTTTGCCGGACACCGGAACCTGCAGTGTGGGAGTGAGGGGGGCAGGGTAACGGCCCCTTTTGGGCGGGGGAGAATGTTCGTCCCTCAAGACTCCTCTCCCTGGCCCTGCCCCTTCTCAACCTTTCCCCGACCCTGCACCCCAACCTGGGACTTGATGATTGGGCCGGAGCTTCGGGAGCTGCGTGCTGGCCTGCGGTCCCCACCCCTGGTCATCCCGTTGCTGGCCCCCCCTTCTCCTCCCTTTTCTCTCTTCTGTCCTGCAGGTGGCCGTGGGTGGCTTGTAGCTTGCATTACGGAGCACAAGTCTTTTCCTGACCCTGCACCCCAACCTGGGACTTGCTGATTGGGCCGGAGCTTCGGGAGCTGCGTGCTGGCCTGCGGTCCCCACCCCCGGTCATCCCGTTGCTGCTTCCACCTGCCTGCTGTGCTATTGCCGTCCCTGACCCACCAGTCTGGCCCTCGGCAGGAGGGTCCCCCCTGATGAGCCTGGTCCTGCTCAAGGTTTCTTCCCTCCTAAAGGGGAGTTTTTCCTTGCCACTGTTTGGCTTAAGGTTTTTCTCCCACTAGGGGAGTTTTTACCTGCCATTGTTTATGTAATAACTGCTCGGGGGTCATGTTCTGGGTATGGGTCTCTGTAAAGCGTCTAGAGACAACTCTGTTGTATTAGACGCTATATAAATAAAATTGAATTGAATTGAATTGAATTGGTATCTTATAGTAGACCAGTCTGCTGCAAAACTGCAGTGGCGTTAAAAAAAAAAAAAAAAGTAATTAAAGGAAACAATTCAAGTAAAAGTAAACCGTCTTAATCCCTACCAATTAATTAATGCCTAAAGCCATCTGCAGTATTTAGATTTTTTCATTTTTTGGAAGGGAGCTAAAACCTTCATCTGTTCGGGGAAATGGGAGATGCTATGCTAAATACGAAAGAAAAAATGAAGGTCATTGAAGTGGTGAAAGAAAAAAATGTAGAAACTTCACTTGAACACTTGTGTTAGTTGTGATTTGTCAGCACTATGAATAGCATGAATACTGTAATGAAAAAGGAATGGGGAAAACTAAAATGCTGTCCATGGTACTGATAGTGACTACTACACTGAGTAGAGCTGGTGAAGGCTACAGCCACATTCATGCCTTTTCATTTTAAAACTTAAAAAAAGTTTCATTATTCCAGCAAATTTTATCCTTGAAAACCAAAATTGAGGAAAATAAAAATAAAACGTTTTCTGCTGCAGTTGCCTTTTGTGGATTGGCAAACCAAAATCATTTGGAGACAATAACAGAAGTTGTCATGGTCCACTTCATTATTTACTCTTCTGGATTATACCCAGCCCTTTCTGATCCCCAAAGACTACAATTATATCACCTTCACTGCAAGATAAGACATGGCTAAATCCTAACTACGCCGTAAACAAATGCGGGGACAAACAGCAGGTGCTGGTAAGTTTGTTCTTCTTAAAAGCTGTTATGAAGACATTGGCTAAATATAATAATACTGCCATAGCCTACATGTATAGGAAGAAAGCCATTATGAGCGCAATTTGCATAGAGCAGTCATATACAGCAAAGTTTTCAGCATGTTTCCCCTTATGTGTGTATTCCTAGTGAGCATGGATAATTGTATGATATGCATTTAAGGGAATAAGTTACTTCATTGTGAACATAGCCATAAAGTCCATTCTAAACACTGGTCCTAAACACTGTCTTAGCAGTTAAGAGCATGCTTATTTTAGAATTAGAGAGCAAAAGTCACATAAAAGAGTTCTGAAAATGATTACACATAACCTATAAACTGCTTTCTTCCCTCTATTTGAACAGAACTGCATTTTCTGTGAGGATGATGATGAGGGAAATATTAGGCTTTTTCTTCATTCTTTCTTAAAAAAAACCTACTCCATCATGATTAAACTGCTTTAGGCTTCTCTTTAGATCAAAGAAGCATGCTATAATCAGACTTAGTACACACAAAGAAAAAAAAAACTCATCTCAAAAAAGATTTTTCTTCATCTATATTTCTTTTTCTCCCCAAATCCTTACCAATGTGTGCAAATCTCCCAAACATCAACCAAGACCTGGAGACTCATTTAAAAAGGTATATCATGCCACTTGATAAGACATGCAGAATTGGAAACACCTTTGTTTATTTGCTCCAAGGACCCGAGAAGACTTGGTTTTCTCAACAACAAAGCTTCATTTAGCATAAAGAAAAAAAGATCCTGCTTGTTAAATATAAGGTGCCACTGAGTGAGGTCCTTGACAGCTAGTTAGCTGTTAAGCTGCCCCTCACACAACAGGTTTATGGAAAATAGATCATCATGATGGAAATCCCACATCTTTGGTTTCATGTATGAAAATAAGGGGATTATATTTGTTTGTAGAATCCACGGAAGATTCACGACGGGAGCAGAATCTTATTGGCTTGTAGTAGCCACATCACACTGGACGGCTCATTGGTTGCTTTCCTCCTTCTCTGAGTTGGCAGGCTGAGGGGAGACCACTTTATAGAAATAGTTTTTTCCATCACAGGCATGTTGTACAAAAGTACCACACCAGTGAAGTATGAGATACATGTCACAGTGTGAGATAACAGGGTAGTACCAGAAAGTAGGGGAGGTTTTGAATTTCCACAGCAGTGTGAGGTAATACAGGCCATACCCATTCTTCTTTATGATCGCACAAGGACAAGTCCTCAGAGATTAGCATTCATCTGTAATTGTAGCTGCTTAATCTTTCTACGGGAGAGCCAAAGATTTTTAGTGGTGCGTACAAAGGAATGGTGCTTTTCCTTCGTCAAGTCCACCATTATCTCCTTGGTTTTGGAGACATTCAGATCTAGATTGGTCTTGCACAAAGCTGATAGTTCTACTATCTTGTCCGTGTATCGTTGTTGTGGATCAACCACAAAACTATGAGGTGAAAATACTTCCACAATCTGAAATGGAAATAAAAAGTTTAGAATGTATGGGCTGAAGTGAGTGAGTTTCAGAGTTTCAAATTGAAAAGCAATGAGAGAACACCACCAAAAAAGAAAAAAGAATCACGTGATCTCAACCTCACAGCTGTGTGGATGAAACTCTGAAAGGTGAATGTTGCAGAGTTGCATAGTTTTCCGATCTCATATTACGAGGTTACACATTTTTTGCAAACATTTTTGCAAACATAATGTGGTGGGAGAACAGTGCCATATTTGAAACTCTGAAAATGTAAGCTTGAAAAACTGTAATATGCATGTTGCACTTGCAAAAAATAAAAATTCAAGCATTATGCTTGTAGATATTCAAAACCTTTTTTCTACCTTTCAAAAAAATGTTCAGGTTTAAAATGTTCAAACACTGATTATCAAGCTTTCAAAACTTTTACTTTTGTTTCAGATTCCGGCAGTATTAATATCATCACTGTGATGAAGCCTGGACTGGCAGGACAGTTGTGTGAAGAGGGAGCAGAGCAGAGGACTCAGGACGGATGTCTCTGGGCTAGTGCTGTCCAATATTTACATCTTGTGGTCTGTTGGTCAGGAAAATGATGATCCCAGAACAGAGTGTAGATATTTATCTGGAGGGTATTATTTTGTTGAGCAACAGTATGGGTCTCTTTAGCACTGTGGAGTGTGGAGGTCGGACACCACCGAGGCATTCTGCTATCAGGCACCTCAGAGATGAGGGAAGACAGGAGCAGATGTTTCTTTCATCAGCCTCTTAAAGCACCTGATCACCACCATGTGCTCTGGGCGACAGTTGGGTTTACCTTTTTTGGACAGCATGTTGGGGTAGAATGTTTAAAGTATGTACAGATGTGCGGTGTACTAGGAACATGATGAAGAGCTTGGTGGCCACCACAGGCTTTAAGCACTGATATATTAAAAATCAAATGCCTATTTATAAAAAGGGACTTTTTGCAGTTGTGACAATGTCATAAACCTATGTTAATGATAAGTGCATGTGCATGATATGCTCAGTCTAGTGTCTTGGCCATTCTGATGTACTTTTGAATTTTGAATAAAATGTTACAAATGAATGAAACGTTGCCAGTAACCGTTACAGCAGAGATTTCATAATGTAATATTCTGATTGTCAGTTAAATACAAACGTCAGTTTTTGTTTCAAATAATACCACTTCAATTCAGTTCATTTTATTGTCCCTCAAACATGTTAAAAACATAAAACAAAACTTGTTTCTCAGGTCCAGCAATGTACTGAATAAATTCTGTTTATGTAGTAGCTAAATACTATAAACAAATATGTAATTATAAAAAAATATATATGTGGAAAAACAAACAGTTAAAAGTTCAGTAGTATGTTAAAAGAATATAATTCAATATCACTGCAACTGGAACAGGAAATTGCAGAGGACATATTTTTAAGTGAAGCAGTTCTTAACCCCCCCAGCCTCCAGGAAGAAGCTGCACTTTAGCCTAGCAGTCGTATTCCTAGGGTAGGGGGGTAGAAAGAGACTCCCTGCCCGTCGGGTGGGAATGATATGTGAAGCTGTGCTTCTACATCAGCTGATAGAAATGTCGGTCAAAGAAGGCAGGGCCCTATCTGTGACTGGTTGAGTTGATTTAATCACTCAATAGCAGCTCTCTGTCAGCTGCAGAGCAGTTTCAATTACAGACAGTGATGGATCATGTCAGGATACTCTCCACCACACACCAGGAAAATCATATCACAAAAAGCAGAGTTGAGCCCGTTCTTTAGCAAACCTCCCCAGAAAGTACGGCTTGTGGTAGCAACGGTAACAGGGATTACCGTTTACTGATTACTGAAACTGTTGGTATCATTAAAGAAAGAAAAACCACAATGGTCACCAAAACAACCTCCAAACATAAAAAATAATTGACTGAAAACTGACTGATGAAAATCAGTCATTGCCTTTCTATTGTGGATCATCAAAATAATTAACATAACGACAACCGTGAAACTGGCTTTGACTAAATGAGTTGGTCACTGCTGTTTGGTGTCACAGTTTCACCACCCTGACCTGGATCAGGTCAAGGCTTTCAGCTCGGCTTCAAGCAGCTGGATCTTCCTGTGACTGCAAAGGATTATTATGATCAAGGGGACTATAGCCAACCTCCCTGGAAATGGCCACAAGAGGAACGCTGATGACAAGTTGAAGAGATGGAGAACACGAACGGCAGCCAAAAAGCCAAGAACAATGTGAATTCAAAGGTCAAGGTACATCAGTGTCAAATGGAACCATCTGCACCAAACCTGAGACAACATAGGCAGTTTGTTTCTGAAGAACGGCTCAACATACTCCACACCAGGCACAGACTTCCTACAGTAGAGTTTCACTTTAAAAAATGTATTGATTACAGTGATGGCCAATATCAAGATGAGGGTACTGGGAAAGTTTCATAAGATGTGTGTGTGCCCACAAACAAAACAAAAAAAATCTATTGAACACCTTCTAAATAGTAGTGTCAGATTTTCATTAATCAACATTCAGTGCAATTTTTATTCATTACTTTTGTCAGTTTCACTTATTTCAGTGACCATACCATTTGCACTCATCCTCGTTACACTTTATAATTTTTGACATATTGCTGTTGCTTTGATTTCAGTCAGTCACTCAGTGGATCAGCAGACTCACCTCACTGGAGCTCAGTGCATCACATTGATGTTACTGGTAGAAAGTCTGAAGGATTCTGACGTTTTAATGAGATGTGTTTCCGATGAGTCCCGATGAGTGCAGCAGTGGTGGTTATTATGAGGGCTGATAAGTAGTAATGAGATTAAAGTCTTCAATCGGAGAGCAAATGCACTGATTTGGTCATTTACAGTTTCCGGTGAGGTGGACGGGACAGGTGATGTACCTTTAGTCCTCCCACTGATGAAATCAAGGTTTCAAACCAGGATGTAGCACCAGAACTGTAATATTTACAGGAAAGTTTTTATTAAATATTTGTACATATTTACTTTTAATGAAAGATATGTGTGGTGGCATCACAGAGCACATTTGGTGTATGATGTGTGTCTGTAACTTAACCAGTCTTTAAATGGTACACTTTAATGTATTTTGGTACTTTTTTTTAGCATTTTACTGCCTCACTCACATGTACATGTGGGAAGTGTCAACAGTGTTGTTTTTCATGGACGTTGAGGTTGAGGCTACATAGACTATTCCTGCCAATAAAATGGTACGTGGGACCAGGACTGTGTCAGAGCTTACAGCTTTCTTGGGTATCAGTGCCTCTTTTTAGTAATTCTGTCAATCATCACAGTTATGTGTGTTTGAGTCATTAGTTGTCCCTTTGAGACAGTTTTGTATTGTTGTATTGTTGCAAAGGTATTATTTTATGAATTTCCTTGAGAACCTAGGGAGGCGTCCAGGAGGCATCAAGCCAGATGTCCAAGCCACCTCAGCTGACTCAATGTGAAGGAGTAGCGGCTCGACTCCGAGCTCCTCCCGGGTGACCGAACTCCTCACCCTATCTCTAAGGGAGCGTCCAGCCACCCTGCGGAGGAAACTCATCTCTAAGGGAGCGTCCAGCCACCCTGCAGAGGAAACTCATCTCTAAGGGAGCGACAGGCACCGGAGACCTTGCGACCACAACTTCGAGCCGCTGCGTCAACAATGGAGGCAGAGAACATGGTCCACTCGGACTCAATGTCCCCCGCCTCCCCCGGGATCTGAGTATTAGACATTTAAGAAAAAGAAATATAGTACAAGACCCCTGAATTTTCATTAATGCCGTCAGTCATCATTCTCTTTAGCCATCAGTAAACAAACAGGTCAAGTTCTATGCCATTTATTGAACAAGACGGCGGCCAAGTTATGGTAAACAATTTCCTTTATATAGTGAATATTTATTTATTGTCTTTTTTTGTCATACAAGAGTCATCTTCACGTTAGAATGACTTTAAAAGACAAATGCTATTTGGACTGTTTATTATTCAATAGCTTTCCACTCGTCTGCCTCAGTTTTAGCATTAGACTGTGTTACCACGCCAAGTGTGACTGGATGCGTCTACGGGGCAGATGCAGCATGTGTGTGTGTTTCTGTCTGTGTGTGTGTTTCTGTCTGTGTGTGTGTGTTTCTGTCTGTGTGAGTGTGCGTGTTCTAGCCTTGAATGAATTCCCCATATGCCAGGTTGAGAAAGTGGGATCAGTTTTCATCCTGACAAGCAATACAACAGCTTTTCCCACCATGCAGTGCTTGTGTGTGTCAACCTGAAGGACACATTCTTAGAAGGAGACTTTACAGTGGATAAGGCGCTTGAGAGGCCACCTATGAGGATAGAGACATTAAGCTGACTGAAGAATAGGCGACGGGAGAAAAATTAAAATGCTCATCTGGTCTTTTTTTTTTCCTCGCTTCGGGCTTCTCATGCTTTTCTTTGAATGTCTATTGTTTTAATGGCTAAATGGTGAATACAAACTTAATCCAAGCTATAATCAATCTGCAGGCCTCAGATTTGGGAGGCATAGCAACATGTATTTAAGCTCTGTGAAATACTGATTTCATGCAGCTTGAAAGTGACTCTACATTTCCCCTGGTTCAGAGCGGCTGAGAAGATGCTCGCCAAACACAAACACTTTCTTTTTTTCCCAAATCTATTTAGTGGCATTTTCTGTTTAAACACGTAAAAATTACATGTTGAATAAGTGTACACAACAGGTCAAAGTTAATTATCCTAAATATGCAACATGAAGAAAGAGTATCACAATGGATTAAGTATTAAAAAAAAAACTAAATTAAAGCTGCAAGCAGCGATGAACGGGCCCTCGCGCGTGCAATTTCACACCAATAAAGGTCAAGGACCCAAAACTAAGTCCGATGACACCACCCACTACTCTATATCAAACCATCAAAAGTTATGGCAGAAAGTAGGAACTATCAAATATGGACCAATCAGATGAAGAGGAGGTGTGCTTTTTAGCGTCTATCGTCGCCACGGTAACTTTTGACTTAGAAAAGTAATGCCCATTGTCGCAGGATGGAGACGCACATTTTGATGTATAACACACCTGGGTGCACGTTACGGTTCGGGCAAAGAAGCGGCTGAAGAAATGGCATAAATTTCGCCAAAATTACACGATTAATTCAAAATGGCCAACTTCCTGTTGGGTTTGGGCCATGGCGCCAAGAGACTTTTCTTTAAGTTGCGACATGATACAGGTGTGTAGCGATTTTCGTGCATGTACGTCAAACCGTATTGTGGGTCTTGAGGCACAAAGTTTTCTAGGGGGCGCTGTTGAGCCGTTAGGCCACGCCCATTAATGGAGACCATTAAATATCACATTTTTCACCAGGCCTGGCTTGGTGCAAAATTTGGTGACTTTTGGGGCACTTTTACTCCTTTCGTAGGAAAAAAAATAAAATAAATACATTTAAAAAAAACGAGGAAAAAATAAAATTCCTACAGATACAATAGGGCCCTCCCACTGTCAGTGCTCGGGCCCTAATTATCCTATGTTAAATGCAGCTTGAGCTGTACCACGGTTGGGTCAGGAAGAATCCCAGTTTGTGATGGTAGTGCGGTTGTCAAAGTAATCAGAAAAGTCATCCAGACCTGGTTAAACTTCTCCCTATTACCTCTCAGAGTAAACGTAATCCCCTCAAATTTAAGATGAAACATAACTTCCCTAATTCATCTGGCATGGGACGCAGGTTTTCAACTCTTCCCGTTAAGTAGTATTAGACATCGGGCCAGTAAAGTTATAAAGGCCACAACATTGTACATTTTTAATCCCTAGTCACAATCTTCGTGTCTTACACCAAATAAAGCTATCAAAGTGTGTATCCACATTTATATTAAAAACATTACTTCCTGAGTCAAATATTGCAGTCCAGAATGTATGAAGGGTGGGACACGTCCAGGACATGTGTATGAAGGTCGCTGGTGGGTGTTTGCACCGGTCACAGGTAGGGCTTCCCAAACTGGGACCATGTTTTGAGTGTGAGAGTTCTGACCGGATTGATTGAACCCCCAGGGTTCAAACAACACATATAATGTAATTATGAATGGCTTTGGCTGTCCAGGACAGCGGCCCTGGCCTAGCAGAGGAGTGTTTGGGACTGAGGATGCAATTAAAGTCTCTTCCAATAATTAAAAAATGAATGTCAACATCCGGTAGAGCTGTAAAAAATGATTGAATGAAATGTTTGTCATCCCAGTGAGGTGCATATATATTTGCTAGAATTATAGGTTTATTTAGGGACTTTGCCAACAACTAAGACATATCTAACTGTCTGCAACAATTTTCCCAGCTTCAAATGGAATATCTTTATGAATAAGTATTGCGGTCCTTCAGGCCTTTAAATTAAATTTCGAGTGAAAAACCTCACCAACCAAGCTTTTTCAAATTCTATTAACATCGGCATTATGGAATTGTGTTTCCTGTGGAAATGCTATACCCACATTAAACTAAGAGAGGGGATCTAATGCTCTGTTCCCATTTACTGGCTTGTATAAGCCCTTTACTTTCCAAGAAATCAGATTTAGCTTTCTATTCCTAACCCCAGTCATTGATGAGCACGGTTGAGCTCTACCTATAACAGTTATAACCGGGACAGGTAAAGCATTTTGTCCAGAAAGAAGTCTACAAAGGTGAGTGTAGCTGGTATTGGTATTTGGAAGGTTCAATGCAAGAGAATATAAAAAAAAAGAAAATGCAACACGAAGAAGATTCACCCCCCACCCCTACAGCACTTACCCAAACTTGCTTTACCCACCAAAATACTACAAGAGCTTTTAAGATGCATTCCACCTAAAACATGCACCTTAGCACTCCTCACCAAACGCCAAAGATAGGAGTGACAACTTACATCAATCATATTAGCATTCAGTGCAACATTTTTCACTAATATAGCAGCCCTCACACTCACACTTAGCCACGCTGTGAGAGACAAATTAATCTTAAACCGCCATGTCCCTTATCACGTGAAAAAGAATGAGTGAAACAGGTGGCGAATACTGAAAGTGGTGGCCTTGGTCATTTATCCAATGCAAAGAAATGAGTGCCCTCAAACAGGTCTATATCCGAGACTCAGTTACAATAATAATGGCAGTCCAACATGGAAAATAAACATAACCACATACCGTGAACTGGATGACAGAGGAAACACCAGCCACGTGGCACACTTAGTCAGTCGGCAGTCCACGTCCAGTCAGAGAAAAACAAGAAACAGCGGATCAGTCATCCAAGGCCGGCACGTGGCTCTCTGTGACACCTGACTGGTCTATCGTCTTCATGATGTTGGCTTTGAAAAAGGCAGACGCATCTAACGGCCATTTAAACTCTTGTTTGGACCCGTTGAGCGTGAACCGGAGGGTTGCAGGATTAACCAGTGAGTATTTCACATCAGCCTCTCAAAGCTGCTTCTTCACCGGGTTGAAAGCGGCTCTCCGTCGCACCAGGTCGAATACCAACATGATCCAATGAGCCTGTGCCCATCACCCCTCGCTTCCTATCTCAGTTATTAATTAGAAGTATCTGATAACCATCTCCGTTGTTCTTGTAGTTTGTTGTGCTGGTCTGTGCCCCTTCCCTTTGTTTCCTCTTCTGTGCATGTTTGCAGGCCAGAGCTTTAGGAGCTGCATGCTGCCCTGCACTCTCGCCCCCTGATCATCCCACTGCTGCTCCCACCGGTCCATATGGATGTCTGGTAGATGCCTGCTGACATCCTGACCTGCAGCCTAACCCTCCCACCACCTCAGTGTCTGCTGTCTACGTCTGCTTATATGGTCGTCCCTGTAGTGCACCAGTTAGCCATTGTGTCTGTCATTTCTCTGGTCTTCATTCTCTCTCTCTGTTCTTTCTTTTCCTGCTCTGCCCAGTCTGGCCTCCGGCAGGAGGTTCCCCTTATGATCCAGGTCCTGGTCCAGGTTTCTTCCCCCATTATGATCCAGGTCCTGGTCCAGGTTTCTTCCCCCGTTATGATCCAGGTCCTGGTCCAGGTTTCTTCCCCCGTTATGATCCAGGTCCTGGTCCAGGTTTCTACCCCCCCTTATGATCCAGGTCCTGGTCCAGGTTTCTTCCCTCCCAAAGGGCAGTTTTTCATTGCTACTTTGGCTTAAGGTTTTTCTGAGTTTTTACCTGCCATTGTTTATGTAATAATTGCTCAGGGGTTTATGTTCTGGGTCTCTGGAAAGCGCCTATGGCCCTTTCGCACTAGTCCGGCCTCAGCTCGGTTCTACCCGCCACGGCCCCGTCTTGCGCTTTTGCACTAAGGGCCGAGACGGGTAGAGCCGCTCCAAGCAGATACTTTTTCTGTAACCATTCTGGCGAGGTTCTATCTGGGCTGAGCCAGGATCTATTTCTGAGGTCACCACCCTCCGCGCCACTGATTGGTCGGGGGGCGGGGCCGTCAGACGTTTGAATCAGGAAGCGAGAGTCAGCGCGAGCGCGACTCGCGGCGATTTTATTATAAAGCGCAAAACGTCTGTTTGGTGATCCAACTCTGAGGTGCAGATGTTCATAAACCTGGGGGCTGAGGAGAGAATTAAAAAGGGATGTAGACGGGCTGTTTTACTCTCAGCCGCTCGCGGCTCCAGCTGATTTCTGATCAGCGCCGACATGAACAAAGTGGTTGCGCAATCGAGTACGTCACAGCAAATTCACCCCAACCCCCCCACTTCTCCCCTGGAGGGGGAAAACAAACGGGGACAAAACGGGTGGAGGCGTGACGAGCCGAGTCGGGCCGAGTAAGGACTAGTGCAAAAGGGCCACTAGAGACACCTTCTGTTGTAATGGACGATATATAAATAAAATGTAATTGAAAAAAAATCTTTAATTAACCTTGTATATGTTCCTATTATTTAAACATATTTGTGCTTTCATCTGTCAAAAATTATATGAAATTGCATACAACTGTCTTTAAATAAGTTTCAGCGATGCAAAACACCGTCTCCAGCTGAGCATCAGAACAAATCCATCCAGAAATGAAAACACAGCTCTTTGAGTGAAACAATTGAGAATGTTAAATATTGGGATATCCATTTCTTATGTTCTGCAATCTGTGCCTGCAGATTGGCAAATTCTGTGCACAGATTTTCTGCCTTTGTTCTGGTAACAAGAAAGTGTGCCAATGTCTTCAGGATTTTAATAAGGAACTGAGTTGTACTTCGTAAAAAGAAAACCAAAACTTTGGTGATTGAAAGGTCAATTTAGAGGCCAAAGATCTTCTGTCCATGTTGAAGTTTGAGCTGACAGCATGTCTAAACCACTCACTCACCTGCTAACTTCATGAGACATTCACATACGCATGCCTTGGTAACCCAGTACACCCCATATACACCAGTTTACCATAACAATATGATCACCAGATTAATAGTGATTGGTTAATTCTTTTGCTCAGGAAAAAGATCAGGGCATGCAAAGGGAACATTGGAGGTGTATGTTGGCTCTGGGGTGAGTGTTGATTGCAGACTGGAATTGCCTCTCACAGATCACATCAGATTGGTCCACTAAAAAGTTGAGTTAAGTGGCACATGTGAAAGTAAATGCCAGTATGCAGATGCTCCAGCAGAACATGGCACTGTAATAAAAATGAGCACTCTTACTTTAGCCATCAGTGGACTAGATGTTACGCTCCATCAGTGTACACTAACAACTGGGCCAGCAAATGCTAGTGCTAAGTTAGCAACCTCTCAAAGAATCTTTGAAGATACTCTGACCGTTACACAGACTGACATACAGACAGAAAAAAGTTCAAACGAATGTGTCAACTGTCAGCTTATAAAGATAAAAACAAAAACACCCCTTCTAAAGAGGAATTGCAATTTCATTGAGTTGTGGTTCTAGGTTCCCAGATTGGGTACGCTGCACATCTCCATCTGTGACTGCTATGAAGTTACATCAATTTAAAACCTTTAACTTGTTTTACCTGAAAAAAACTAAACCCAACAATTATCTCAATGTGACTAACAAGTAAAATCGGATGTCTAGGGTTGCCAAAGCAGATCAAATAAATCATTTAAAACACATTATTCAGCAACAACTTTCCTTATTGATTATTGACTGTATAATGCACCTAAATGGATTGCATCAATATCTCCTCTGGTGGAGGCAGTCAGAAAATTAATGCGGCTCTTATGAAGTCTGAGTAATAAATTACAGGAAATTATGCAGTCTGTGCAGGAAATGTAAGACAAAATGGCAGCACTGGAGATGCATACAGAGGAGAGACACCAGGGATGGGAACTGATAAAATTTTATTGATAACGATGCTAGTCCATTCATCGATCTGACTCTTAATCGATTCTCTTATCAATAGCAGACGAACTTCTAATGTCTAAAACACTGCCAAAAGGTCATTAACATTACACCTCTGTAACTCCCAGCAGTCTCTCCACTTGAACTCTGCAGATACTCAACTGTGAGTCTGTTACTGCACCAGACTATGTAGTAATTAATGTTCTATTGTTGTTTTTTATGTTCATTTTCAGCATCCACCAGCATTGATAAAGGAACCGAGAAGGTTAGAGACGTATGGTCCTGATTCCTCAGGAACTTTCTGACTGGTCTTCAGTTCTCACCCCTCAGAAACACAGAAGTATAGACTTGTTTGGTTATGGGGGAAACATGTAGAGGTTATTGTAATGGACAGGAATTGTTTTAAGGTTTTATGTTGGTTCCATGTACATGTGCTGTACCTTGACCAGTCCCTGTTTAATTTGAATGTTCTCATGCAAAACACAAGGTGATTGACGGATAAACTTCCAAAAACTCACATGAGAAGTGCATTGATCCAACGGAGCCTCTTCATGAGGTTGGAGACCTTCTAGTCTGCTTTTGTGGCAAAATATTGAACAAGTACTTGACTTCTGAAAAGACCTGAGGTCTTACTGCACTGAATACATTGAAACTGTGAATGCTTTTGACACAGTTTTGCTCAATTTTGCTCAGGGCTTCAAGGAACCCCCGGACAAACATTCAGGATATTTTTTTGCATATTTTGCCCTTGTTGTGACATTATAGTGTTCTGGTAAGGGGTGAAACAACAACACAAACACAGGTCCAGCAGCATGCCGAAAAATATCATGATATGATGCATGGCACCACCAAATGAAAGTAGTTACTGAATGTAATGTTATAAAGCGTGGTTTCTGATCTGTAGAACATGGTGGTGTGGCTTCTTTATGACACAAATCTGACCTACCCTTTTCATGTTCACATACATTGAAAATTCAAAGTTTAACATTTAAATTCACCTGGGCATCCTCTCTCCTTTCTCATCCATCCATTATTTCAGTTTATTTTATTTAGAAATTCTTTGAAAAATGTACTTGGGTTTTTTTGAGTTAGCATATTCAATACACATCTCTTTGGGAATTATTCAAGGCTGAAAATAACTGATGTTGAGCTGTGTGTGTGTGTGTGTGTGTGTGTGTGTGTGTGTGTGTGTGTGTGTGTGTGTGTGTGTTAGAAGAAGCTCAATGCCCTTCTGTAAAGATAACCGAGTTAATGGAGGTTAATGAGTAAAGTGAAATCCATGAAATTTGAATGATGGAAACAGTGTCAGCTAGAGGCGCTGTAAGAAAATAAAGTTACAAGAAATAATAACTTTTTATATAAAAATCAAATGACAAAAAACAAAATTGTGACAGTCAATGGTGGTTAATGAGAGCAAGATGATGGAGGGAAAAGACGACACAAATGGAGTGAATGGAAAAAAATTACATTCATTGGGTGTTAGATTTGTAACTAAATTCATGAAAGGGTTTGGAAAAAAGTGTCAAAACCTAAAAAGAGAATAACAAATAAAGAATGAATAGATAACAACTAGAAGACAGCTGGACAAAAGTATTTAGAAAGAGAGGAAACAAAGCAGGAAGGAGAAGTTTAGACAAAAAAGAAACAAAAATGAAGTAAAAAACACAGAAAGAAAGTGAGATAATTATCTTCATTATCATATTCAAATGTATCTATATGAGGGAGGAGACAGGGCGAAGTGTTGTGCTCCCGCATGTGCGCTCAAATCCACGCTGATTGTGATGTTCAAAGAAACCTGCGTGGATTTGGGCGTAGGCTACGCAGTTTTGAACATCTGATTTTTTTTTTGCGTACGTGAAAATTCCACGCACGGATTCACGTTGAAATCCACGCACGTTTGGAACATGAGGCCCCTGGGATGGTTGCTGCTTTTTACTTGTTTTTCTCTCTTTCAGATTCCAAATCTTTGTGTGCCCGTTGTGTGTTTTCTTCTTTCAGATTTGCAGCAGGTGCAGCAGACGTGCTTAAAGACACACTGGTTGTTAACTGTTAACTCTCTAGTATTTTGATGAAAACATGTCACAGACGTTTCATTATGGTCTCAGGAAATTGAGTACGCTTTTGAAACAAAGGGCACAATGCATCTCATTTTAAATTGAAGATTTTAAATCTCCTTTTTCTCCTCATGTGTCTAACTGTCCAACAGAAAAAAATATTTGATTGGACTGACTTGAGTGCTGAATGCATGAAATAAAAACAGCCAAAGTAAGAAACTATCTGTCAAAGGCTAGTTCATGGATACTTTGGTTGGACCACACTGAAGAATTTTCTTATAAAAAGCGTTAAAGGCAGAAGAAATCCTGAGTCAGTCATGGTTAATGCTCTTCTTTAGAGGCCGCACGTGTTCACTGCACTTGAAGAAAAACCATCATCCTATTTTCATGCTGTTGTTACGCAAATGAGCAGATTTAATGTTGCCAGTGGAGTCATTAACACGGTCCCATGTAGTTTAATGGCTAAAGATCCTGCAGCTTTACAAACTAAACGATTCAAAAACTAAAAAAAAAAACAACATTAAATAGGATTCTATATCTTAGAACAGCTTTACAACGAAACATTCATCTTTTTATGGCCTGAAATAGAACCTTTTGCATATTTCAGCATTTTAATCCAAGATGTGTTGGAAATGTTTTGTGCATCTTTTTTAGGAAACTACAGCAGCTGATGAAACCTTGTCTGGAGTTCGTAATTTAAAATTGCATTTCCCGGGGCCTCTGGGAAATGCAGCAAGCTACAGTTTATGGAAAACATAATAATAAATAGCTGAGCCATTTTGCAGAGAAATGTGGTTAAAAAATATGTAATAAAACGTCTACATGCAATAAGAGCGAAGGTTAATAAAAACAAACCACTAACTGAACAGACATCAGCGTTGAGATACGCTGAGCAGATGTTCTGTTCGCAGCCAATTTTCCCTTTTGTTACTGATTATAATGAGTCCATGATTTTCTCATCTGAGAGCGATGCCGTGATGCTTTCACTGCACCTGGGAGTTTTCGGCATTCATCAACGTTGTGGATTCTTTACAACACACAAAGTCACGTAGCCGGCAGCATGCAGGTCCTGCTGGAAAGGTTTCTGCTGATTTCCGATAATCAATCAGAGGGTGAGCGTGCCTGACCACGATGCAAATGCAAGCGAGAGAAATACATACAAACAAAAGTATCATCATCATTTTTTCATCTCTGTTCAAATCAACATTAGAAATCTCATCTCCTCTGCCCAGTGCACGTCCTTTGGAGGAAATTATTTGGAATGTGAATTGAACTGAAACTATACAGGACTGTCTCAGAAAATTAGAATATTGTGATAAAGTTCTTTATTTTCTGTAATGCAATTAAAAAAAAACAAAAATGAAATTTTGCAAGCCTTTTATTATTTTAATATTGCTGATTATGGCTTACAGTTTAAGATTAAGATTCCCAGAATATTCCATTTTTTTGAGATAGGATATTTGAGTTTTCTTAAGCTGTAAGCCATGATCAGTAATATTAAAATAATAAAAGGCTTGCAATATTTCAGTTGATTTGTAATGAATCCAGAATGTATGACATTTTTGCATTACAGAAAATAAAGGACTTTATCACAATATTCTAATTTTCTGAGACAGTCCTGTATCTGGCTGAGAAAGTAGTAGAAAGAGAAGCAGCCTGCAGCCAACAGAGCAGGGCAGAGGTTCATACACAGTGTTTGATGCGACAACTTGCCTTTACCGGCAAAAAACTGTTTTCCCACTTTTGGAGCTGCACACCTCGACCTCATCCTGCGATCCCTGGGTCCAATAAATGACCAAACAAACAAGGATACAGTTGTACTTATCTTTCTGTCATCACAGCATCTGCAGTGCAGGCCAACGCTCATGCCGTCCCCACACACAAAAACATGATTGTGCATCTGTTTGAGAAGCTAAAACTAAAACACTGAACATGGTGTTTCAGGTAAACTCAGAAGGCTGTGAAGCAGGGAAGAAATTCTGATTTGAAGGAGTTGTACTTCTTAATTAAATATGTCTACAGTTGGACAAAATCCTATTAAAAAAAGGAGGAAGATCCTGGTTATTCTTGATATTGCTTGTTCTCATCAATCTCATCTATTATCTGCTAGAGAGGTACGCTTTGAAGAAAGAAGAAGGCTGAAGAAATATGCTTATATTAATCATATAAAACTGAACAATGTGATTTAGTTCAGTGTGAAACCCTCCCAATCAAAAGAGACAAGTCTTTGCTGAACTGAATGCCTCAAATCATGCGATTTCTGAACCTTTGGTCCCGTTTTGGTTTGTATTCCCACCTCTTTTTGGGGCCTTAGGCTCAGTGTTTTAGTTTCCACACCAATCGGATTTTTTTTCCCACATAGATCGAAATGAACTACACGAAGCAGAAAAACAAACTTTTAAAACACGTCAAACAAACAAAAATATATTTTTTTTAATGGACAAAAGTCTATAGATGTGAAAATACCCCAATAAATGTGGACCCTTGTACTGATTCTGAGTTAAAGGGGACCTATTATGAAAAACAGGTTTTTTCTTGTTTTAACATATATAAAGTGCTCTCCCCTCACCCTGCCAGCACAGGGGAGACAAAATACCATGAATTTCTGCAAGCTCTCTGACCCCCGCCGGACAGAGTCCCCCAGTGTCACGTGATTTTTTTTTAGCCGATTAAAATCTGCTCCCGTCGTGACGTCACGACGGGAGCAGATTTCCATAGGTTCAGCCTCCGCTGCTGAAACCACGCCCACAACCAGCTCTCTACGCTGCTGGAGCGGTGCTTCCTTCAGCCAGTCGGACGCGGCGCCGCGGCGCAGCGGATCCGGGTTAAATCATCCAGGTTCCCGGGTGGTTTGGGAGCTGGGTCCTTGGGGGTCTGTCCCAGGTCGGACCAGCTTCACCCTCCGAGATTTTCAGGCAAATCTGTCGGTTTGATCACCGATAACGGGAGATGCGCCGCGGATGCGCCCGGAGCCGATCTGTGCGCCCGCCGTGGGGTTGCGGCGCCCGTCGCGCAGCATCCGCCGGGCAGATCCGGCTGAAATTCCGCCGGTCGGTCCCCGGGAGTCCCTGCTACCAGTCCAGGCCCGTTCCTGCGGTCCCGGCCGGTCGGAACCGGTCAGATTCCCTGGTTAAAGCCGCGGTGATGCGCGCTGCTACAGCAGCGCTGCTCCCGGGCGCCCGGCGTGGCTCCGGGGCTAGCGTTCAGCATCCGCCGGGCAGATCCGGCTTAAATAGTGCATAAATGTTATTTATATACAACTCATATTTTATTTTTTTAACAATAAAGTTTACATTTGTGAAAATTCAGTGTTGTGATAATTTACAGGCTTGGGCTGCTCTGGCGGAGAGAGGTTTATTCTCCTCCCCTGCTACACGTCATTCAGGGAGCCAATCAGCACAGAGCCTCATTATCATACCCCCCCCTTCCCTAAAAATGAGGCGCAGAAAAAGGGGTTAGAAGCGATAAAACTAGTGACAGGGCCCACAGGCTGGATTTATGATTTATGTAGAAAAAACAAGCTTTAGATTGTTTTTAAGACATTCAAGGCCTGTTTAAAATATACATTAAATGCCATAATATGTCACCTTTAAATCTGAAACGTAGCCAACAGGGGACTGTGAGAACTAGTTTACAGTTTAGTTCTGGTTCCACTGGTGCATTTGTGTGTCTAAGTAATCCTGCATTTTCAAAGCAAACTTGAGATACTCAGACTTATGGATTAGGGACATCCACTAGTGTAAACTGAGTCCTAGGTGTTTGCCCGCTGGGAAAAGCTGAGCTTGAATACAGAAACAGAAACAGAAAAACAGCATCAGAAAAGGTTGAAGGTGCTTACGGTCTGAAAATCTGCTGCTTCACGCAGGTGGAGCCCCCTGCTGGCCGGGTGAAGAGGTGGAGCCCCCTGCTGGCCGGGTGAAGAGGTGGGGGTGGACCCCCTCAGACGCCCTGTAATGGAATAAAAAAAAAAGTTTTTAATAAAAAGGGTTTAGATTTTAATTTGCCGACGTGACTGGTCGTGCTCCGTGTTCAAAGAGGGAAGAAAAATGATGTTTAAATTCAAGGAGCAGGTCCCGTAAATGAGCATGGAGTAATTATATTTACACAGATTTGATTATTCATTTGTTCCTGCATAAAGAAAAAGGGGGAAGACGCATCTTTGTTTCCCCTGACAGTCAAAAGTGTCAAGTTCTCTCTGCTTTATTAAGCCATTTGCTCTCCCCTCTTTTTCTTTTCCTCTCCTCTTTTTCGTCTAACTGGCAGGCAAATATTTTAAACTTGTTTTATCCAGGTGGGACTTGTTATTTTGTTCTCCTCACCAGTGAAACTTTAAGGCTGTACTTTTACATGTCACTTCCTCCAACCCTTAACACAATTCTCTTGCGTATAAAGTTCATGTACACATTTTTATTCAAATTGTATTCCAAATGACTACATTTTAGACCCTGACATGAAGGGAGCGTCAGTTTTCATTCTTCTATTTATTTGCCTTACTTGTTTAAAATATAAAAGCATTTTCTGTCCTTTTCTTGGCTTGCCGTCCAAACAAAGGACTTTACAGTCCGAGCCGCATTGACCCCGTCTCTTAGTGTACAGACATCAACGCAGATATCGCTCTTATTTCCTTGGCAGTGCTTCTTTCTATCACACACATACACACAAATACACACCAGTGAATGCACCACTGGAGGCGATGGTTCAGTGTTTTACTCAAGGACTGTCTCAGAAAATAAGTGATAAAGTTCTTTATTTTCTGTAATGCAGTTAAAAAAACTAAAATGTCATACATTCTGGATTCATTACAAATCAACTGAAATATTGCAAGCCTTTTATTATTTTAATATTGCTGATTATGGCTTACAGTTTAAGATTAAGATTCCCAGAATATTCTAATTTTTTGAGATAGGATATTTGAGTTTTCTTAAGCTGTAAACCATGATCAGCAATATTAAAATAATAAAAGGCTTGCAATATTTCAGTTGATTTGTAATGAATCCAGAATGTATGACATTTTTGCATTACAGAAAATAAAAGGACTTTATCACAATATTATAATTTTCTGAGACAGTCCTGTAGATTGTGAGGAGTTAAACCAACAACCTTCAGGTGGGAGACGATCCCTATGTCTGAAACACAACTGGCCCTAAGATGATAAACATCTCACCACAACAATCCCAGAGTTTCCACGAGCAAAATATATTCCCAAAACATGTTTTCAATGTTCCATCTGGTTAAATCAGCAAATTGAGAGTGGAATTAATGGCATTACAGCAGCATGCCACAACAGGGCTGGGAATGGCGAACATGTGGAAGCGCTTACAAAGGCAGCCTTTATCCAGCGCTCAGAGAGATGTTCTGTATGTTCTGGAGATAATTGGATTTTTCACTCGGAGGTTTGGAGATCGGCTCTCCGGAGGTTTCACATCTCGCCTGGTGGCAGATATCCAAATCCTAACAAATCTAATCAGATGAAGTTTGGCTTGAGGCCAAACTCTACAGCACACTTCATTCATTCATTCATTCATTCATTCATTCATTCATTCATGGAGGAGGTGATGGTGGGGGGGCAGGATCCACACACAGAGGTTACAATAACATGCAGGGAGGAGGAGAGAAAACGTTAATGACTGATACATGTCCCTCCTTTACCAGATCATCCGATGGTATCTTATGCTAACGCACAGAGAAGAGAGAGCTCAGAGTTAACGTTTGTGGGCAGCTAATGTGATGTTCTCCACCTCCCTCTCTTCCTGTCATTTCCTCGGTACTCCATAAAGATGAAACCCTCCCCCGACAACAGCCAGCTAGCTTGTTAGAGAGGCAGTAGCAGGTCGTTTAGTGCGAGCTAGCCTTTCCTAACGAGGTAATTGGAGCCATTAGCATGAGCGGTCACCAATTACAGGCGACCTGAGCGAGGAGGTCACGGTGCAGATCACGGTGCAGATCACGGTGCAGATCACGGTGCAGATCACGGGAGACGGGAGGGCGATCAGCAACTCTAGCAGCTACTAGTTTACCGCTGCTCTCACCTTTCACCTGGAGAAACCAGAGTCACTTGTTACCTACAAACTGAGCCAGGTGGAAACTGGTTGCCCTGATGAAGCAGCGGATTTATCTGCTTCAGATACACATGTACAAAATAATGAAAAAAATACAATGAGGTAAACAACTGATTAGATTATTTAAATTTGTTTTGATGCGCACACACACACGTACGTACATCAGATGTCACCCCCCCCCCCAAAAAAAACGGGGTTTTTATGTGTATGTGTGTATATATATATATATATATATATATATATATATATATATATATATATATATTTATATTAATGAGATAAATATATTTATCTATATAATATATTAACAGTGCACATATATATGCCTTAGGTTCTTACCAGCATGGTATTAACCATTATAATATGTGCAGATTGTTTTGATGGAATTCCCATCAAAAGTAGTTTGTGATGGGATATGGTGGAATTGTCTCCATGGAGACTGTGATGACACAGAAAACAACAATGATCATGCAGCAGAACTGTTTCAAATCTGAAAACAGAGAATCCGAGTGGACTCAGAGTTCATTTGTGTAACGGCCTCAAACATTTGTGCCAGTAGATTTGCTGGCCGATGTTCAAAAGTTAACTTTATTAAATCCACCTGCTGTTCCCTCAGCTGGAGAAGAGATGTTTTGTAGCTGATCTAAATAGTTTGTCCTGCCACAAAGAGAGCAGTCTTACTCCAAAATCTCCAAACTGTGTCTGCTCATTCTGTTGAATCAACAAGTCCTGAAACACGGAATTAAAACACTCTGGAAAACGCTGCAGTGTTATTAGATCATGGATCATGGAAGTTCAGAAGGAACAGTTTTATTAACCATAAAATATGTGCAATCACAAAAATAAAATAAATGCATGAGGCTGTTTATCAAGCACCAGCTGTCAGGTCTGTGGAGAAAAGTATCTAAAGAAAAATGAACTTAAAGGATTAAAAATGGAAAAAAGAAAATTTAGAGATTAAATACTGGTAGTTCAACTCCAGGAATCAGGCTCTTTTAAGGTGAACAGAATAGAATCCTATTTATTACCATTTTAAACATCTATATGAGACACTTTCATTTGCTATAAAGGATATTTTTATTTCAGCTCATAAAAGCTTTTTCTCTGGTCGATGCTGATCATTTCAAACGGTCAGTAATCCACCCATCTCAAAATATCCCTCCATTCTGTTTGTATCTTCATAAAAAGACTAAGAAACAAGATGGATTGTAAACTTTACATGGGTTTAAACTTTGGCTTGAAAAGTAAAAGCAAACCCAATCACCCTGTTTTATCTTTTTTCTTTAAAATACATAAATATATGGAATTGCTTCAAACTGCTGATACAGTTTGAAGTGATGTCCTACAGCAAAAGTAGTAGCAGTTTTTATTTATGCTGTATGTCCATTAGCAACAAAAACAGTTATTCAGCACCTTTGTGGTTGATTATTTCCTAATAAGTAGTGGGATCCATTAAGGGCTGTCGTCCTTAAAGCCTCCCATTGGCTGGGCAGCGGTTTCCATGGATACATTAATGATGCTTCTTTTATTTGCCCGCTGAGGTTTGTTTTCATCTTCATTCTTCTGTTTGAGTTTCAGTCAAAGAACATATCAAACCTCTCAACAACACATGTGATCTTTATCATCCAGCTCACACGAGCACAAACGCAAGCAAATGGGCAGAGTTAGATCCTCATCTGTTTGTCCTGCACTAATCCCACATGTGATCTTTCCTGGGACTAATCCTCTGTGACCGTCTGCCTCCCTCGGCCTTTTATGGATTTACTTTCATCACCACACTGACATTTACTTAACTTCTTTATCTATCTTTGTCTTCTTCCCCAGTTTAACCCTTCACCTCCTTTCCTCTCTTTAGTTTAAGAGTGACTTTAATTTTCTACAGCTCTGTCGGCTTCTCCATCTCCTGGTTGTGTTATCTCTGAAAGTCCCAGCATCCTTAAAGCTTCGTCTGCAAGGCCATCACACTGCTGCAGAAACACACGTCCAAGGGTCTTGAATGGTTTCAAGACTGGGACTTGTGGGTCCCATGACGGCTTCTAAAACCTTCAACACACTTTTATGTTCATGCATCATCATTCCTCAAATGTTCACAGAAGAAAACGTTTGGAAAGATGATCTACAGCCGGTGTTGGTGTCGACTACATGCAAATAAAAGCAACAGGCATTTCAAGCAGAAACTTCCTTTTTCCTAAAATTGCAATAATGCAATTTTGACAAGCCATATATTAAATATAATCAACCCACTAAAAGGTCAAAAAATGTATGCAAAAAGAAACTAAAGTATGTATAGATAAAAATTGTTAAAAGAAACTTATTAAAAGGTCTTCTGATAAAGGAAACAGGTGCCATGTATCCACGGTGTTTAAGGTTTGTGTGGACTGGTGTGGACTTTGGGATTTATACAGGACTGTCTCAGAAAATTAGAATATTGTGATAAATCATCTCCCTGGCCCTGCCCCTTCTCAACCTTTTCCCCGACCCTGAACCTAACCTGGGGCTTGCTGATTGGGCCGGAGCTTCGGGAGCTGCATGCTGGCCTGCGGTCCCCACCCCCGGTCATCCCACTGCTGCTTCCACCTGCCTGCGGTCCCCACCTCCGGTCATCCCGTTGCTGCTTTCACCTGCCTGCAGTCCCCACCCCCGGTCATCCCACTGCTGCTTTCACCTGCCTGTGGTCCCCACCCCCCTCTGGTCATCCCGTTGCTGCTTCCACCTGCCTGCTGTGTGCTGCTGATGTCCCGACCCCCCAGTCTGGCCCTCGGCAGGAGGGTCCCCCCTTATGATCCAGGTCCTGGTCCAGGTTTCTACCCCCTTATGATCCAGGTCCTGGTCCAGGTTTCTTCCCTCCTAAACGGGAGTTTTTCTTGCCACTGTTTGGCTTAAGGTTTTTCTCCCTCTATGGGAGTTTTTACCTGCCATTGTTTATGTAATAATTGCTCGAGGGTTTATGTTCTGGGTCTCTGGAAAGCGTCTAGAGCAGGGGTGGTCAAACTTTTTGACTTTTTGACTCACGGGCCACAATGGGTTCTAAGCATTTGGATGGAGTGTTTGGGCTGGATATACTAAAGCATTGCATGTAGTTTGTGCAAACCTTATAGCACAGTAATGACACGCAAATAAATGTACAACCCAATTTATTAACAGATTTGCACTGAGGACTGTCTTTCAAATATGCAAAATAGCCCTTATTAGTTAATACGTTTGTCTCAAGGAATATGTAAGATATGGCGTTTACACACTATTTTGCACAATACTGGAAGGAAGAAAATGTAAATAGATTAAAAGCATACGCACTGTGATTTATCAAACCTGGAGATTACTTCTGTTTTTAATACGTTTCAATCAAAGGTACAAAGTTAAAGAAATCAACATTTCTTAAAAAAGGAATGGAATCACTTTCAACATTCACAACATACTATTACTCAATGAAATACTCAAGCTCAATTGTGTAATTGTGTTAAACCCTGCAAAATCATGGATGGATTATCCTGACTGCGCGCTCTACAACCACGCCACGGATGCCCTCACCTTCACGCACAACAGTACACGTGTCCGTCGCCAAGCACACACACATAGGCTGGAGTAAATATCCTACCTGCAGCAGAAACTAGAAATTGAAATTAAGAGCGATATGCGGCGTGTTAATGAAGCCACCGTACCGCTGCTGTGCGTAAATGCACTTTACTTTTAATTAAAAGACGCACTTTCGAAATTTCCATATGCATTTTTTCATAACAGCAGAAAAACTCACCAATTTCTATGGAAGCGTATTGCTTTCCATCCCTCCATTATCTATACCCGCTTTATCCCTTGCGGGGTCACGGGGGTCTGCTGGAGCCTATCCCAGCGTATTGCTTTCACTTGAGAAAAAAAAACTGCTCTGTTTTTCTGAAATAACGAGTTAATTATCTCAGAATTCCGAAAAAAGTTTTAATGAAACAAAAAATTTTTTTTTTTTTAATTAAAACTTTTCCAGCAACAAAAAATGTCTATTTTCAGATTGGCTGATTGGTGGGTAACTCAGAGCACAGTAGTGTTCCGTGACTCGTTTGTTGGAGTTACTGTGCGCTGTAGTTCATTTCTCAGCATAAGAAAGGCCATGTGTGGCGTGAGAGAGTGTGAACTTGTTGAAATGCGTGAGTCTCACACCAGACAGCCCTGTTATATCAGCCGCCTCTCCGTTTGAACCTTCAGCCCTTTTCTTGGGTTTCCCTTGTCGTTAAGACTGGATGGGTGGAGTCACGTGATTACAGACAAGCTGTACATCGTCTTAAAGGGGAATGACACTAGCCTATCAGCTCACATTCAAAACAGACGTTTATTTACATTTTTCAATCAAAACACTGAATTTACCGACATGGGAAAATTGACGTTAACAGTAAATGTTCGGTTTACCGGCCAGGCCTATAGCAGAACTTTTGCACATTTTTAGCAAAGTAGTTTAGCCAGATGGAAAATCTGGTAAAGTCCCTAATGGAGAAGTTGTGTGAGCTTAATAAGTAAAGTAAACTGTGTGTGTGTTTGAGTTGTTGCACCGTTGGATATTTTTACTCCATCTTTTTGTTTTTTCTTGTTTTGAGTGGTTTCTGAACTTTTGTAGTCATTGATGCATCTTTGTAGTTGTTTAGCTCCATCTACAACACATACACTGACTATGTTTACATGCAGTCAAAATTGGGGTTATTGCTAATATTCCGGTTACTGAAACATTGGGAATATTCCGTTTACATGGTAATTAATCATTCAGGATATCTGGATCAAACCAGCGACGCACGGAGAACATCATGACACAATTCCCGTCATTTCCGCTTCTTCTTCCTGTATCCAAATTCAAAACAAATGCTGCTTCAACTTTTCTCTCACCTTCTTGTAAATCTTCTATCCCGGTACTTTCTACCGTCTACAAATGCAGAAATGTTCATATCCTTCATTACATTTATGAAGTGATTAGTCTCCTCCTGGTCTTGGTTTCTCCGTGTTTATAAGAACTTCCTGGACTCAAAAGACCAGGATTCCTTGTGAACAGAGCATGTGCAGAAAACTAATTCCTGTTCCGTTTGATGGGGATATTCTGTTTGGCGTTTACATGACCCAATATTCAGGTTTTAAAAGGAGTAACCCAGGGCTCATATTGGGGTTTTTAAAAACCGGAATATGAGCAAATTGGGGTTATTCAAAGGGGTTATTGGTGTTTACATGGCTGTGCAAATTCGGTTATTGCCAATATTCGGGTTTTAAAAGGGTTATTGATGCATGGAAACACAGTCACTGTCTGCCGTTTTCTTGGCCAATTCCTATCATCAGTTTTCTCAGAGGTCGGACCTGCTGATTCAGTTCTGAGCCGTTTGTGTTCTACTGAGTTTGTCTTTTATCTATTGGCATGTTCAGCAGGGTGACAGTTATTAATATCATGAAAATCCTGCATTAATCACCTTGTGCCCGTTAACTGAAAACGCCCAGTATTTGATGAAGTTCCGACCTCCCGTCCCCTGCAGCTGATCCTGGGGCCCCGGGCCCCGGGCCCCTGAGCCCCTGGCCCCGGAGCCCGGCTCTAGGATCCTGCTCGCTCTTCCAGCCGTGATTTAAGCAAAGGTCATCATCCCTCTGATATCTGCCCAACACAACCGCCCTAATCGTATTCCACCTCCTGTACCCGGTGTCCATGGCAACGTATAAATGGGAAGTTAATGAGCTGGATCCTCGTTAGGTCATGAATCATTGGATCGTCTCCTTCTCCTCCTTCTCCTCCTCCTCCTTTTTCTCTCACTGCCATCTGTTTGATTTTTCTCATCTTTTCTTTAATAGATGGCTCTCTGAGGTTCTTGTCTTCTAAAGCTGCTTGTGGCCCATTTTAATCTTCCTTCCGTTCGCATCCCCATCAATCGCACTTCTCCAGCTTTAATGGAAAGTCAACCACTTCCTCTATGCTATTCTAATAAACCTTGCACTCATCTTCAACCACCTCTCTTTTCATTCCCCTTACTTTTCAGACTATAAATCAATTTTTTTCCCTTCCCCTCTTCAACTCTTTTGTTTTCATCTTTCTGCAGCAACAGTTGGAGCCCATTTCAGCTTCATTTTAGATTGATTCATTTAATGCTTCAGAGCTTCAGTTAATGAAATAACCGGCCCATAATTGACGGTTTAAAGCTAAAGAACAAGTGTACGATGGAAAAGAATGAACTAAATCCGCTTCCATAATGACAAGGACAAGTGGACCTACGTTTTAAGAAAATTAATCTTGAATTTTCACCAGAAAAAAGTCAAATCAGTTAAAATTGCACTTAATATATGTAAAACTTAATTGGTAAAAGAAGAGAGAAAAGGCTGACATCTTTATTCTATCTCTGTACCGACATCAAAACATGTTCTGTTTATGTTTTTTATCCATAGCTGCATCAAATTCAAGCTTGTTTTAGAGCTCAGCAGGTCTCCCCTCAGGAAAACTAGCATGTTCTGACATAATACATGTCATTCATTAACAAGGAGATTTACTTTGTTAGTATCCAGTCAAGTGGAATGGAAATGTCCTGATTTGTATCCAGACTCCATTCTTTATCCCCTTATCTTTCTTATGTTTCCTTGTGTACTTTCCTCTTATCCCCTCCTTTAATCTCTCAAAATCTTCTTTGTATTCTAATCAACTCATTGATTCAATTGTTTCTTCCAGTTCACTTTGGTTTCTTTCCTCCTGATCAATTCATTTAATCTTCCCTCTTTCTCTCAGTAATTAAAACTCTGAACTCTTCATTTTCTCTCCGTACCTTCATCACCCTGTCTCATCAAGGCCATCTCCTAACGGACAATTTCTAACTCACATCATCAATTTTATTAACAAATACAGTGCAGACTCAGACTGCAGGGGGCCACCTGCCTTCTCCTGGGATCAATAAATCGCTTTATAATCACACTATCATTCTTCACGCATTTTCATGTTTCCATCCTGCCTCTGCATGAGCCCAGTCATCCCCTGGATTCTGAGGTGTCAACATTCTCTAAGCTTCTCAGATTCACAGTAATAACCTCCAGCCACCAGGAACGTCATTGACTCCCAAATGACAGACGTTAGAAAGTTCCTTCGCATCTGGAAATCACAGATCACCTTGAAATAGACAAGTCAACACTAGTTCTTCTCCCTGTACACCAACAGCTGCACCTCCAGTCATCAGTCTGTCCAGCTCCTGAAGTTTGCGGACGACACCACCCTCATTGGACTCATCTCTGGTGGTGATGAGTCCGCCTACAGGTGGGAGGTGGACCAGCTGGTGACCTTAAAACTTAAACTTAAACTTTATTTATTTGTATAGCGCCATATCATACAATATAAAATGCAACACATGGTGCTTTACATGCAGAATAAAATAACAATAAAAAACACAATTTAAAACATTCCATACGACCCCACCCCCCACGCGTACACACACACTCACTCACACTCATATACATGTGCACACACTCACACGCCCACACCCACACACACACACACAATAAGTGGACTGGTGACATGGCTTAGCACTAACGATCCAGGTGAGGAAAACACTACCTATGGGCGGCCGTCCACACTGAGAAGCTCCACCGACCACGACCACCAGAAGCATCGCCACAGAGACCCCCCCAACCCGGACAGACCGGGGCAGACCCCACACAGAAGGTGGAGTCCCACCCCCAGCTACCCAGGCCTGGTGTCTGCAGGTGGACCAGCTGGTGACCTGGTGTCTACAGGTGGACCAGCTGGTGACCTGGTGTCTACAGGTGGACCAGCTGGTGACCTGGTGTCTGCAGGTGGACCAGCTGGTGACCTGGTGTCTACAGGTGGACCAGCTGGTGACCTGGTGTCTGCAGGTGGACCAGCTGGTGACCTGGTGTCTACAGGTGGACCAGCTGGTGACCTGGTGTCTACAGGTGGACCAGCTGGTGACCTGGTGTCTACAGGTGGACCAGCTGGTGACCTGGTGTCTGCAGGTGGACCAGCTGGTGACCTGGTGTCTGCAGGTGGACCAGCTGGTGACCTGGTGTCTGCAGGTGGACCAGCTGGTGACCTGGTGTCTACAGGTGGACCAGCTGGTGACCTGGTGTCTACAGGTGGACCAGCTGGTGACCTGGTGTCTGCAGGTGGACCAGCTGGTGACCTGGTGTCTGCAGGTGGACCAGCTGGTGACCTGGTGTCTACAGGTGGACCAGCTGGTGACCTGGTGTCTGCAGGTGGACCAGCTGGTGACCTGGTGTCTACAGGTGGACCAGCTGGTGACCTGGTGTCTGCAGGTGGACCAGCTGGTGACCTGGTGTCTGCAGGTGGACCAGCTGGTGACCTGGTGTCTGCAGGTGGACCAGCTGGTGACCTGGTGTCTACAGGTGGACCAGCTGGTGACCTGGTGTCTGCAGGTGGACCAGCTGGTGACCTGGTGTCTACAGGTGGACCAGCTGGTGACCTGGTGTCTGCAGGTGGACCAGCTGGTGACCTGGTGTCTGCAGGTGGACCAGCTGGTGACCTGGTGTCTACAGGTGGACCAGCTGGTGACCTGGTGTCTGCAGGTGGACCAGCTGGTGACCTGGTGTCTGCAGGTGGACCAGCTGGTGACCTGGTGTCTACAGGTGGACCAGCTGGTGACCTGGTGTCTGCAGGTGGACCAGCTGGTGACCTGGTGTGGTCAGAACAACCTAGAGCTCAACGCTCTAAAGACAGTGGAGATGATAGTGGACTACAGGAGGAACGCAGCCCCACCTGCCCCCCTCACCCTGTGTGACTCTCCAGCAGACACGGTGGAGTCTTACCGCTTCCTGGGGACCACCATAACCTTCATAACCTTCGTAACCATCATAAACACAATAACCACCATAACCCAGGACCTCAAGTGGGAGCTGGACATCACCTCCCTCACCAAAAACGCACAGCAGAGGATGTACCATATTTTCTGCACTATAAGGCACACATAAAAGCCTTCAATTTTTTCAAAAGCTGACCCTACGACTTATAATCCGGTGCGCCTTATATATGGATCAATATTGAACCTGAAGCCTCCAGGACCTGCAGTCTCCAGGACCTGCAGCCTCCAGGACCTGCAGCCTCCAGGACCTGCAGCCTCCAGGACCTGCAGCCTCCAGGACCTGCAGCCTCCAGGACCTGAAGGTGCAGGAAAGATTGCAGCAGACCCTCCCACCCCGGACACAAACTGTTCCAGACTCTTCTCTCTGGCAGGAGCTGCGCTCCATCAGGACCAAAACCTCACGACGCAAAAACTGTTTTTTCCCCAACTGCAGCTGTCCTCATCAACAAGGCCCCGGTCCCCCCCTGCACCCCCCTGGACCCCCAGTCCCCCCTCTCCCCGTTCCCCCCTGGACCCCCGGACCCCCCTCTCCCCGTTCCCCCCTGGACCCCCGGACCCCCCTCTCCCCCGTCTACCACGGACTGCCCCCCCACCCCACTCTACGTTACATTAACGTAAAGACTCCAATCCTAAGTCACTTTTGCACAGACACTTTAAAAACCTCATGTTGTACATTTTCTCTCTTTTCATTATATATTTGCTCTTGTATTGTATTGCACCAATCACCACAACAAATTCCTTGTGTGTGTTTAACAAACTTGGCAATAAACCTTTTTCTGATTGTGATATATTATGAAAGGCCTGTGTGATCATTAAACCGCCTGTGGACGCTCATCAAGGAAGTTTACCTGCACTAACAAGTGTCAGACTTTCACATGAACTGTGGATGAAAGAGATTCATCATTATTTCACTGGTTGACAGAAAATTCATTTTATTTCCCAAACTGCCAACATTTCTTGCATCATGCTCTTTGCATCTAATATTCTATTTCATATTAGATGAAACAGGACCTGGGATCCCCTGCTGCTAACCCTAGCTATGGACGTGGACAGTAAATAGAGAGCAGTTAGAAGAAGAGAAAGAAGGTTTAGCATCACCTGTTAACTGAAGTAGGATGGTGTTACTTGGAGAATATAAAGCTTCTGAACGATTTAGATCCATGTGAGATCCCACAGACTGATCACTGTTCCCACCCAGGTATTTTCTCATTTTATTTATGGTGTGAGTGCATTTTAAGCCGAGCAGTTTGGGGGTTTTCTGGAGTCACATCTGCAATTTAAAAATGGTTGGGCGTGAGACCTACGCATCGATTAATATTTTGGTTCTTTTAATCCCAATATTGTGAAACAGAAAAGGCTTCAAGTAAATTGAAAAATAAACAAAACTGTAAAATAAAGCCTTGGGTTGTCCACCTGCTGAATACAATGAACCACAGATGGTTTCCTCTTCTGCTTTATTATTTATTTAGGAATGCATTAAGCACTTAAAATCAAGATTGTACTTTGTAACAATAATTCAAGTAATTTTTTGCCAGTCTTCACTCGAGTCATAAATAAATATGTTTATTTTAAAAGTGTATTTGGAGAATTACTTTGAGAGTCGCTGCTAAAATGAAGTGCTGCTTGTCCTTTGTTCTCTGCTAACAGGAGAGTTCAAACAACGGCAAAAATAATATCAGAGAAGAACTAGGGAGAAAAATGGAGGGGAAGGAAAAATAAAATGAGAATTTCTAAGAGTCAGAGGTGAAAGTGGCCACAGAAGAGAAAAGTGGAAAAGTGCAGCAGACTACAATATCATTATTTCTACTGCCACTCCCTCGAGAGGCCTGGAGGTCAAAAGTCACAACTGTGTCAAAAGAAACAAAAAAAACACCCTCAAACGACAAATTACATATATGCCGGCTCTGTGCTGGAGGTGACGGGTTAGAAGTTCAAAAGTACAGCTGATTCCCAACACGGCAGCTTAGCTCTGGTTAAGAACAAGTAGCGGGCAAAGAGGACGAGACCCGGTCAGCCGCCGTCTTCCAACACGGACAGGAATACTACCTAAATATCTGCAGGATGAACGTTCTCCATCTTTATCTAAGAGTAATCAAATGATTAATAAACAATTGAGAGAGATTACCAGATGATCAACACATCTGTTACATGTAGCCAAATACAGGACTGTCTCAGAAAATTAGAATATTGTGATTTTCTGTAACGCAATTAAAAAAACTAAAATGTCATACATTCTGGATTCATTACAAATCACCTGAAATATTACAAGCCTTTTATTATTTTAATATTGCTGATCATGGCTTACAGCTTAAGAAAACTCAAATATCCTATCTAAAAAAATTAGAATATTCTGGGAATCTTAATCTTAAACTGTAAACCATAATCAGCAATATTAAAATAATAAAAGGCTTGCAATATTTCAGTTGATTTGTAATGAATCCAGAATGTATGACATGTTTTTTTTAAATTGCATTACAGAAAATAAAGAACTTTATCACAATATTCTAATTTCCTGAGACAGTCCTGTATGTCAGAGTTTAAAGGGAGGGCAGGAGCTGGGCATTACTAGCTATCTTTAAACATACCCAGAAATTATGTCATAAGTTGAGAAAAATCCTCCACGACATTGATATTAAATTAAGTTATGATAGAGATACAAACCGAAAGCAAACAGAAGCAAAAAGAGATTCGGCTAAATATCTTAATGAATGTCCCGTTGAAATGCAAACAGTCCAGCACATTCAATCCTGGTCGTCTGCAGGCGCTTCATTTACTGAAGCTCAGACCTGGGAGAGGAAGCAGAGGCTGCTGTGGAGCTCAGGGACAATCAAGCCCAATCTGAAGGACTGAGCGCTGGAAATGGACTTGAGCGCTGATGACTTGGACTCATGCATTGAGTCACCCGGACTTACGACTCAGAGAAAAGTCCTAAGATGTTCACCTTATTTTAGTTCATTCAATTGAAACGTCAATAGTGACTACGTTTACATGCAGTCAAAATTGGGGTTATTGCTAATGTTCCGGTTACTGAAACATTGGGAATATTCCGTTTACATGGTAATTAATCATTCAGGATATCTGGATCAAACCAGCGACGCACGGAGAACGTCATGACACAATTCCCGTCATTTCCTCTTCTTCTTCCTGTATCCAAATTCAAAACAAATGCTGCTTCGCGCAACTTTTCTCTCTCCTTCTTGTAAATCTTCTATCCCGGTACTTTCTACCGTCTACAAATGCAGAAATGTTCATATCCATCATTACATTTATGAAGTGATTAGTCTCCTCCTGGTCTTGTTTCTCCGTGTTTATAAGAACTTCCTGGACTCAAAAGACCAGGATTCCTTGTGAACAGAGCATGTGCAGAAAACACATTCCTGTTCCGTTTGATGGGGATATTCCGTTTGGTGTTTACATGACCCAATATTCAGGTTTTAAAAGGAGGAACCCAGGGCTCATATTGGGGTTTTTAAAAACCTGAATATGAGCAAATTCTTTCAAAGGGGTTATTGGTGTTTACATGGCCGTGCAAATTCGGGTTATTGCCAATATTCGGGTTTTAAAAGGGTTATTGATGCATGGAAACACAGTCACTGTCTGCTTTTAGTTCTTAAAGGGGACCTATTATGAAAAACACGTTTTTTCTTGTTTTAACATATATAAAGTGGTCTCCCCTCACCCTGCCAGCACAGGGGAGACAAAATACCATGAATCTCTGCAAGCTCTCTGACCCCCGCCTTACAGAGTCCCCCAGTGTCACGTGACTTTTTTTGAGCCGATTAAAATCTGCTCCCGTCGTGACGTCACGACGGGAGCAGATTTCCATAGGTTCAGCCTCCGCTGCTGAAACCACGCCCACAACCAGCTCTCTCCGCTGCTGGAGCGGTGCTTCCTTCAGCCAGTCGGACGCGGCGCCGCGGCGGAGCGGATCCGGGTTAAATCATCCAGGTTCCTGGGTGGTTTGGGAGCTGGGTCCTCGGGGGTCTGTCCCAGGCTGGACCAGCTTCACCCTCCGAGATTTTCAGGCAAATCTGTCGGTTTGATCACCGGTAACCGACGATGCGCCGCGGATGTGCCCCGGAGCCGATCTGTGCGCCCGCCGTGGAGTTGCGGCGCCCGTCGCGCAGCATCCGCCGGGCAGATCCGGCTGAAATTCCGCTGGTCGGTCCCCGGGAGTCCCTGCTACCAGTCCAGGCCGGTTCCTGCGGTCCCGGCCGGTCGGAACCGGTCAGATTCCCCCGTTAAAGCCGCAGTGATGCGCGCGGCTCCAGCAGCGCTGCTCCCGGGCGCCCGGCGTGGCTCCGGGGCCAGCGTTCAGCATCCGCCGGGTAGATCCGGCTTGAATAGTGCATAAATGTTATTTATATACAACTCATATTTTATTTTTTCAACAATAAAGTTTCCATTTGTGAAAATTCAGTGTTGTGATAATTTACAGGCTCGGGCTGCTCTGGCGGAGCGAGGTTTATCCTCCTCCCCTGCTACACGTCATTCAGGGAGCCAATCAGCACAGAGCCTCATTATCATACCCCCCCCTTCCCTAAAAATGAGGCGCAGAAAAAGAGGTTAGAAGCGGTAAAACTAGTGACAGGGCCCACAGGCTGGATTTATGATTTATGTAGAAAAAACAAGCTTAAGATTGTTTTTAAGACATTCAAGGCCTGTTTAAAATATACATTAAATGCCATAATAGGTCACCTTTAAAGCACATCCCAATACTTTCCTCTGGATACCCTTCTAGCTGTGATTCAGTGAAACTTGGCCACAGCTTGGTGGGGAAGCTCTGAGGTGTCACCTGTAATTTACAGCTCATTTCTGCAGCTGACACAGATGGTGCTAGTCAGTAAGCCTTAAAATGTCATATCGGTGTTTGCATAAAACATGAAGATCTTCAGCCAGAAAACAAGCCTTCTTTTCATCATTTCCTTGCTCTCAGGGGAGGGCGGGCTGGATTTTATTCCTGACATGTCTCTGTCAGCAGCATTCACCGTGGTGCTAAATAATAACAGTGACTAACTGAACAGCTCGGGCTGCAGCGGGATTTAAATCTCTGTTCAGCTCTCTGATTTGATCCGTTTCCAGCAGCATGGAACTGTTGCAGCCGAGTGTCAGGCCCATCTGTCAGCCAGTCTTCCATCTCTGCCGAGCAGTGGTCAGCTGGCGGAGGGATCCGCCGCTAAGCGGAAGCTGCTACCTGAATGGAAATGTCAGTTTTAACCATTTACTGTAGGTTTTAATATAAACAGAAATTAGACTTTACCTCCTCGACTGTAGGAGTTCAGGGCTTTTCTTTAGTTTGTTTGTTACAGAAGTTGAAGAAAAGAAGCCAATTTCACATGTGAGAAGCTAAAACGGATTCTGTTACCAACCGCAAGAATAATACCCTAATGAAAGCTGCAAGCAGCGATGAACGGTCCTCCACCCTTGTGCACGTTCAGGCTGCAGTGGAAGCTTGTATGACTTGATGTAGATTCTTCAGGCCTGGACATTTAGCAGATGACACCACCCACGACTCTCTATATCAAACCATTCAAAAGTTATGGCAGAAAATCGGAACTATCAGATATCGACCAATCAGAAGAAGGGGCGGGGCTAATTTGCAGCAATTATGTTCAAGGACTCAAAACCGAGTCCGATGACAGCACCCACGAGTCTTTATGTCAAATCATTCAAAAGTTATAGCAGAAAGTAGGAACTATCAAATATGGACCAATCAGATGAAGGGGGGGCACGCTTTTTGGCATCTATCATCGCCATGGTAACGCTTTTGAAAGCGAAAAGTAATGCGCATCGTCGCAGGATGGAGACGCACATTTTGATGTATAACACACCTGGGTGCACGTTACGGTTCGGGTGAAGAAGCGGCTGAAGAAATGGCATAAATTGTGGCAAAATTACACAATTAATTCAAAATGGCCGACTTCCTGTTTGGTTTCGGCCATGGCGCCAAGAGACTTTTCTTTAAGTTGCGTCATGATACAGGTGTGTACCGATTTCCGTGCATGTACGTCAAACCGTATTGTGGGGCTTGAGGCACAAAGTTTTCTAGGGGGCGCTGTTGAGCCTTTAGGCCACGCCCATTAATTTAACCATAAAATATCTAATTTTTCTGGCTGGCTTGGTGCAAAATTTGGTGACTTTTGGGACACGTTTAGGGGGAAAAAAGGCCCTCCTTTCGTCGGAAGAAGAAGAAGTAGGAAAAAATAAATAAAAACTAGGAAAAAAAAAAGAATTCCTACAGATACAATAGGGCCTTCACACTGTCTGTGCTCGGGCCCTAATAACCCCATTGTATCATTTCCAGACTTATTTAATTGGGGGCATTTGCAGTTTTCATTTCCTGAAGGACTCCACTGTTCCACGGAAGCTCAAAGCACTTAATTGATGAAAACACATTGATCACTACGTTCACGTCGCAGGCTGCGATGCTGACTAACCTGCAGTCTTTGACATTTAAATGCGTGTTTGATGAAAGCTGTCTGCATCATCCAAAGTTCAAGCAACACTAAAACAGCTGATCAATCAGCTACATGTTGACATCACCATGTGTTCTCTCTGCACACATCGAACAGAGCTCTGCGTTCAATTATTATAAACTTCCCTTGGAAACCATAGCATGCGAGGCTGAAATGCTCTTCTTAAGCTATTCATGGTGAAAATGACAAGAAAAACAGCAGAGAGGGAAGTGGGACTGGCCATCTACGTGGCACAGACACTTGTTGGGTTTGATCTCTGAGCATCAGCTGAAACAAATCAGAGAGGATTACACTGATTATCTGCTACAGCCAGCACTGCAGTTGTGTGTGTGCGCGTGTGCACCCATGTGTGTTGTAGATCGAGTTTCGTAAAATCTCTGAATTGGCTGTATTTAGAACAAAGTCCATCACTGGGGATGTTATTTTAAATCTGCTTCATTTTTAATGGAATCTTAAGCTGGGCATACACTTTGCGATATTTTAAATCGTTTGATTCAGCCCCATCTCAAACTGCATGACTAGAGTTCAAAAGTTCACAGCCCACGATTTATGGTCTCACACTGTACGTCCCGATGCTCGGATGCTCCGTCTGCTCACGCTATACGATCATAATCCTCACGTCTGCTCACACTATACGATCATAATCCTCACGTCTGCTCACACTATACGATCATAATCCTCCCGTCGGATCTCTGTTACTGGAACTGGAGGCCGGTTCTGGGGCAGGGGTGGGCTGTGTCCACCCAAACGTGCGTCCTGCCCACCCAATCAAAGGTTATGGGGATCCTTTATTTTTCTATAATTTAATTTTTTTATATATATATATATATTAAAAAAAAATCCCAAAATATCTGTACTGTTTCTGATTGGGTGGGCACTGCGCATCATTTTTAGACAAAACAATAAACGCATACCGCAAAAGTTGTGTCTCGGCAGAGGGACCGGCGTCCCAGCAAAATGAGACAACACAGTTTAGAACAGCAGACAGAGACACACTGAAGGCTGATTTATGGTTCCACGTTACACCGTACGCTGCGTGTGTGTAAAGCGGAACCATAAATCCGCCAATCCGCCAATTTGTGCCATTCTGTGTGGCGATAAATGAAAAAAGATTAGACAACATCGTGATTGGACAAGGAATTGGCTGGGCAGACGTGGGAAATGCGGTCTTTTTTTCTGCTATTAAAACATGATTTGTAATGTGAATTACACACTTAAACTACAAATAATAGTTTTTGACGTGACATCAGAGATTGCGCATGCTCTCTGTGAAAGGATGAGTCCAATCGGGTCGGAGCTGCTTCAACTGTGTGATTCCTTCACGAGGAGCCACCAGGATTTCAAACACGCTTGATTTTTTTGCGAGCACACGATCTGTGATGGGGAGCTCGTCGTGAGGTGTTAATCTCTCGTGGTGAGGTGTTAATCTCTCGTCGTTACCCCACGTTTACTGCACGAGGCACGACCAACGATTGGGTTAAAATCCGGCCTGATCCAAAAAATAGTCGTACGACTGGAAAATCGGCTCAAAACGAGCCGACAATCGCACAGTGTCTGCCCGGCTTTATGTGGGTGGGATTTATGTTTTAATATTTAAATGTTTCTGTCCTACACGTGTTTGATGAGAAAAGTGTTTTAAATGGAGGGACTGGATTTATCTTCTGTAAAGCAAAAGATTGGCAAATATAATCTGTCTGTCTTTTTTAAGAAGATTAAGAAAAAGCTAAAATGTACTGAGATGTTGGATGAATCTGGTCACGGTAAATGATCCAAAATATCTTTACCATTCAGACACCAAGGACTTTTCTTCCAATGTGAAACTATTCACTCAAAGTTTATAAGTGGATTGGTTTCTAAATAGCTGACTTCATAATTCAGTAATAAGAAAATAAATTCAGTTTAAAAACGATCCAATCATCTCAAATAAAGGCCAGTAAACCTGGAGGATTTTCACAGCCCAGGGATGGACAGTTTTACCCAAGTCCCAGCAGAGAGAGCAGTGGGGTCTGAAGCACCAAAGCTGAAAGAAAGCAGACGTTCTACCTGGTGATATGTTCCACCCATCCCTCTGGTGCAGGTTCTGATGGGGAAACTGCAGCAGAGAGCTTCAAACCAAACAAGGAACTGTTTATCGGAGTCTTAAGGCTGTCAGGGAAAATGACTAAAGATTCAAACGTGGGCTGATATTTGAATTTGCAACATTTATTTTCCAAATCATTCACTTTCACTGTGCAGTTCTCAGGAGATGCTGGGATGGCACCGTGATGGAAGAGAAACATGTATCAGGCACACAGTCACAATGTTAGTGCTGCATTTAAAAAAATCTAAACTCACATTTGTTTCAGAATATAAATCGAATCATTTTGATTCAATCAGAAGCTATTTAAACCTTAAAGCTTGCTCCATCTGTGGGAATAATAGAAAACTCTTTATATCCCCGTCACTTTCAACTCAGGTCACATCAGGACCCTTAACCCTTGTGATGTCTGCAGGTCAAGGGAGGAGGAAGAGAAGAAGGGAGGAAAGAAGGAAGGAAGAATGAAAAGAAGGAAGGAAGGGAGAAAAGGAAGGGAGAAAAGAAGGATGGAGAGAGCAGGAGGAAAGATGGAAGAAAGGGAAAAAAGAAGGAAGGAAGGAAGGAAGGAAGGAAGGAAGGAAGGAAGGAAGGAAGGAAGGAAGGAAGGAAGGAAGGAAGGAAGGAAGGAAGGAAGGAAGGAAGGAAGGAAGAAAAGAGGAAGGGAAGAAGGAAGGAGAGAGCAGGAGGAAAGAAGGAAGGAAGGGAAAAAGGAAGGAAGGAAGGAAGGAAGGAAGGAAGGAAGGAAGGAAGGAAGGAAGGAAGGAAGGAAGGAAGGAAGGAAGGAAGAAAAAAGGAAGGAAGAAAAAAGGAAGGAGAGAGCAGGAGGAAGGAAAGGAAAAAATAAAGAAAGGAAGGAAGGAAGGAAGGAAGGAAGGAAGGAAGGAAGGAAGGAAGGAAGGAAGGAAGGAAGGAAGGAAGGAAGGAAGGAAGGAAGGAAGGAAGGAAGGAAGGAAAAAGGAAGGGAAGAAGGAAGGAGAGAGCAGGAGGAAGGAAAGGAAAAAATAAAGGAAGGAAGGAAGGAAGGAAGGAAGGAAGGAAGGAAGGAAGGAAGGAAGGAAGGAAGGAAGGAAGGAAGGAAGGAAGGAAGGAAGGAAGGAAGGAAGGAAGGAAGGAAGGAAGGAAGGGAGAAGGAAGGAGAGAGCAGGAGGGAAGAAGGAACAGGAGAATGAGGTGATTTTGACCCAAAGACAGCACCAGGGTTAAAGGTGACTCAGGCCTGGAATATACCTGTACACGTGTATGACTGACGGGTATCCTGCATTCCATTGGCATGTCTGTCGTGCACGTAACCCCCCCCCAAAGAAAATACACGTGACTCCCAGTGGAAATATATGTTGGAAGATATGTACTTATGGATATATAGTTTGGCTAACAAGAGTAAGAGATTAGTTATACATTCGCAACAAGGACAAAAATGGTTTTGCCAAAAAGCCAAAAAGGTTTCATTGTATAAATGCAGAATAGATGGTCAAATGTGACGACTGGTTGCACTGATTGCTGGACCTGATCAGCAGATTACACGTCTGAACACTGGTTTGCCAAGAACTAGCGCCAATAGTGGTCAACGGTATATTGTTAGTCATATACATCCGTTCATTTGAAAATCCCGTTTTGAGATAATATATATTCCACCCCTAGTGAAAGAAAATAAATGTGTATTTATTCTGTTCTTACGGTTTAGTTAATTTTCTTATAAATAGTTTAAAATCTAGCGCCAACCATCTTACTTCTGCATTTAGTCTCATGTCAAACCAAGTTTGGTGGCAGTTCCTCAACAGCCGCTAGGGGAAATTTATTGGCTGGTCAAAATGTCCAACTTTAGAGCAAAAATAAACATACATAAGCATGGTTCAAAAACCCTTTTGGTCTCAATCATTTTATTTCCCATTCATGACAACTCTGAGGGAGGTGGATTTCTTTTTAGTTTTTGCAGCCCGCCAGGAGACTTTATATAAAGCATTACATTTATTTCTAATATGATTGATTGACAGTCAGCTCAGCCTCTGGCCGGCCGTCATGTCTTCCTCCTCGTCATGATGGAACCACCATCCGTTTGGATTAACAAGCATCAGCTGAATCAGCTGACTTCGTCAGTCAAAATGTTAAACTGTATAAGGGTCAATGACGAATAAGGATTTTCAACAGGTCAATTTTAAAATAATAAAACAAAGAATATCTATTGCAATAATTCAAACATTAAGAATGTTTTCTCTACACATAAATTAATATTCAAATTTTAAATTAAGTGATTTCAGAGTTTCTTGTCAAGATGAATTGGCACTAGCCTTAAAAAAAGGTCATGTGGTGCAACCATGATTCATATTAAAATTAATTAATTTCCTTAACATCTTGACATCTTTTTTTTAATAAGTTTTCAGTGCTATACAAAAATGGTTATTTTTTTAATGGTTGCGCCACATGATATTTCATAAATGGACATCAGTCAAACTTTGTTTGTATATTATGATGGGAATATAATTACAAATGTGTATAAATCTTACACACTACAAGATACTTCTGAAATCATGCCAGATAGAAGAAGATTGATTTAAAAACATTTAGAGTGATTTCAAGAAAGGTTTTCAAACCAGAGTCGGACGGTCGCACCACATGACATTTTGACACTTAAAACAACAACAAAATCCCAAATAACTAGTATTTTTTGTAAAATTCAAGTGAATCCATATGTGGGACAGGTAGGTCATATATATGGTATTTTTTTATCCATTAAAACCTTTTTTGAATTGAAAAAAAATCTGTTTTTCATCACGTCATTGACCCATATCCTGCTGTAGCCGTGTGACGCCAGCTCTGCAGATATTTAACAGACTTCAGCAGAAGCAACAGGGAACAAAGCTAACTTTGCCACACGGTGGGCGTGTTTGTGTGTCGTCTTCCAGAGCAACATGGCTGCACCACGTATGAATAAAAACGGCATTCAAAGCCGCTCTTTAGAAACCAAGCGGTGACTTGACCTAATGCGTTGGTCATTGTTTTATACAGCCTATGGTTTTAATTAAACACGATAACTTATTCCAATATTGTCCTAGCTGTTTAATTTGCTGTTGTATTTTCTAAACGGAGGTAAGTTCCCTAGAGGAAGCCACTGGTACCACGCATACCATCCGCGTAGTACTGAACCAAGAAACATTCAACAATGCGGGTGCTTGTCTAGACGAACCTGAACATGTGGACAAACTGCACGTATATTACAGGCAGAGCAGGAAAACTAGACAAAAACATCCAGAACAGAGCTGAGAAAGCGAGGTCCACTGGGACTGCAGTCCCTCCGTCTGTGACTCATACGTTGGGAGGATTGCAGAACGATAACTCAGCTCCCACAGGAGCTTTACGTCTCAGCTCTGGCAGCACTTGGATGTTGTTTCATTCGCAACATTTGAAATGAGGATGTTTGGACAGATTTGAGAGGGATTAATGTAAAGTATGATTAAATACCATCAATACTAGACGTTAGTAGTTTTTTTCTGCTAGTCCATTTTCATACGGAAAAAAAGTGAATTTGCATGCATACCTACATGTGTTACTTCAAACCTACACTACAAAGTCTTCTGTTTATTTATCAGATATGTCTGCTTCTGGAAAATTCTCTAAAGAAATCTCCTGATGTTATATGATTTGGAAATCCTCTGGATTGGCTGGTGATTCTTTACATTGTTGTATTTATCACTGTTGTTAAATAATTTAGTCTGAACATGAAGCATAGCTGCAGGTTTTAATCCACTGGAGCTGCTTAAGACATATAGCAAAACACAGTGCAGGAGGTTGAAGCATTATCATACAGAACTGTAAAATACTTGATATTGATTAGTTTTGACCCCTCAAGAAAAAAAAAAAAACTAAATTGAAAGAATCAAATCCTGCAATTTCAGGCTCTTGGCCTTGTTTTGGTTTGGTATGCTTCATCATCAGGAGGAGAAATCCGAGTTCTTAAACGAGGCCACCTGTTTTGGGGAGTTTCAGTCGGCACCCGTGTACAATTATTACTGTGTTCATACCGGGGGAAAGAACTCACACCCCCAAGCTGGAAAACAAACTCCAGCTCTTCTAAACCGATTTGAGCCTGTAAATGTGAAAACAGCCTTGGGTTCACTCCAAAGACAGATCGTCGTGTTTTCCAAAAGGGAGTCAAAAGGACCAAGAACAACAAAAACACAGCCAGAAGTGTGCCAGACTGATGCACAAACCTCAGACTGTCCTGGAGGGGCAACGCTGCTACAGCAGAGCCGCAAACATGAGCCGGCATCGGATGCTTCAGTGTTTTGGATTATAAATCAAGGAACTGCAACACAAGCATGGTTGGGATGGAGAACCTTCCTGAAATGTGAAGCCAGACTTACAAATCCTGCCTGACACATGGTTATGATGGCATTAAAAAATGTGAAAAAAGTAGCAGTAGCAACAGATTCCAAGAAATATGCTGGTTTATTCAAACCCATTATACGTTTTTATACCTTTTTTATTGATACTTTTGTCATGCATGCAGATACATAGAAACAGTGTTGTTCTGTAGAACATAACCAAACCTCTAATCTCTGACCCGTTTCTTCTGCTGCTCGGACTCAACTCACTGTCTCAATTCCCCTAAAGTCAATGTGCCATCGTTATCCTCACAATAAAATCCACCACTTCCAGTCTGACATCTGGAACACATTTTCAAACTGATTTTGAATTTTTTCCTGTTTTCTTGTCCCTGTCACGCCATCAATAAGCTGTAAACCAGGGCCAGAGCACTAGTGATTAACTTCTAAATTATTGACTTGACAACTCAGTTGATCTTGTAGTCTTCAAAAAAGCTCAATAGGATGTCAATTGATTTCTGACAAACCTTTCAAACTAAAATGTGCATCATCTCATAATATAAAGAATAGCAGGAAAGAAAGGGCGGATGCCAAAGGATTTCTTATTCTCCTTTCTTAATCGATACTAGTAGTGGTTCTATCTTATAGAGGGCAGAATTGCCATCTTTCTACAATTCATTAATCACAGAGCGAAGACGAGCGACAGGTAGAGATTAAAAGCCAGGGAACCTACGGTTCAGCCCGGGACCCAGGAGAACCCCGACCACCCAGCACCGGCCGGACTTGCATTTCTTTAAAATGACAAATTTTCAAAAAGTGAAAGTTTGGCTAAACATCCAAAAGCTGATGGAAGATTTAAAAGAATCAGATTCAGCTGGAAAAACTAACCAACTAACTCAGCGAGCAAGCAGCTAAATAACTAAATAACTGCTCTACGTCTTAACCTCAACAGAAGAAGAGCAGCGTGTGACTGAGTTGTGATCTTGTGCGTGCGTGGGAATGTCTTGTATACTGAGACAAAAATGCCATTTACTAAGGAATGTTCTAGTAATAGTACCCGCTATAAATTTTATGTCTGGGTAGCTTTGTTTTGTTTTACTAAAAATAAAAAAGGAATAAAATCTGCTGTTGCGAGACAACGAAAAGGGAGAGAACATTCCCTCATGAAGCTGAAGTGTGCTGGTAAGTGCATTTCTTTCACTTTTTATGTAACAAGCTCGTGTTGTACTGCGGTCTAATCCCCTGCAGCATGTGGTATTTTTTATTTACTTTTGTCTATTAAAAGCAAACAATATATACTTCCAAATAACATTTGGCGATGTGTTCATCTGATGGGGTCCTTAGCAGCAGGTTTTATGAATCAATACATTCAGAGCAAATATTTGCTATAATCTTGGAAATGGTGTGTGCATAAAAAGCCAATCCTGGAGACAGCCTCGCAGCACGCATGAATAAAATATGGCATCTTAACAAACCCAAGTGGGGTTCCAACTTTGCATTCTCTAAGAGATCCAAGCTACAGTATAAGAGAGGCTTTTAAGGATAAAGATGTAATATCTAGTCTACAGAAAACGTCTCGTACGTTGACGTCTCAGTCCTCTAACATTAGGACAAACTTACATTTTATCTGCAGTGTTGTTTTTAAAAGGTGCATTCAGGAAAAGTGGTTATTTTTCACGTGTCTCTGCAGAACACAATAACATGCAGAAAAACCACACAGCAATCCTGTTACTAACTCTTTCCTGCTTTTAACAGGTGGAGAAAATGTGGAGGGATTGTTTATCTGCACCAGTTGTGTGTTTAACCCCCACCCTGCACAAACCCACACACACACACACACACACACACACACACACACACACACGGGTAAATTGAGTGCAGTCCAGAGCAGCCGACTGAAGAGCTGACAACACATCAGTTCTGAGTTCCATTCATTTGTCCTTCCAATCACATCCCGGTTTGCTGCCAGCTCTTAAACATGCAGCGTGTCCATTGTGTGAGTGTTGCTGTTAGCACACAACACTTAGACAGAGAGAGAACGGCCCCTCACACAAACATGCAAGACCTCGCAGTCACACAGGAAACCACTCAGGCCGGCTCCTCCTGCCACAGAAACACCGGTGGACAGTTGCCTCCATGGAAAGTCTCCTTTCAGAGCAGATTAGGTTTAAGTTAAAATGCTGTGAAGGACAATGTGGGTAGGTTATCTGACGAGCCATGGAATCAGCTGGGGGAGGCAGAAAAGACAGCCCAAAATGCTGTTAAATGGAGAAAAGTCGTCGGTGGCCGCGTTCCACTAGCAGCGACGGGCCTAAGTAAAAAAGTAAGTATCTGACGACAGGTGGAAGCTGTTCGAGGTAAACGAGGGATGGATGGATCATCTAAATACTCATTAAGACATTTATTTACCAGGCTTTTGTGCAGTGGACATACCGTATTTTCGCGACCATTCGGCGCGCCGTGTGGAAAGGCGCACCCTCAGTTTTTTGTGTCATTTTTGGATTTAAAACACACACACGGCGCACCGACCGAAAAGGCGCTGCCTGCACACACGGAGCGAAAAAAAAAAACATTAGAAATAAAGCAGGAGCAAAACTTAGTTTGATTGTCCTTTATTTAAGTTATTACATTAATCAAACCCATCGAAATCGTCATCCTCCGTTTCCGCATTCATCCGAGCCCGATCGCGCTGCGACCGGGAGAACTGCTACGCTGCCACGGGCACAAGCCAGCAGCTCTCTGGCCGCGCTGATAGCCGAGTCACTTTCCGTGCCGTGCGGCCCCTCGGAAATGATGCCGGCTTTTGCAAAAGCCCGAACAACAGTCCAACCCAGCAGACACGTCAGCCCACGCATCTACAATCCTTCAACAGTAAACGAGGGAGCCCGCCGACCGAGCGGCAGCCGACATGCCGCTCGGCGGTTCCTCCAGCATTCCGGCCCGCCCCTGCGGCGCAGCTCCCCCCGGGAGCAGCGTCTCGTTCTCGGTAGCGAGGCCGAGTCTCCCCGTCCCCTCCAGGTGTCCCGCCGCCGGGCAATCACGGGCTATTCATGTGCCCCCCTTCCTCCTTTAACGTTCTCATGGTGGCCTCAATCACGTCCGCCTTATGGTTCCGCGTTAAGTCGACGCAGCCCTACGCTGTCGGCTCTGCGTCGGTGTAACGCGGAACCATAAATCAGCCTATACAATAATACAATGGGCGCATTGCGTCAATGGGCGCGTGGCACATTTAAAAAAAAAAACCAAGACGTTTATATGCGCCTAATGGTCGCAATAATACGGTATATGGAAACAGTGGATATTTACTTAGAAAACAACAACAAATATAGTATTTGATCATTTTAACTTTGAGTATCTAAAAACTATTTGTCAGTTCATACTTGCTGCTTGCTTGGTCCAGAACCTTCAGAGCCGTCTTTAACATATTGGTATTGGTCTCTTTGATGTCAATTATGTCACACCCGGAGGTTTACATCAACTGTCATCCTCCTTCACCTGTGACTGATGCACTTAATTACACAAAAAATAAAATAAATAAAAAGAAATCCTACCAGCAGTAATTATCATTGTATAATAATAACTAACGTGGTCATGATGAGAGGATTGGAGAGGAGGAGGATGATAATAAATGACTCCCAGTTTCTTTCTTGTCCGTCAGTCTTCATTATTACTTTTTTACTTAACATACTTTACCAACTCCATGACCTTTATGAGAATCCATCTAAATATACAGCATGTCCAAAAGTGATGCATTACATGTTTACATGGTAAAGTCGATACAGCAAATCCCTGAGTGAATGTATGTGACAAGCTGGAGGTTTAATCGCTGCGTAATCAACTGTTGTGTTGAGTTGCAGACCAAGTTTATACGAGACATCGTACGACAGCTTAAGCTCCTTGCCAGAGCAAGAAGAACTGCTTTCTTCATCCTGTTTGAGTTAAAAGGGCAGTTATAGTTAAGATAAATTAGTATGTGCATCTGCTGAATGAGAACTAGGAAATCTGACCAATAACAAAGCTGTAATGTCATGCATATGAAGCACAAAACAAGCCCTCTGTTTACTGGCTAATGAGCAGTGAAGCAATCTGGAAGTACATGCTGCACACGCATATTGTATCCATATGTGTGCTAATAGCTGAGGATATACGATTTAATGTGGTGTGAAGCTTATTTAGATCATAAACCCGTGACAAAGCCAGAAAAGTATTATAAACCCTTGGTAGAAATAACCTCAGGCACACTTATGGGCTCATGAATTACTTATTTGGAGCTTTTATTTGACAGGTTACTGCAGTCAGTGTCTTTCCAGTGATGAAGAAGCTCTGCAGTGTTAAGGGTCCGCCTGCAAACGTCAGCACCAAGCTGCCGTTAGTTTTAAGTCCCATGGAGAAAGGAGCACACCGTATTGATTGCCCCTCTGTAATAGCTAAATAAAATGGTGCTGACATGGAGATTTGGACGACCCAAGAAGTGGTTAAAGATGCTGAGTAAGTGTGCTGTTTTAGTAAACTTCATCACACGTACAATATACTTCCTGAGCGTATGAGTGGCCAAATTGTATTTCCATTTGCACAGAAAAGGGACTTGAGAGCATTCCAATGATGACGAGTATTGAATATTTACAAGCTCAAACACCTAGTTGAGCATTTCAGTGACCAGCGGCCTCATTTATAAAGCTCGCTTGCGCACAAAACAGGGCTTGAAAGATGCGCACGCCACCTTCTACGCAAAGGTTGGGATTTATAAAAAAAAACTTAACGGGAAAATGTGCGTGTCTTTACGCAAACTTTGATCCTAGCGCACGAACATTTTGAAGATATGGGGAACTGGCAACGCAGGCGGTGAGGTGGTGAAATGAAGCCAGATTCATGTCATACTTTTAATGTCATCACATATCAGACTTATAATATAATAGCGCTGATCATGTCCCTCTGTGTTTGAAGCTCAGCGTCAGTCCAGACTCTGGTGCTGCTGGTACTGGTACTGGTGCTGGTACTGGTGCTGGTGCTGGTACTGGTGCTGCTGCAGCTGGTACTGGTGCTGGTGCTGGTACTGTTGCTGGTACTGGTGTTGCTGCTGGAGCAGTAGTGCAGGACACACCGGGAACCTCCTCGTCACCCACCGCGACAACCGTAGAGTGACTGAGGACAGAACAAACGAGTGCCGGGCCACTCTCCTCTTGGCCTCCACCTTCAAATCGCACCACTTCTTTTTTTTTCTTCTGCACCATCTGTCCGTGGCACCCACGGCGTTTAGCGCAGCAATGACGTGCTGACACTCACTCGCTTTAATTTTGTTAGTGATGCCACTACTGTGACCACCAAATAATGTGGTTTTCCTGCCTCCACCTCATCTCCATCTCAGGCTCCGTGAAATTTAGTGGCACGGTGGCTCGACACGTCTCATTCATCCTGACGCAGCAGAAACAGGCTGCAGGAGCCGCTGCACATGCTCAGCAGGCTCATTTATATGCAAATACAGTCATGAACTACTTTGCATTGACCATTCATGGTATAAAGTGGTAGAGCGTGTAGAGGGCGGGGTATGAGGCGAATTCACGTGCGCAACCTTCCAGCTGGACTGTGATTTAGAGAACACTGTAAACTCTAGGGTGTTAGCGTCAGTAGTCATAGTTGCAGCTATAGAATAGACTATAATAGTTAGTCTCAAACATAGCTTGGTGGTAGATATGCTGCTATAGACTTATGCCCCAGGGGGGCACCGACATGATCCACTGGGCGGTGCCTCTCACCCTTCTTCTCCTCTCCTCTTCCCTTCCTCTCTTCTCCATTTTTATTTATTATAAGTATCTCATAGCTATCATTTTTGTCCATCGCTCCTGTAGTTTATTGTACTGGCCCCCCCTTTTTCTCTTTTGTACATGGTGCAGCATCCTCTGCTGGTGGTGAAGAGCATCTCTGAATGCACAACACCGGAACCTGCAGCGTGGGAGTGAGAGGGGCAGGGTAACGGCCCGGTCAGGCGGGGGAGAGATTTGTCCGTCAAGACTCCTCTCCCTGGCCCTGCCCCTTCTCAACCTTTTCCCGACCCTGAACCTAACCTGGGGCTTGCTGATTGGGCCGGAGCTTCGGGAGCTGCGTGCTGGCCTGCGGTCCCCACCCCCGGTCATCCCGTTGCTGCTTCCACCTGCCTGTGGTCCCCACCCCAGGTCATCCCGCTGCTGCTTCCACCTGCCTGCTGTGCTGCTGATGTCCCCGACCCCCCAGTCTGGCCTTCGGCAGGAGGTTCACCCCTTATGGTCCTGGCTCTGGTCCAGGTTTCTTCCCTCCTAAAGGGGAGTTTTTCTTGCCACTGTTTGGCTTAAGGTTTTTCTCCCACTAGGGGAGTTTTTACCTGCCATTGTTTATGTAATAATTGCTCGGGGGTTTATGTTCATGTTCTGGGTCTCTGGAAAGCGTCTGGAGACAACTTTTGTTTTATTAGACGCTATATAAATAAAATTTAATTGCGTGCAGGTGTGCATGCACACGGTTTTATAAATCAGGATTTTTTTGTGCGCACACCATTTTCGGATTTTGAGCGCACGTACACTTTTAGTATGAATCCTACGCTCTTTTCTAAATGAGGCCCCAGAACCTTTGCTTGATCTTCTTTTCTGAAGCGTTTACTATACATGCTTTAGAAGCATGGAAACATTCACAGAAAGCCAGTCCCCAAAAACCCTCAGACCCTCCTTGAAGTCCAGACATCTCTGTGACAACACGTCCTGTTTCACTGCTGACGGTGTAAGCGGGTGCTTGTTCAATCAGCGGGCTGAACAATCCCTGCTACGCAGGCTGGGATAGTGTGGCTGCCGTGGCAACCCAAAGATCTAATCCTTGAGGAACGAGGGGAAGAGGGTATGATGACGGAGGAATTGCTGGAAAGATGTAGGAATGGACTTAAAGACAAGTAAGTAGGAGGGGGGGGGGGGGGGGGGGGGCAAAGAAGCAAAGAATTTATGGAGGAAGGGTCGTAGAGGGAACGGGGGATAAAGGATAAAAAGATGAGACAGGGATGAGACGGCGACACTCAGTCTAAACCTGCAGGAAATCAGATTTGCTAAGATCTGAAGACAGTAAGGACACACACGGAGCTGTCCTCTGTCGGTTAATCAGCTCTCGGCCTCCCCTGTCTTGGATTAGAGCGTCGCTGGCCTCTCCTTAGAGACCCCCCCCCCCATACACATTTCAAAGTGAGCGGTTTTATGATCAGGGATGATCGTAGCATCCTTTTAGAACCAGAGATTCTGCAGGAAAATCCGTCTCCATTCCGTTATCAGTTTGAATATTCTGATCTTCTGTACTCTGATTTAAACACTGAAACAGTCTCAAAAACCCTCAACTGCCTTTGGACGTATGAGCTTCTCTTTATACGTGTTCACACTTTAGCTTACGTGCTCGTTCTTGCCTCCTTCCCTCGAGGAAGGGATTAGTTTAGATAGCGGGTGGCACTATGTGATCAGACCACCGCACCAGCAAACCCCTCGACAAAAAGCCCGTTCAAATATCAATACAACTTTGGCCATGAAAATAGGAGTTTGCTCTATCTGCAAATATGCAAATGCAAATCAACATGTCACACAATCAAACATCAGGTGAACCACTCCAGCTCAACACAAATGAAAAAGATGCACAAACTGAAACTATCTGCAGGTTTCAATCTAAAGCAGTCTCAGAGCAAAAACCTTAAAAAACGATGTCTGCTCGCAGTAAGTAACCAACTTCCCCACCCACGATGCATCTATGGGCGGCCTGGATCTTTTAATACACAAAACAGAAAATGATAAAATCATGCTTCAATTATATCTGACAGCAGCTTGGAGAAGCCGTCAGTTATGCGATTTCCAAAAACTGACAGAGCACATCAGTGATTGAATAAAAGAGTGAAATGATTCACCTGTAAACGCTCAATTTTAATCTTGTTGAATAGAAAAAAAAGCATTTCCCAGACACAGCAGAAGCAGCTTGCTGATTAATTTTAAGAAGAAAAGAAAAGAGGAAAATCACATGGAGTGCTTGGCACAGGCTTGCTAAATAAAACAGCTCTGATACGAGAGACTTTAAATCCCTGCAGAGCAGTCGGTGTAATGTAGTTGATCTTTTCTTACTGTTTAACCAGAAAACAAAGAGTTTTGGGCTATTTTGTGTCCTGGGCTTGAGAGTAGAGGATGTAATGAAGCCTCCCACCTGTGCGTGCTGTCTGCTGGATCACTGACTTGGGCTGCGTTCAGACGAGTTAACCTGGGAGCTTCTCCATCTCGGCTCCAGTACAGCTCACCATCTGGCAGATTAGCTGTTAAAACTCGCTGAAGTGAAGTTAAGCCGTGCTGGCGGCCTCGCCACTGTCAAACTGAAGAGGAGAGAGGACAAAGACGGAGAAGGTTTTCATTTACTCCCAAAATGTGATATTCCTCTGCAGATTGGAGCAGGTTTACCCAGATAGAGCAGAGCAGTTCACACTAGCATTTACTAAGCATGGATGACAGTCTTCTACCTGCAGTCACCGTTCCAGGAATTATATCGGATACTGAACCCAATAGTTTTTAAGATGAACAGCAAATCTATTAGGGCAGTATAGGAATTTTATTGTGTGTGTGTGTGTGTGTGTGTATGTGTGTGTGTGTGTGTGTGTGTGTGTGTGTGTGTGTGTGTGTGTGTGTGTGTGTGTGTGTGTGTGTGTGTGTGACGGTTGCTCTGTCATGTAACAGCTGAGCATGAGCAGAAAACAAATTCCTGTTCCGTTTGATGGGGATATTCCGTTTGGTGTTTACATGACCCAATATTCAGGTTTTAAAAGGAGTAACCCAGGGGTCATATTGGGGTTTTTAAAAACCGGAATATGAGCAAATTCAGGTTATTCAAAGGGTGTTTACATGGCCGTGCAAATTCGGGTTATTGCTAATATTCGGGTTTTAAAAGGGTTATTGATGCATGGAAACACAGTCACTCACACACGCGGCAACCCCATTTGGAATCAACCATTTTTCTGGTATTAAAGTCTTTACTGAACACTTCATCCCTCCCTAAAAGACTAAATATTAATTGTGTGTCACCAGCTTTAACAGTGTTTGTTACCGCGACTTAGACAAAGATCAGATCACGTCATGGCAAATTACTGCAAAAGACCATTACAGTAATTCACATAATTTTTCAAGCCATATTATTATAATAGTAAAATAAAAATTCTGTGAATTTATATATATTTTGTTTCACAAAAGTTAAAAAAGTAATTTTCAGTTTTATTTTCCTCCCATACAATCAGTTTGTATTTGTGGTTAATAATGAGCAGCTATTGTGGCTGCAGCAGAGCTCATTCTCAAAAATAACAAATTAGACAATAAATGTCAAAACCCGAAGGACATTCTATTAGGAAGCAGTTTAGACCCTAAACAGCCGGAGAGCGGAGCCACCGGCTCAGGCCGAGCCTGCTATTCTGGAAAAAACAGGTCATGCAACGTCTGGACAGACTGAGGGACAAAGTTACAAAGTTCATCTGCCCCCGAAACACAACGCTGCATCCTCTGACTGACGGCAAGCATGCTGGAAATGCTCAAACTTTAGAAGATTTAAACAAAATTAAAGCTGCAAGCAGCGATGAACGGGCCCTCGCACTCACGGCCACCGCCCCCCATAAGCATATCAGAAAAGACACCACCCACGACTTCATATGTCAAACCATTCCAAAGTTATAGCAGAAAATCGGGACAACCAATCAGAAGAAGGGGCGGGGCTAATTAAGGCCAACGAAGCTTAAGAACGCAGTACAAAGTCCCATGACACCACCCACAACTTCCTGTCAAACCATTAAAAAGTTATAGCAGAAAAAAGGGACAACCAATCAGAAGAAGAGGCGGGGCTAATTCTGGCCAATGAAGGTCAAGGACTCCATAAAGAATCTGATGACACCACCCAGGACTCTCTATGTCAAACCATTCCAATGTTATAGCAGAAAATCGGGACAACCAATCAGAAGAAGGGGCGGGGCTAATTAAGGCCAACGAAGCTTAAGGACTCAATACAGAGTCCCATGACACCACCCACAACTTCCTATGTCAAACCATTCAAAAGTTATGGCAGAGAAAAGTATTCTAGGGGGCGCTGTTGAGCCGTTAGGCCACGCCCATTAATGCAAACCATGAAATATCAAATTTATCGCCAAGTCTGGCTTGCATGCAAAATTTGGTGACTTTTGGAGAACTATCAAATATGGACCAATCACATGAAGGGGGGGGCGCGCCTTTTGGTGTCTAGCGTCGCCACTTTTGAAAGAGAAAAGTAATGCGTGGTGTCGCAGGATGTAGACGCGCATTTTGATGTATAACACACCTGGGTGCACGTTACGGTTCGGGCTGAATTAACTGCCGAAGGAATGGCATAAATTTCGCCAAAATGACACAATTTATTCAAAATGGCCGACATCCTGTTCGGTTTCGGCCATGGCTCCAAGAGACTTTTCTTTAAGTTGTGCCATGATACAGGTGTGTAGCGATTTTCGTGCATGTACGTCAAACCGTATTGTGGGGCTTGAGGCGCAAAGTTTTTTCTGTCTGAACCAACCAGATGAAGGGTGGGCGCGCTTTTTGGCGTCTAGCGTCGCCACGGTAACGCTTTTGAAAGAGAAAAGTAATGCGTGGTGTCGGAGGATGGAGACGCACATTTTGATGTATAACACACCTGGGTGCACGTTACGGTTCGGGCTGAATTAACTGCCGAAGGAATGGCATAAATTGCGCCAAAGTGACACGATTAATTCAAAATGGCCGACTTCCTGTTCGGTTTCGGGCATGACGCCAAGAGACTTTTCTTTAAGTTGTGCCATGATACAGGTGTGTAGCGATTTTCGTCCATGTACGTCAAACCGTATTGTGGGGCTTGAGGCACAAAGTTTTCCGGGGGGCGCTGTTGAGCCGTTAGGCCACGCCCATTAATGCAAACCATTAAATATCAAATTTATCGCCATGCCTGGCTTGCGTGCCAAATTTGGTGCCTTTTGGGGAACTATCAAATATGGACCAATCAGATGAAGGGGGGGTGCGCTTGTTGGCGTCTAGCGTCGCCACGGTAACAATTTTGAAAGAGAAAAGTAATGCGTGTGGTCGCAGGATGGAGACGCACATTTTGATGTATAACACATCTGGGTTCACGATACGGTTTGGGCTGAATTAACTCTCGAAGGAATGGCATATATTGCTCCAAAATTACGCAATTAATTCAGAATGTTCAAAATGGCCGACTTCCTGTTCGGTTTCGGCCATGGCGCCAAGAGACTTTTTCTTTTAGTTACGACATGATACAGGTGTGTACCAATTTTCGTTCATGTACGTCAAACCGTATTGTGGGGCTTGAGGCGCAAAATTTTTTTCTGTCTGAACCAACCAGATGAAGGGTGGGCGCGCTTTTTAGCGTCTAGCGTCGCCACGGTAACGCTTTTGAAAGAGAAAAGTAATGCGTGTGGTCGCAGGAGGGTGACGCACATTTTGATGTATAACACACCTGGGTTCACGATACGGTTTGGGCTGAATTAACTCTCGAAGGAATGGCATATATTGCTCCAAAATTACGCGATGAATTCAGAATGTTCAAAATGGCCGACTTCCTGTTGGGTTTCGGCCATGGCGCCAAGAGACTTTTCTTTTAGTTGCGACATGATACAGGTGTGTACCGATTTTCGTTCATGTACGTCAAAGCGTATTATGGGGCTTGAGGCGCAAAGTTTTTTCTGTCTGAACCAACCAGATGAAGGGTGGGTGCGCATTTTGGCATCTAGTGTCGCCACGGTAACGCTTTTGAAAGAGAAAAGTAATGCGTGGTGTCGGAGGATGGAGACGCACATGTTGATGTATAACACACCTGGGTGCACGTTACGGTTTCGGGCTGAATTAACTGCCGAAGGAATGGCATAAATTTCGCCAAAATGACACGATTAATTCAAAATGGCCGACATCCTGTTCGGTTTCGGGCATGACTACAAGAGACTTTTCTTTAAGTTGGGCCATGATACAGGTGTGTACCGATTTTCGTGCATGTACGTCAAACCGTATCGTGGGGCTTGAGGCACAAAGTTTTCAAGGGGGCGCTGTTGAGCCATTTTACCACGTACATTAATGTAAACCATTAAATATCTAATTTTTCGCCAGGCCTGGCTTGCCTGCAAAATTTGGTGACTTTTTGGGCACGTTTAGGGGGAAAAAAGGCCCTCCTTTCGTCAGAAGAAAAATTTTTAAAAAAAGAAAGAAAGAATTCCTACAGATACAATAGGGCCTTCGCACTGTAAGTGCGAAGGCCCTAATAAATATAATAAGTCAATAAAATAAAACTGTGTGAGAAAAGGCAGTATGCAGGTGGTGTTTCTGCAGGCGCCCGGAGATCAATGTCTTTTATAACAAAACTCTAACGCTAAAGAAAAACGCTATACATTACATCTGAACTTTATATCCTAAACTTTACTAAACTAGTACATATATACAAATATACACACACCTGTCAAAATAATTATGTTCTGGTTATAGTGTATCATATGCATTATTTTTGAAAAACTACATTATTGATCATACTTGTTTCCCTGCTGATAAAATTTCAGCCATCAGATCGTGTTTTAAGCAAATTACTATCTCTTAATTCACATAAATGTTGTTTACATTTTCATTTTTGCAAAGATTATCACAATAAAAACAAAATGCAAGTTAGACACAAGGACTCCTAACTTAACAATCATCCTTATTGCATCAGCTTACATTCTTTTATTATTTTTTTTGGTTTGGATTTGGCTGCTAAAAAACAAACACTTACCATCACCAGTTTATGTCTAACTCCCATCTATATCTTATCCACATCCACATCTTAACTTTAGCCGTGAGCACCGACCAGGCCGAGCCTGGACCTCAGAAATATTCCTGCAACATCAAGCTCTCATGCACACGGTGACTGACGGGAGGTTTATTTGCTGTGCGCCGAACCTGTGCTTGTTTCCACCTGATATTCACGCCTCGTTTTCAAACCGCTGTAAGATCCAGTTCACGTGGAGCCGCTTGAACTGCCCGCTAAACTATTTAGATGATAAAATGAGGAATAGCCGCCACGATCGGCCCAACAGCCATTACTGCAGCTTTGTCTTTAATGATGATTTGACGGAGAAGCCATTACGTTAATGATCCGTCTACAAAGGGAGGGTGAAGCTAATGATCAATGGGTTGGAAAGAAGGGAAGAAACGGAAAAAGAAAGAGAGCAAGGGAAGGTTGGAAGGAGAGGAAAAGGATAAAGCTACAGCAAAAGAATTAAAGCTAAGACGGCGATAGAAACACAACATGCATATAAAAAAAATATAAGATTTTCAGCTCTTGTTTGCTGCATTTCCCTTTAATTATTGTTGTCTTGTTGCACTGAGAGGCCATGTGACTGTGGAAGTCCCATTGTTTTGCTTTTATTTATTAAGCAGTTCATTAGAATCCAAATTAGAGGCCTGGCAGTCAAACTTCTTCTTAACAGATGGTCTCCTTATTTTTCTTTGAAGAACTAAACCCACCTCCGCTCCTCATCTGAACTACCGTTAAAGGAGAGAATCAGCTTCAGAACCTGGAGAATGATGTCTGATAAAGGCCACTGATAGTCACTCAAAGGTAGAAGCAATTATTATCCTGAACTTGGAGTTCCCTGGACGATCCAATGAATTATCTCAAAGTTTCATCTCCTGTCCCGGCTGAAAGGAAGCAGATAATTAGTCTATCCAGGGATACTTGCTAGCTGACCTAATCACCAACATACTCATCTGACCTGAGATTCCTGCACAGGCGGGGGATAGCTCTGCAGGAACTCAGCCATTAACTAGCCCGTACAACGTTATCATTTTGAGAGGCGATTGCGTTTTGGAGCCCGACTTCACAGGCAAAGAGGTTCATTAAATGGAAAACAGTGAAAGGTAGAAAGATGAGACGTCCTGTAGGATGGATGAACTCAGGAAAACGTGTCTGCTCACGCCGTGGAGAGAGAGGCCAACACAGACTGGGAAGCATCGGCAGCAAATTAGGACAATCTGTGGAGTGGAAATGATGTGCCACCTGAAAACACTTTCTATAAAATAAATTAGAATCTGTTACATCATGTATAAATGGTTGATACCTGATGATTAGATCATGACATGAAGATGACCAGATCAGCTAACACCCTAACATAGGTACAAGGTAGTGGTTGGTTTTTAAAAGGAAAATCTGCAGAAAGTCTCCGTCAACTAGAAAAAGAGTGTCCCTTATCATCACAGACAGCTTAATGCATAGCAGGGATTTTGCCAGATGGAGGAGAGATCGGTACATTTACTGAATGACGGAAGAAATCCAGTTTCCTAAACGCAGCTCTCCTGGAGAACCTGAATAAAAGTAGCAGGTTGTGTTTGTGCGGTAAGGAGGGGGGGCTCAGTGCAACCCTGCAGTTAATCTAGATTTGTGGCTCATTAATCTCACATTTGTGAATATGGACCTTCATCAGTTACACCAAGTAGTTAACCTGTCCGTATTGATCCCAGAAACATGTGCTTAACGTGACTTCAGGAACGACTCAAGTCAAATCCAAACTCAATCATGGCCTGAATCAACATCTATATGATGATATCTATATTGACTTATACTTGACCCTGCAAGGTGAGTATTACACGGACTCATTCAAGCCCATTTGTCACAGCTCTGCATCGCTGGGATTATGAGAGCGATATTAACTGCAGTCTGGACGATAACACGAGCTCATCTCATTATTGATGCCTCATTTCATGTAAACAAACACCAGACAGGCAATTAACAATGATGGAGAGAGAAAGAGGGCGAGACAGAGAATTAGCAGAGAAGATTCAAACTAAGACTAAAACACTGTAAACAATGAAAAAGCATGAGATGGAGGAGGGAGATAAACGGAAACAAAAAAAAAAAAAACGTAAAAATGGTTTGTTTTCCATCAGACCAAAGTGTAACGATCACATGGTTGTGCTCTGAAAACCATTTGTTTTGTACCTGAACAATAAGAACCGTCTCCCTTTGGACTTCTACGCAAATACCAGCAGGGCCCTTTGGAACGGCACACGTGCACACTGACACAACGAGCTGACGTGGCTTGTGAGACAACTGAGGCAGGTTTATCCGAGGCAGAGGGAAGGAATCCCAGCTCTTAATGGTGGCGTCTCACCGCCAGTGTTGGGACTAACGCGTTATTTAGTAACGCGTTACAGTAACGCCTTCATTTTGCAGTAACTAATACTCTAACGCATTACTTTTTAAATTCAGTAACGCAATTACCGTTACCAAACGGTGCATTACTCCGTTATTTCTGGCTACAGTGAAGCTTTTTTCCATGGAGACCGGAGGAAACATAGTGTGTGTTTATTCAAAAACATGACGGTCATGAGCCAAGAGAAGGAGAGTTTCTCAACATGGAGATATTGTCATTACAGTAATCCCTGGTTTCTCGCAGGGGTTACGTTCCAAAAAGAACCCGTGATAAGTGAAATTCTTTTTACAATCATTATAGAAGGCTTCAGCACGGCCTCGCACGTATTCCACTGCTCTTCTGAGCCGCTGCATCCCGACTCTGTAGCGTCTTCTTCTCCTAAACCCCCGGTGCAGGAGTGTATTTTCGAGAGAAGAAAATAGTTAAAGCGACACTACGTAACTTTTCCACCTTGATATAATATTTCCAGAGTCATTGTGATGGTACATCAACTTCCAACAGGTTTAATGAACCTCTGTCATGGTCTGAGGGGTCTGTATCTCCTTCACTGGCACTATGTAACTTTGAGGAGCATGGTAGGAACCCTGCCACACTAAAAAACTACACATTTTTACGACTTTGACTGCTTTACGGCATACGTCACTTCCTCCTCCTTCCCGATTCGCAGTCGAGACGAAAATGGGCGGGGCTTGGAGCGCAGAGCTCCGCAGAAGCTGGTAACCCGTTGCTGCGTTGTGGCTGCAGCAGCTCCACACAACAGACGTGGGGAAAAGATCCTAATGGTTTAACTTTTCACCGCTTTCCTGCTCGGAGGCAGAACCACGCAGGCCAAGTATCTGAGATAACAAAGTAAAAGAGTGAAAGAGTCGTCGGCTCGCTTTGGATCGCGGCTGTAACGACCAAACACCTTCCACACAGTAAAGCCTGAATTATGGTTCTGCGTTAAATCGCCGCAGACCTACGACGTACGGTGCGTGTCGCCGCATACCCTACGCCGTAGGCTCTGCGTCGATTTAACGCAGAACCATAAACAGCCTTAAACCACAAACACTCACACAGACCGGGTCGGATCAAAACACGGGTTTTATTCCCCACTTATCCAGCTAAACGCAGTTGCTGGCCAGCTCTCTGCGGTGCAATTAACCCCAATCTTCAGATAAAACTAGTTTGTTGAGGAAAAAATATTAACTCTTATTTGTAGCTGCAGAGGAAAAAAATAAACAAAAATATTGCTCACGCCTCGGAGCCTCTTCAGCATAATATAGCAGTCAAAAAAAAAGAAAAGATAAGTAAGTAATACAAAACATGTACTGTATGTTGTACTATTATACTATGATTATACTATTATACAAATTTATTGAAACACATGGCGAGTCAAACATTTACCAAAGCAGCTGCCAAACACTCCTAAACAAGGTAGCCTAAGACGTGGGTTGTGCGGAACTGCGGCAGTAAATCCTTTCTAAAGAGTGCAGCTCCAACGAGGAGCTCCATTCTTTAGTAGGGATTTCATATGGATCCAAACCGTTAATAATCATTATTTTCTCCATATACCGCTCCCTGGCTTCCTTGTTTAAGGTATCCCGGTAAATTCCAGTTCCTTTCCAGCAGTTTAACATCTTTTTTTTTGCGTTCCGTCTGTTCACTTGGTGAAACAGAAAAGTCCGTCCCGTCTTCTCTCATCAAAACAAATGCAGCGACGGGACAGGAGTTTTCCAGCAGTACGCGCTGGTGCTCATGGGAAACGTAGTGTTCTTTCTGGTAAAACACTACCGCTTTTGTCCAAAAGATGCCGCCAAACTCAGAAAAGCTGAAAGTTACGTTGTGCTGCTTTAAGGGTCGTTGTTGTCGCTCTTTTTTCTTCTGGGTAAAAAGATTCTTATAAACCGACATGTCACCATTGGTTATATTTGAGACTGTAATGAACGATTCATCAAAGGTCCCGTTCTTGAGCTGCTGCTGAAGCTCATTGGCCGTTCTCAGTTTGTTGCTAAGCAACCAACGTTATTGACACAGGAAGTGAAGAAGTGGGGAGACTGTTTAGCCAATCAGAATGCAGAACACGATGCACAATGCAAATCCATACAGTACCTGCTGAAATGAAGCTGGAGGGGCATTAATGGGAGAATTTAAAATGTTTTTATTTAAAGTTACTAAAAAGTTACTTTTCATAATAAAGCATTACTTTTTGGTCTAAGTAACTGAGTTACTTTTTTAATGAAGTAACTAGTAACGGTAACTAGTTACTATTTTTCAGTAAGTAACACAACACTGACCGCTGCAGACCCGAGCCGCTGGTGAGATGTGGATGTTCAGCGCACTCAGACAAAAACCTGCGTGAACTCCGATACGTCCACTCTCATTCATGTTGCACGAGGACGCAGCACCAAATACACAATCCAAGATACTGAAGTTACAGAACCCCAATCTGAAAACCCTTTTCTTTTTTAAGTCAGAACAAGAAATGGAAAGTAGGGGTTTGGGACCTGGGAGTCAGTTCATTTTGTGACTTGAACAGTACAGTGAACAGTGTGTGTGTGTGTGTGTGTGTGTGTGTGTGTGTGTGTGTGGCCACATTATTCTGTCCCTTCAACTGTGGAAAATTTTAACTGCAGATCAGATCTACCCACCATCCCTCACGGCTGCAAAAAATAAGTTCTGGCTAAGTGAAGGGCAGAAAGTTAATGCAAACACACACGATTCATCTGCGTGTCGTCAGTTTTAAACAGGTGTGAGTGTGTGTGAGAGAGAGTGTGTGTATGCAAGTGTGTGTGGTGTGTCCACACGTCTAAATCAAATGAGATTACTCAGTAGCTGCCGGCAGACGTTACTCATCTTAAACAAGACTTTATTTAAAATTCCTGCAGTCTTTTTTACTTTAAACTCCCCGAAGACCTTTTCTTATCTGATTTTATTAAATGAACTACTGAAAAGTAAACGGGGCCTAAAGAGACATTCACTGAACTAAATATCAGCAGAGCTTCTTTTCTTCTTCTTCTGTGAATAATGATTTCTCTTTTGTAACAACAGATGCAAAGACTAAAGTACAATTAAAGCTGCAAGCAGCGATGAACGGGCCCTCACGCGTGCAATTTTCACCAATTAAGGTCAAGGACTCAAAACTAAGTCTGATGACACCACCCACGAGTCTTTATGTCAAACCATTAAAAAGTGATAGCAGAAAATAGATACAACCAATCAGAAGAAGGGGCGGGGCTAATTCAGGCCAATGAAGGTCAAGGACCAAATACAGAGTCCGATGACACCACCCACGACTCTTTATACCAAACCATTCAAAAGTTATGGCAGAAAGTAGGAACTATCAAATATGGACCAATCAGATGAAGGGGGGACGTGCTTTTTGGCGTCTAGCGTCGCCATGGTGATGCTTTTGACTGAGAAAAGTAATGCCCATGGTCGCAGGATGGAGACGCACATTTTGATGTATAACACACCTGGGTGCACGTTACGGTTCGGGCCGTATTAACTGCCGAAGGAATGGCATAAATTGCGCCAAAATTACACGATTAATTCAAAATGGCCGACTTCCTGTTGGGTTTCGGCCATGGCGCCAAGAGACTTTTCTTTAAGTTGCGACATGATACAGGTGTGTACTGATTTCCGTGCATGTACGTCAAACCATATTGTGGGGCTTGAGGCACAAAGTTTTCGAGGGGGCGCTGTTGAGCCATTAGGCCACGCCCATTAATGGAAACAATTAAATATCAAATTTTTCACCAGGACTGGCTTGCGTGCAAAATTTGGTGACTTTTGGGGCACGTTTAGGGGGAAAAAAGGCCCCTCATTTCGTCAGAATAAAAACAATTCCTACAGATACAATAGGGCCTTCGCACTGTCAGTGCTCGGGCCCTAATTAAAGGAGCATGAGGCAGGATTGAGGCAGGATTTATGAAGAAAATTTGTATACGTTTTAAGTTTTCTAGTAATAATGTCAGATGAAGCGTTCCAAACCAAAAAGAATGAGCCCTCTAGTGTATCTCTCCGTTGCCTTGAACAGGCTGTGTGCTGCAAAATGTGCTGCAAATGTGGGGCCGAATGTCCCGCGCTGTCCTGTGGATGTGACGTCAAATGACGCTGCATGTGCGTTCTCCCCGTTCTCCCGTGCCGGCTTCACTGTTGGCTGCAGTACCCCAATGGCCGTAGTGGTGAAGGGTGGCGCTAGAGAGTCTCATTTCTTAAAAGGAGCCTCTTTCAAAGACTTTCAATCCCAATAAACATCTAAAAATTACATTGCTTCCATTATTGCATCCATGTCAGGAGCAGTCTCTTCTATTTTTCCTTTTTTTAAACTTCCAATCAGCTGAAGTGAATAGCGAGACACACAGAGTTCAGGATATGAGAAGTGAAAATGTCTGGTGTGTATGTAAAAAACGGTGAAAATGTCTGGTGTGTATGTAAAAAAGGAACATTTACAAAATGTAAGACATTCAGAAGTTCAAAAACAAAAAAACTATCAAATCAGGAACTTTGGCATTTTCAGTGCAAACAAAGGTATAACCATGACAACAGTATGCACAAAAGTGAGCAGTTAAACTTATTCCAAAGCCTCTCAGCTGGGTTTCTGTCAGGGATGCTGTGTCATTCAAACTGGTCCTGCTCCTGTGGTGAAGCGCTGAGGCGTGGACTCATCACACCTCCGTCCAGATTCCTATCTTTCTCATGTCCAACATTTTAAGCGTACGTTTGCTCTTTCAGTTTTCTTCTTTGTCTTCGTTTCTCTCAGCAATAATTCTTTTCCTACCATTTCAACACCAAGGACTCATTTACACAAACTCCCATGAAGACTTGCTGCCTGGACTCTGGAGAGCTTGATGTGAGGTCCTGGATGTATTTCTATCTGCTGATGAACATCTCTGCAGGAGAGGAGATGGTTGGTGTTCCTCTGGAAGAAAACCTGCCTACAGTTCTCTCTGCTGACGTGCAGAAAGACACGGACTACGTTTACATTAGGGCTGAACGATATGGACAAAATTTCATATCTCGATATTCATGCCAGATATCTCGATATCGATACGATACGATATGACTTCGGTTCGGTGAAAACCAAGCATTTTTCAGAAAAATAAAAACATCAGAAATCAAAAGAGTGCAGTTTTATTGATTAGAACTCACTGCCAGTCATCAACATTAACATAAAGTCACTCAATAATAAATAATAATCAAAATATTTTACTGTAGCTCCGCTTTAACGATAAATAACCAATGCAGTTAGAGTTAGAGTTCAGTACATGTTATTGATTGGACGCTGCAGCTGAACGGACTGTCACAACATCACTGCAGTTTCATGACGGAGTGAAGACAGATTACAGATTAAACTCATGTTTCACTCCCAGGTTTCATATTTGATTTATTTTCTGTTTCAACAATTAAATATCTAAAAATGTTAACTTTCAATCTGATCAACAAAAGAACCAGAAACAACTTTCTTAATTTATTACTGCGCATGTGCAATCCCCCCATTTGTCCAATCCTCGTTTTTCAGTATCCTCCAACGAATAGGAAATAGACAAAAGAGTTTTACACTCGCTGTTTTAATTCCCAATTTCGATTTTCAAACACATCAATTAATTTTTTATTATCAAAACAAAAGATGGGGAACGGATTATTTTGGTTTATTTCTCGTTTTTATAAACGGATGGACACGTCGCAATTTTCACCAAGCACGACTTGCACAACACCTCGCTCTGGTCGTCGACATCATCCTTTCTAAATCCAAAATACCTCCAAATAATGGAGGATGATTTATGTTTTGGCACAAAATTAGATTCTGCACCGCCGCCGGCCGCATTATCCTCCGCACTCGTCTCTTTTCTTCCGTTTGGATTTCTCCGCTCTTCTCCGCTCTCCTGTGTGTGGCTGTGTGCGTCTACGTCTCCCTCACTCCCACCCTCCTATGTTTGTCATTGGTTGGCTTCAGCTGTCGATCAACAGCAAGCATGAAATAAGCTTTGTGGTTGGCTGGCCGTAGTGGTGCGTTCAAGAGCAATCTTAAAAGTAATGTTTATGGAGACTGCTCGCGCTGTACAAGCAGGGCGAGCGGAAATATATCGTTTATATCGTTGCTTTTCCGTTATTAATGTCTTGAATGTTCATATCTCGATATAGATACGATAACGGTATATCGTTCAGCCCTAGTTTACATGCAGTCAAAATTTGGGTTATTGCTAATATTCCGGTTACTGAAAGATTGGGAATATTCCGTTAACATGGTAATTAATCATTCAGGATATCTGGATCAAACCAGCGACGCACGGAGAACATCATGACACAATTCCCGTCATTTCTGCTTCTTCTTCCTGTATCCAAATTCAAAACAAATGCTGCTTCGCGCAACTTTTCTCTCACCTTCTTGTAAATCTTCTATCCCGGTACTTTCTACCGTCTACAAATGCAGAAATGTTCATATCCTTCATTCCATTTATGAAGTGATTAGTCTCCTCCTGGTCTTGTTTCTCCGTGTTTAGAAGAACTTCCTGGACTCAAAAGACCAGGATTCCTTGTGAACAGAGCATGTGCAGAAAACACATTCCTGTTCCGTTTGATGGGGATATTCCATTTGGCGTTTACATGACCCAATATTCAGGTTTTAAAAGGAGTAACCCAGGGCTCATATTGGGGTTTTTAAAAACCCCAATATGAGCAAATTCTGGTTATTCAAAGGGGTTATTGGTGTTTACATGGCCGTGCAAATTCTGGTTATTGCCAATATTCGGGTTTTAAAAGGGTTATTGATGCATGGAAACGCAGTGAATGAAATTCCTGTTGATTCTTTACTTCTGAGGAACCTATGGGCCTTTACAGTTTTCATGCCTTCAGTTTTGTTGTAAACTTCCCCAGCAATATTTTTGCAACTTTTTTATATATACACACAGTTTGAATGAGAAGGTGTGTCCAAACGTTTGGTCTGTACTGTATCTCTGCAATTTCATGATAAGGATGGGAAAAGAAAACGCAGAGGAAAGGGTGCATTCCTTTGACTCTGATTGAAAGTGGTGGGCCGTGGGGGCGCTGGGCAACTTTATATTGTAAAGTTTTTAGAGTCATGAAACATGGGCCAGTGCTGAGGAGCTGCTGTGTTTAAATGGAAACAGAGACAGCAGTCTCCTCATGCTGCCACACTGTTTCCTCATCAACGTCTCACTTTGCTGGAAATGTCAGAATAGTTTCTCATGTGATGCTCAGTGGCTCAGCAAGGGCGCAAAAAAGGGAAAAGGAACAACATAGAGGCACCAGAGTAGCATACAAAGGTAGACTTTAACCTGCTTTTCACTTTATTTATTTATGTTTGAGGGACTGGAAGTGCAACTACTCCAAAACGTGTTTTACCTTACTGGTAAAAACACCAATTCACAGGCCAGAGTGTGGCTGTGGACAAAGACATTTCTTAACCTCTTTCATAAGTCTAAAAAGATTAATTTCCCTACAAGTTTTGGTTTTTCAGGGTAAAGAAAAGTGAAGGAAGCTGAAACTGCACATAATCCAAGATTTCCACACACACACAAGCACACTTCCCTGACAGGAAGGGGTATATCAATTATTGATCTGAGGCCTGGCGGCGATTCTCTATGAATAATACAATAATAGAGTGACAGTATTAGCCCTGTGGCCCGGCCCGATCACAGCTAGCTGCCCCAGGCTGAACATGAAAGACTGCTAACTGCTAATAAGAGCTGTATGACTAGTGAAGACCCGGCTATCCCACATGATTACGCCATTGTTTTCAGTACAGCAGCATTTCATACACTGTTCCCAGTCTTTATTTGAAAACGACAGTTCTTAGTTTGAATGAGACCAAAAACGGTCTCAGAGGGAGAATTCCCTCTGAGTCCCAAAAGCATACAAACCAACTTGCCAATCAGAGATTTTGGATTCCATGCCAAGCTCTGCCATCAGCATGGAAGTTCTTCAGCGTGAGAGTAGGGCACGTGGTTCAAATGTGTGTGCAACTTTTTCATCATTTATGAGTATGAATGTTTTCACAGACTAGAACAGTGGTCGGCAACCCGCGGCTCTAGGGCCGCATGCAGCTCTTTAGCGCCGCCCTAGAGCCCTGGAGCTTTTTCAAAAATGTTTGACCTTTTTTTCTTCTTTTTTTTCTTTTTTTTCTTTTTTCCTTTTTTCTTCCTTTTTCCTTTGTAATCCCGACATTTAGATTTTTTTCTCGAAATTTTGACTTTTTTCTCAACATTTCGACTTTTTTCTCGACATTTCGACTTTTTTAATCATGATTTTACTTCAACATTAATCTTAACATTTCGACTTTTTTCTCGACATTTCGACTTTTTTCTCGACTTTTTCTCAACATTTCCACTTTTTTCTCAACATGTCCACTTTTTTCTCGAAGTGCATAATGAAAAAAAAATCTTCCCCCAGTTATAACTAATAGATACATGCAGCATGTGTTGCCTTCATTCTAAGGCTTATACGATACTTTTCATTATTTGCAGCTCCAGACATATTTGTTTGTGTTTTTGGTCCAATATGGCTCTAAAACGTTTTGGGTTGCCGACCCCTGGACTAGAACGAGGCATTACATTGTAAATTGAAGTCCACTGCCACTGCTCTGGACTAGAGCTTCAAAGATTTTGATCACATTCATGATCAAAATGCTGTTTAAACACAAGCACCACCTCGTCTTTCCATTGGTACCGAAGGTAGAAAATAGCACTTATGTCTGCATCTCCACAACGGAAAAGTCTCAATCCAGGATTAAAAACTGAGATGGCAAGGTCTTCCTGTGGAGGGCAGCATCCCTGTGACGGGAGAGAACCCACAACCAACCCACCGTAACATGTGTGCGTCTGACTGCAACCATATACCAGGACCACATAAACGGAAGCATACATTTTTAATCCCCGACACCAAACATTGACTAATTGGAGGGATATTTATGACATTTGCCAACGATTGCCAAATTAATAAATAAATATAAAATTCAGTAGCATGTATTTCCCCGTTCAGCTGCTTCAGATTCATGTATAGCTTTCAAATCACCGTGGAGGTCTGGCCATTATTTCTTACAGCACTGCTTCAGTTCATGGAGGTTTGGGGGGATTCATCTATGCACAGCGTTTCAACTGGGTTCAGGTCTCCAAAACAGAAATTTATTTTTATTTTCTTCTCGTCCATTGTGACGTACATTTGGTTGTATTATTTGGATCCTTTTCCTGTTGCATGTCCCAATTTCAACCAAGTATTAACGCATTCGTCTCTTGAAACACGGCATACGGCGGAGTTAACGGCTGACTCAGTAACTGGCCAGTTCCTGTGGCTCCAAAACAATCCCAGATCATCCTCCACCGCTGTGCTTGAATGAATGAATGAATGAATGAATGAATGAATGAATGAATGAATGAATGAATGAATGAATGAATGAATGAATGAATGAATGAATGAATGAATGAATGAATGAATGAATGAATGAATGAATGAATGAATGAATGAATGAATGAATGAATGCCTAAAAGGACACTCCGAAATGTTGGTGAACCGGCTTAAGAACCCAGTCTGACAAAGCCCTGTCAGCCAATATTAGCCCTGTCACTTAAAGTGGATTGGAACAAAAACTTGCAAATCCAGATGTCCCTATATCAGATTTTCCATTCTGACACCAGTGTTATTTGAAAAAAAAATAAAAAATTTTAATTAAAAAGAACAAGCACTTTTATTTTAGGGTTACCATCATGGCAAGAAGAACAATTAAATAAAGAGCAGTTTTACAGTTGTATTTCAGACGTGGGACACTACCATGGCTCCAGATGTTTGATTCTCCGGTGAAGATGAACATTTTCAAAGACTAAAGCCGGGCAGACACTGTGCGATTGTCGGCTCGTTTTGAGTTGATTTTCCAGTCGTGGGACTATTTTTTGGATTGGGCCAGATTTCGACCCAATCGGTCCTGTTCATAATTTTTATGGACAGGATTTCTAGGCGCAGCCAGGGACCGGAGGGGATCCGGTTTGGGAACCACAGGATTTCATCTCTGCTTTTTGCGGATGACATTGTCCTGTTGGCTTCATCGGACCGGGACCTTCAGCATGTGCTGGGGCGGTTTGAGGCCGAGTGCAACGCGGCAGGGATGAGAATCAGCACCTCCAAGACCGAGGCCATGGTTCTCCACCGGGAAAGGGTGGCGTGCCTTCTCCCGGTGGGTGGAGAAGTCCTGCCTCAGGTGGAGGATTTCAAGTATCTCGGGATCTTGTTTAAGAGTGAGGGAACGATGGACGGGAGATTGACAGACGGATCGGTGCAGCGTCCGCAGTTATGCGGTCGATGTACCGGACCGTCCTGGTGAAGGAGCTGAGTCGAAAGGCGAAGCTCTCGATTTACCGGTCAATCTACGCACCTACCCTCACCTATGGTCATGAACTTTGGGTAGTGACCGAAAGGACAAGATCGCGGATACAAGCGGCCGAGATGATTTCCCTTTGCAGGGTGGCTGGACGCTCCCTTAGAGATGAGTTTCCTCCGCAGGGTGGCTGGACGCTCCCTTAGAGATGAGTTTCCTCTGCAGGGTGGCTGGATGCTCCCTTAGAGATAAGTTTCCTCCGCAGGGTGGCTGGACGCTCCCTTAGAGATAGGGTGAGGACTTCAGTCACCCGGGAGGAGCTTGGAGTCGAGTCGCTGCTCCTTCACATTGAGAGGAGTCAGCTGAGGTGGCTTGGACATCTGTACCGGATCCTCCTGGACGCCTCCCTAGGGAGGAGTTCCGGGCATGTCCCTCCTCCCTAGGGAGGAGTTCCAGGCATGTCCCTCCTCCCTAGGGAGGAGTTCCAGGCATGTCCTTCCCTCCTAGGGAGGAGTTCCAGGCATGTCCTTCCCTCCTAGGGAGGAGTTCCAGGCATGTCCTTCCCTCCTAGGGAGGAGTTCCAGGCATGTCCTTCCCTCCTAGGGAGGAGTTCCAGGCATGTCCTTCCCTCCTAGGGAGGAGTTCCAGGCATGTCCTTCCCTCCTAGGGAGGAGTTCCAGGCATGTCCTTCCCTCCTAGGGAGGAGTTGAGCCTTATGAGCCTGGTCCTGCTCAAGGTTTCTTCCCTCCTAAAAGGGGAGTTTTTCCTTGCCACTGTTTGGCTTAAGGCTTTTCTCCCACTATGGGAGTTTTTACCTGCCATTGTTTATATAATAATTGCTCGGGGGTTTATGTTTATGTTTATGTTCATGTTCTGGATCTCTGGAAAGCGTCTAGAGACAACATCTGTTGTATTAGACGCTATATAAATAAAATTGAATTGAATTGAGTTCCAGGCATGTTCCTCCCTCCTAGGAAGGAGTTCCACGCATGTCCCTCCCTCTTAGAGAGGTGTTCCAGGCATGTCCTGCCTCCCTAGAGAGGTGTTCCAGGCATGTCCCTCCTCCCTAGAGAGGTGTTCCAGGCATGTCCCTCCTCCCTAGGGAGGTGTTCCAGGCATGTCCCTCCTCCCTAGGGAGGTGTTCCAGGCATGTCCCACCGGGAGGAGACCCAGGGGAAGACCCAGGACACGCTGGAGAGACTATGTCTCTCGGCTGGCCTGGGAACGCCTCAGACTCCCCCCGGAAGAGCTGGAGGAAGAGCTGGAGGAAGAGCTGGAGGAAGAGCTGGAGGAAGAGCTGGAGGAAGAGCTGGAGGAAGAGCTGGAGGAAGAGCTGGAGGAAGAGCTGGAGGAAGAGCTGGAGGAAGTGTCTGGGGTGAAGGAGGTCTGGGCATCTCTGTTGAGGCTGCTGCCCCTGCGGCCCGGGAACGCATAAGCGACGGACAATGGATGGATGGAAATCATGTTTTAATAGCAGAAAAAAAGACCGCATTTCCCACGTCTGCCCAGCCAATTCCTTGTCCAATCACGCCGTTGTCTAATCTTTTTTCATTTATCGCCACACAGAATGGCACAAATTGCTAAAGGCTGATTTATGGTTCCCCGTTACACCAACGCAGAGCCTACGGCGTAGGGTACGCGGCGACACACACCGCCTTCAGTGTGTGCTCTGTGTGCTGTTCTGAACACTTCTCTGTTGTTCTCATTTTGCTGGTCCCTCCGCCGAGACACAACTTTTGCGGTATGCGTTCATTGTTGTGTCTAAAAATGATGCGCAGTTCCCACCCAATCAGAAACGTTACAGATATGCTGTGATTTTTTATTAAAAAAAATGGGCAGGACGGCCTCGAGTTCCAGTACACAGAAGTCCGACGTGAGGATTATGATCGTATAGTGTGAGCAGACGTGAGCATTATGATCGTATAGTGTGAGCAGACGTGAGCATTATGATCGTATAGTGTGAGCAGACGTGAGCATTATGATCGTATAGTGTGAGCAGACGGAGCATCCGAGCATCGGGTCGTACAGTGTTAGACCATAAATTGTGGGCTGTGAACTTTTGAACTCAGCGATTTAGTCGTGCAGTTTGAGATGGGGCTGAATCAAACAATTTAAAATATTGCAGTGTCTGCCCAGCTTTACAGGGGCTGGTCATCCGCGCTGGTTCATTTGACAGTTTTGCCCAACATTGTTCCAGTTTCAGTCCGGAAACCACAGTCCCTCATGGAGCGTGTTGCAGTCTTCCTGGTAGGATTTTAAAACCATCTCATACACCATATTGGATGGTGCGAACATGGAAACACTCACAGCTACCCTTACTTCAGGCAGGTATTTCCAATTCTGGTATCAGTATCTGACTAAATCTTATACCAAATATTTACATTTTGTGATGAACACATTTACTTTTTTTTAAATGTATATGTTAAATGAGATCCAAATGTAGCCCTAATTATTATTTCAGCATTTGCTGTAAACTTAATATTTTGAGCTGTGAACCACCGTAGCTACCAATTTTTATTCAAAAATCAACAAATAACAGGAGACAACAAGGAAAGAAAGACAGTGGAGTACCAGAGGAGGATGAAGAGACGTGGCAGAACCAAAATGGTCTTATTTTCTTAGGGTCAATTTTACTTTGTTGCTTTCAATCAACACACACTTGGCATGTTTTTCTGCAGGGCGAGAAATGTCTCTACACTCCATTTACACTTGTATATTACTGTAACTTAGGACGCATTCAGACTGAAGCGACAGGTTCAGCAGTGGAAGGAGAGAGAAAAGGAAAAATAATGCTCAGCACTCCATCAATTTTTCAATAAACAAACCACTCTGTCAGAGTTGGTTCAGACTAACTCACTTCCATTTCTCATAGATGAAACCCTGAACTCAGAACTAACTCCTTAAAAAGCCCTGACAAATGGAAAGAAACAACAGTGCGTGTGTGTGTCTGTTGTTCCTGCAGGAAGTAGAAAGATAAGCCGCATTCGGGAATGCTGTCACTCGGTTTTCTTTAGCGACTGGATAAACTTTGTTCTGCTTCCTAAGTTTCCCAGCATTCCTCAGTGATGAAATCTGCACTTTCTCACAGACATTAAGCTAAGTGTCTGACACTCACGGCTCTGAAAGCGCTAGCGCAGCTTTCAGCCACCGTGCCTGGTGTCCCTTCTGATCGCTCCTTTATCCTGAGAGAGCTTTCATGCGAGTGTGTGCGGCGCTCATTTAAATAGATGTGTTTATTCTGCTCCTCAGATTTATAATCACAAGTGCTGTGTCTGGTCTTGGGAGACGCATCGCTATGACTACCAGCCCATTTAGCTCTGCTGACTCCAGCTCTAATCCATTCATCACTTTTGTACCATGTTCAACATTTGCATAAATGATTATTTTATTTTACGAGTAACAAACGCTCTAAGGCTAACAAAGTTTAATGATTGCCGCAATCAAATTAAAATTCTAACATCTGAAGGGGGAGATCACGTTTGTTTTTTGTCTTCTGGAAGAAGATGTTTTGAAATTCCCATAAGATGAGAAGGAAAAAACAACGAATAATAATAGAGCAACGTTTGCTTGCTGCCACTGCCAACCGTCCAGTATAGAAAGTGAATTATGCAGCTTCTGCCCAGAAGAACAATGGCCAGCTCTCCATCCAGGTTGAGGCTCATGCAAGACTCTGCCAATCTATCAATTTGTTTTATTGCCATAATTGTCCAAATGTTGGGAGGTTTTTCCTCTCCCTCTCTGCAGTGTAGCAGTTGTTCCCAGGAGTGGAAAAGCACCCATGGTGAGATTTCCAGCAACTGAATCCACAAACCATGAGAAACATGCATACGTGTAGAAGTATATAACAAAAAGACAACATATTTAAAGACTGGTAGTTGAAAAAAGAAAAATATTGACAGTACAGAGCATCCATATCTGCAGTATTTTTGTGTCTCTTTTTTTTTTTTCCCTTGTCAGCACACATATTAATGATTGATACCATAACGATAAAAACCAAAGGCATATATGTGCATTATTACTATATTTAATATATATACATATATATACGCATACATATGCGTACACATACATAGACATCCACTGCCAATCCAGGAAGCAGGAACACACGGAGGCCTCACGTCAAGCACTGGAAATCTGCAACAAAAACCACAAACAAAACACAAAACCAACAAAACCGACACAGAGCCGACCAAAACATGAGCAGCAATCGACCCAAATCACAGTCTGAGCTAAGCTACCGCTAACTAACCCCAAAAACTACAGAGCAAGCATGCAGGTGAACAAGCCAGTGTGTATGTCTGTGTGTGTGTGTGTGTGTGTGTGTGTGTGTGTGTGTGTGTGTGTGTGTGTGTGTGTGTACACATGTCTTTGTGGCTATGTGTGTGTGTGTGTGTGTGTGTGTGTGTGTGTGTGTGTGTGTGTGTGTGTGTGTGTGTGTGTGTGTGTGTGTGTGTGTGTGTACACATGTCTTTGTGGCTATGTGTGTGTGTGTGTGTGTGTGTGTGTGTGTGTGTGTGTGTGTGTGTGTGTGTGTGTGTGTGTGTGTGTGTGTGTGTGTGTGTGTGTGTGTATATGTTTGCGTGGCTGTGGTACGTGTATGTGATTGAGTGGATATGTGTGTGTGTGTGTGTGTGTATGTCTGTGTGTGTGTGTGTGTGTGTGTGTGTGTGTGTGTGTGTATGTCTGTGTGTGTGTGTGTGTGTGTGTGTATGTCTGTGTGTGTGTGTGTGTGTGTGTGTGTGTGTATGTATATGTGACTGAGTGGATATATGTGTGTGTGTGTGTGTGTGTGTGTGTGTGTGTGTGTGTGTGTGTGTGTATATGTTTGCGTGGCTGTGGTACGTGTATGTGATTGAGTGGATATGTGTGTGTGTGTGTGTGTGTATGTCTGTGTGTGTGTGTGTGTGTGTGTGTGTGTGTGTGTGTGTGTATGTCTGTGTGTGTGTGTGTGTGTGTGTGTGTGTGTGTGTGTGTGTATGTCTGTGTGTGTGTGTGTGTGTGTGTGTGTGTGTGTATGTCTGTGTGTGTGTGTGTGTGTGTGTGTGTGTGTGTGTGTGTGTATGTCTGTGTGTGTGTGTGTGTATGTATATGTGACTGAGTGGATATATGTGTGTGTGTGTGTGTGTGTGTGTGTGTGTGTGTGTGTGTGTGTGTGTGTGTGTGTGTGTGTGTGTGTGTGTGTGTGTATGAGCGTGTATATGTATGTGTAGCTAAATGTGTGTATGTGAAAGCTGCTGTAAAAGTTTAAACTGTGCTCGGTTGTGCGGGAGGTGAATACTGACCGTTGCTTCTTGAGTCAGTCTGCTCTGAATATTGTGTTATTTTCCTGTTTCCAGCCTTTCACCACTTCTGTTTTGACTTGACCATATTTTACAAAATACTTCTGCCAAAAATTGTGAATAATGGTGAAATAAGCTTCAATGAACTTCAGTTGGAAGCCTTAAAAGGGACCTGAAAAGCTCACACAACTTGTTACTTAACAACAATCCTTTGAAATCCTTATTATATTCAATTTTAAAATGTCTTTGTTGATACCACTGCCAACTGTCCTGGGGCCTCATTGTAGCGCCGTCCCTGTGTAGCACAATCCAGCAGACTAATAGTCTCCATGCAAGTGGCTCCTCAAGTAGAGATAAATGAAAATTTCCCCTGAGGTAAAAATCCCTTCCATCTCCTGTGATTGAATTTTCCCAAAATATAAACTACTGCCAATCACCAGCGAGCCACTCAACACACACAGAGAAGAAGAAGAGGTAGACGACGCTTACTGAGAGCCATGCTTGCTCTCTGCTGAATATTTACTGGAGAAATATTAAGAAGTAGGCAGGAAAAGCTGGAAACCTGCCTGGAAACCTTTCAGGATTCACAGATTGAGAGCGGGACTAAAGCGGAGGCATGAATGCTCTGACGGTGGCTGGTACGAACACCTCAAAAAGGAACTAAATCATTTCACTTTTAATGACTTTATGGCTGCAGGAGAACAGGCACATGGACCTGCAGGAGGGATTGATGGACGCGGCTGCCGTTTTCCAGGAAGACGGCTGGAAAACAAAGAGGGCAAAGGAGGAAAGAGGGGGAACAGAAGGGAGGGGGACGGAGAAGAAGCCTGAGGGTCCACTTAAGCTAATTAATGGATCAGCGCGCACGTCCAGCCGGCGTGCACGTTGTATTTTAAGGGGGCTTAAGTCTTCATCCATTAGACAAATGAGAGGGCAGGAGGGAGGCCTTAAGTGGATGACTAATGGGCAACACACACACACACACACACACACACACACACACACACACACACACACACACACACACACACACACACACACACACACACACACACACACACACACACACACACACACACACACACACACACACACACACACACACACACACACACACACACACACAAATCAGTCTTCTGGACTAATCAGGATTTCTTTTTAATGAACATGCCATCTCTCACTCGGAGGCAACAAAACACAGTGATTGAATTAGAGCAGAGCTCGATTTACAGCCGAAGGGAGCAGGAATGTTGGAGCGGAGGATGGAAGGAGATGCATTGGAGGAAGAAAAGAAACAGCTGAACAGGTGATTCAGTTCTGGGTGAAAACAACCCAGAAGTCCAAGTTTAAATGCTGCGGTTTCCTCCCTCAACTGTCTGCCGTAAAGTACATACTGGTACACAAGCCCTCAACTTAAAGGTACATTCCTTTTAGTTTGGTTTTAGATATTAAGTAAAACACTATAAGACAAAAATTATAGTCTTCACATTTGTGTAGAAAGGAAGATGCACACTCCTAAGTATCAGAGCAGTCACCATTAGTTTAATACAACAGACATGACGCGGTGGTGACCGGAGCCAAAGCAGGAGGTTTCTAGACGTGTGTTCACGTACAGCTCTCTGAACGTCCCAGAGCAGCATTTCTATTGGACTCAGGCTTGGATTTAGGCTGGACTGTTGCAGCATCTGGATTCTTTTCATTCTCAGCCAACCAGCGTGAAGTCAGTGGTTAAAGTCAATGACATGCGCGCTCTCCAGAACTAAACTAAAAGGCCCAAATCATCAGGCTTCTACTGCCATGCTTGAAAGCTGGAATTAGGCGTCTGTTTATTGCCAAAGATCTCCACTCTGGTCTCTCATTGCAACACTTTCAAACAAGCCTTTTGTTTTGGTTTTCTATTTTTCTCATCAGACCGTCATGACCCTTAACATTTGTGGAGCTGATTTTTAATTTGCTTTGATCATAATACAGGACTGTCTCAGAAAATTTGAATATTGTGATAAAGTTCTTTATTTTCTGTAATGCAATTAAAAAAACAAAAATGTCATAAATTCTGGATTCATTACAAATCAACTGAAATATTGCAAGCCTTTTATTATTTTAATATTGCTGATTATGGCTTACAGTTTAAGATTAAGATTCCCAGAATATTCTAATTTTTTGAGATAGGATATTTAAGTTTTCTTAAGCTGTAAACCATGATCAGCAATATTAAAATAATAAAAGGCTTGCAATATTTCAGTTGATTTGTAATGAATCCAGAATGTATGACATTTTTTGTAATTGCATTACAGAAAATCACAATATTCACATTTTCTGAGACAGTCCTGTATACGTTTGTATCTATACTGTATTGGATACATATCAAGTTGGTACAAAGAGTTGGATTCAAACCTTCGCATTTTGTCATTTTGATCTCGAGCACATTATTTTCATCAAGTCTTCAGTCAGGTTATTTCTGCTGCTTTGGCTTTTAATCACTCCTAGTATAATGCCAAGTGTAAGAGCATGTCTGGCTGCTGCTCGTACTCTGCAGGCGGTCTGTAAGCCTCTCTATGATATGTTTTCAGAAATGATAATCAGATTCATTCTGGTAGATTAGAGCTGCTCGTGCTCCGTAACGTCCTCCCCAACCTGGACCGCTGCCTCCCCACTCGCACAACGATTCGACATATCGTCTTTGTTCCTCATCTTTACTTTCAGACCGAGGCGAGAGGCTCAGTGTGAGATTAAACTGCAGCAGATCTCTGAGATCATTTTCATGTGATTTAAATATTCGCCCCCATCTTTGAGGAATCTGATTCTCACCAATGTCTGAATCTGATCAAAAATAGAAACTCCAAGTCCCCGAACGCCTCTGGGACGTTGGAGGATCTCAAATGTGCCCACAATCCATCATTTTAAAACTGACAAAAGACAAGCGTATCAGTTTCCTAGCAGATATGAATTTTAAATCTCAAACCTCTTTGCGATTGTGTGCGAAAAAAACGTGTTAGTTTTTGTTCAAATTAACCTGAAAAATGTCATTTCATGTTTCCTAGCATTACATTGCTGCAGTGATATAAAGGAAAACAAGAAAGTTTATTTATAAACCAAGCTGAATAAACTATTTATGAGTAGTTTTACTTGAAGGATATAGTTGAACAACTGCTGCACATCATCACACAGCTCATGTTGTAAAATATACTAAAATACTGCTCACATCTTTATTGTAGTAATATTATACACCAGAAGAACTACTGAGTGTTTTAATCCTTATTTCCCATATGCACATGTTCTCTCCTTAATGCTGAAGGGTGCAGGGATCAGAGCTCATCTCTGATGTAGGGCAGCACTTTATTTCAGCAAACGGCAGGAAATGCTGCAACTCTGGAAGAGATGCTAAATTTAGCTTTTTTGCAGTCTGGTCACTCATGTCCTTGCTTGACAAAATGAAAACACTCAGATAAACTAGACCCTCCACACTTTAGAGACACTGAATTCACCTTCATATAATTGCCTCCTCTCCTTTCTTTTTCTTTTTTTTTCTCCCCACTTGACTTGTCAAACATTCCCAGCGCAGAGTTTCTCCTTAGGTCCGTCTTTTTGGGTCAGACAGGGAAATGCGAGCTTTCGAGAATTCGGGACATAGTTTTAGGAGAAAAAAAGAAAAAGAAAAAGAATAACACCTGCTTAAAGTGGGCCACCTCTGGGACCCAAAGACAAACGGGAGGTCTCAATTTTCTTCCCTTCATTTTTACGCCAGAGAGAAGCAGCAGACCTGTGATTTGGAGGATGTTTGTTTATGAGCTTATTTGGGAAACCAGGTCAGAAACTGAAACGGTGGTAACTTTTAGGGCTATAAAAAGGCCAACCCTGGACAGAAACCAGGCAGGAGGATGAGGAGAGTCAACACGCAGCAGGATTAGCCAGAAATAGAGCGCGCTGCTAAACAAGATGCAGCTTTTTCCTGACACTGAAATAGTAAAACATGCTGAATTTTTACTACAAGCAGTTGTTGTCCAGGTCCATTTTATTTTTACTTCCTCAGTGCTATCTGCCTTCATTACTTACCAGTGATTCCCGGTGTTGTCTACAAAGTACAAACTCTTTTTTGCATATGCAGAGACCATTACGAGTTCCACTACACACAACAACTATACTGACGTAAGAAACAAAACTTCAGCAGTAGACACCAGTTACCAACACATCAGCACCAAATTAGGAGAAAAAACTTGGTGGTTCTTGTTTTTCCACTGGAGGTCAAATTTCTCTATTATGAGAGCGAAACATACTACAGCAGTACTTCCCCTGTACTACTTTTCAAATACATCCATAAGTTGAACACAGCCATCACAGAGGAACGGAGGAGAGTGGGGAGACATCAAGATTACACTGATGTGCTACCCGTTTTCCAAAACCTCAAGACACCATTTTCATTTAAAGTCAAACCATCCAAAACCCTCTATTTTCTATATACAGTACAATAACTTTTTAAAACATCACTTCTTAACAACACTTCCAGTTGTAGTAGAACTACAGAAAGCAAGTCTAAAACAAACAAGCAACAGAAAATAATGCTAATTAAAGCGGCAAGCAGCGATGAACGGGCCCTCGCACGTGCAATTTTCACCAATAAAAGGTCAAGGACTCAAAACTAAGTTGGATGACACCACCCACGACTCTCTATGTCAAAGGGCATCATAACTGGGTGTACAATCTATGTCATTCAAAAGTTATGGCAAAAAATAGGATTTATCAAATATCGGCCAATCAGATGAAGGGGGGGCGCGCTTTTTGGCGTCTAGCGTCGCCACAGTAACGCTTTTGACTAAGAAAAGTAATGCCCATTGTCGCAGGATCAAGACGAACATTTTGATATATAAACACCTGGGTGAACGTTACGGTTCGGGCGAAGAAACGGCCGAAGGAATGGTATAAATTGCGCCAAAATTACACGATTAATTCAAAATGGCCGACTTCCTGTTGGATTTGGGCCATGGCGCCAAGAGACTTTTCTTTAAGTTGTGACATGATACAGGTGTGTACCGATTTTCGTGCATGTACATCAAACCGTATTGTGGGGCTTGAGGCACAAAGTTTTCTAGGGGGCGCTGTTGAGCCATTAGGCCACGCCCATTAATGGAAACCATTAAATATAAATTTTTTCGCCAGGCCTGGCTTGCTTGCAAAATTTGGTGACTTTTGGGGCACGTTTAGGGGGAAAAAAGGCCCTCATTTGGTCGGAAGAAGGAAAAGAAAAACGAGAACGAGAAAAATTCCTACAGATACAATAAGGCCTTCACCCTGGAGTGCTCGGGCCCTAATTATTATACAACTGTTCTTAAGACAGGATTTTTTTAGCTTTCTGAGGGATGGATTTTATTTTGCAACGGGCTTTGAGACGCCTCCACAGTCAACGCAGCCTGCAACGGCCTGCTGTTGAGCATTCTTCCTGGGATTCAATTGTAAGATATGGAAAGGCCTGACCTGTGGGTTAGAGCGTTTATTCACACGAGACCAACACCGAGATGCTGCCAGGTCAACAGAAAGGGCTGCGAGCTCATCTTCAGCTGCATCCTCACAGTCATCGGGTTCATGCTAACAATTTCAACTTATGCAGCTCATTATTTTTATAAGATAGCTCCATATTTTGAGAATGAAACTAAAAACTAATAACCCAGAAAGAGCAAAAAAAAGTACACACACACACACACACACACACACACAAAATGATAATTCACAAGGTAGGGAACGCATTTTAATTCTAATGGATGTGTGCAGGCCTGAGGGGAGGTTTGGGTGGTCAGCAGCATTATTACAGCCTTTTCTAACAGAGGGAATTAAGACGGGACAGAAACGGGAGGAGGAGGTCGATACGGATTTAATCCAAAATCAGACGAGCAGTCCCACCAAAACCCCACCAACTGCTGCCAACAGATTAACCCTTTCAGCCTGTTAACGTCTCAGTAAAGAGACCACGTCCACAGCAAATGTTTGTTTGACGCCTGTGAGTTCTTGCCCGTCTCTGTCCGTCTCCTCGGACCGAGGGACAAACACAGAGGGATTGTGGGACTGACTTTATTCTGTCAGTGGCATCAGTGCAACAGTTTGGGACAAATATTTTTGAAATATTATAAAACATGTCCCTACAGTGAAATGAAAATTAAAAATAAAATCTAACAAATGCAAAGTAAGTAAAGGCTGAAAGTTTTAGAATTGAATGTAGTGGTTGTGTTCATCACTATTTTATTGTGAATTTAATGAGAAGTTTGTTTCTATTAAAGCTACTGTAATTCCAACAGTACGTCCTGCTTCCAGAGAAACATAGGATATGATCTAGAGTATTTGACCTTAAAGTAAATATTATTTTCACTTTTAATTTATGTAGTGATATTTTTAAATTTAAAAAAAAGTTCAAAATTAAAGCTTCAAATGTGTAAAGATTAATCTGGAAAACTATGCTGATACTAAACGTATGCTGATTAAACCCCTATCAAGTGAACAATTGACTGTTGTTTGTAACTCATAATGTGCCAATTATCTTGACTGTTACATGTGAAAACCTGGTCAGCTGTAGTCTAATAATGGACATCTTTTATTCACATGTAAAGTGACTACTGATGCTGGTGTGGGCTGCAGGTTAGAGGCATGACCACACAGGGGCACTTCCTAAAGCAGAATAACAGATTTTGTACTACTGCCGAATGACACACTTGACCAGGGACATCTAGTTCAATCATCTAAATCTGATCAAGTGTATGTTGAAAAACAGAGTAGTTACATCCCACCGAGGATTATATTTAAAATAATCCAACTTTTAGGTTTATACATCTTAATTTTCAAGATGAAGAGTCAGAAAGAGTTTTGCTGAGATCCTCCTTTGTGTTTTGGGGGGGTTTAAACCACCATAGCAACAGTGTTCTTTTGCAAATGTGGGGTGTGTCACTGAGCAGTAGGGCGTCTCAGGCCTTCAACAGAGCAGGGATCAGATAATCCTCCTTGGCCTTAATCCCTGACCAGTAAGAACGAGGACAAATGTTTGGGATGGTAAATCTGCCTCCGAGGTTTGAATAAGAGTTAACTTCTAAAGAGCAGAATACAGAGCTTGTACATTTTTAGATGCTCAACATTTTGATTTGATTTTTAATTCCTGACAATAGAATTAATAAAAATATATTTTTTTTTAAATGCTGTGTTCCAGTGCAGGCAATGGATCAATAGCTTAGACAAGCAATGAGGGGGGTTCTTGATGGCTGGGGTTAAACATAGACAACATGCCACCACAGAGCCATCCGATCAGGGATCTGATGCTGAGAATTTGTAAATATAACCACTATGTTTTCCTTCAACTGCATGAGGTAGATGCAGACTTTGTGCTTTGAAAGCTATGAATAGTGCATCACAATAAACACTAACTTGTAACACAGTTGTAATCTTAAACCAACCACCACAACAGGAATATTCACACTTTGTCAGGATTCAGAGTGCATGTTCTGAGTATTACATTTGTGCTCAACTAAAAATTAAAGTATCAAGTTTTGGCATCAGAGTGCGGTTACGTCTTCTTTTGCCGGGGCTTGAAGAATATCTCTCCCACTTGCCCAACGCCCAAAAGTAATTGGATAAATCCAAATCACCACTGTGTACATTTCTTCCCCACAAAAGCCTTTACTATGTTGGCATATGTCATCATTCATAATAAAATATTTCAAATCAGTCAGGTCTTTTGTTGATTGGCTTGCATCCACATCTTTCACAATAAAAGCCCTATTAAAAACAAGAGTTTCAAAGTAGTTTCTCTCGCTCCTTAGTGTTGAGGGGAAGATTTTCTTTAGCATCCTCTCCAGAAGGTTGACAGGATTCCTCCTCAGCAATGCCTAAATTGACACCTCGGTCCAGAAAGGTGGTATCCCCGGTGTGTCAGGATGCTTGGAACACACTGGCGTAGTTTCCCAGCTGATCAGGGAGGGTAAGGGAGACCTCGCTGTGCTTTGGCTCGACCTTGCCAATGCCTTTGGCTTCATACCCCACAAACTCGTGGAGACTAAAGACACCATGTACTCAGGAAGATCAAGGATCTCATCCTGAACTACTACGGGAACTTCAGGCTCAGAGTCACTTCTGGGAGCACAACATCAGATTGGCACAGGCTTGAAAAGGGCATCATAACTGGGTGTACAATCTCAGTTAGCCTCTTTACCCTAGCCATGGACATGGTAGTCAAGGCAGCTGAAACTGAGTGCAGAGGCCCTCTGTCTAAATCTGGCACTCGGCAGCCCCCCATCAGAGCCTTCATGCACGATCTCACTGTCACCACTACATCGGTTCCCGGTGCGAGATGGTTACTCCAGGGCCTGGAAAAGCTAATCTCCTGGGCAAGAATGAGCTTTAAACCAACAAAATCCAGGGCCATGGCGCTGAAGAAGGGAAAGGTGGTGGACAAGTTTTGCTTCTTTGTGGATGGCACAGCAATCCCATCAATCACAGAGAAACCGGTCAAGAGGACACTGCAGCATTCCAAACAACCATCAAGGAGCTTGAGACTGGCTATTGGCTGTTGACAAGTCTGGCCTACCTGGGAGGTTTGAGGCATGGATTTACCAGCATGGCATCCTACCCCGGGTTCTCTGGCCTCTGTTGGTGTATGAAGTGCCCTTGTCTACAGTGGTGACTCTAGAGAGGAAGATCAGTAGCTACCTCCGCCGTTGGATGGGCTTTCCACGGAGCCTATGCAGTGCAGCTCTATATGGGAAGACCAACAAACTCCAGCTCCCTTTCAGCAGCCTTGAAGAGGAGTCCTGAAGGAGGTGCGGGCATGGGTTGAGGAGGAACGGACCAGCAGGATGGTGGGCATGCAGCAGCAAGGAGCATGGACAAGATGGGAGGGAGCGCTGGAGAGGAAGGTGACCTGGTCTGAGTTCAGGCAGGCTGAACCGCAGCGCATCAAGTTCATGGTCCAAGCTGTCTACGATGTATTACCCAGCCCAGCCAATCTCCATCTCTGGGGCATGGTTGACTCTCCTGCCTGTGCGCTGTGTTCCAGGAAAGGCTCTTTGGAGCACATCCTAAGCAGCTGCTCTAAAGCCCTGGGGGAGGGCCGCTACCACTGGCGGCACGACCAAGTGCTGAAGACCATTGCTGAAGCCATCTTCACCATCGTGGCCAAAAGCAACAGCAGCAAGCAACAACCTGGTAAGAGGAACATTGCCTTTATCAAGGCTGGAGAGCAGCCGCAGGTACAGCCCAAACCAGCAGCTGGCCTCCTCACCTCAGCAGTTGACTGGGATCTACAAGTGGACTTGGGCAAGCAGCTCAAGTTTCCAGACCACGTCACAACAGCGTCTTTGAGGCCAGACATTGTGCTTCCATCAGTGTCTTCAAGGCAGGTGAACGGGTCGAAGTACCAGGAGCTGGTCGAGCAATGCCGAAGAAGAGGCTGGAAGGCTGTGAGCCCATTGAAGTAGCTGTAGAGGGTTTGCTGGCCGCTCACTGTGCAAGGTGTTCACGCTACTTGGCATTACGGGGGCTGCAAAAAGGAAAGCCATCAAGTCCACCATGGAGGCAGCAGAGAGATCCTCGACATGGCTTTGGATCAGGAGGAGCGATCTGTGGGCCAATGCTACTGTGACACAAGCCGGGGCTTGATCAACCCCGGCAGGGTCACCTGAAGGAGGGGGTATGATTGTTGAAAGACCCGAAACCCCCGATGATCTCAGACCCATCACTGATGATGTGTCCCAGTGCATCCTAGGATGTATCTTTCACACCTTTAAGGAGGGAATTTAATTAGACAATAGCAGTAAAAGCTAATGTAGTAGTTTAAGACTGTGTTTTCACTTATGTCTATAATTTCACTTGATATACAGACTATGGCCTTAGTACTGAACCGTGTTTATGTGTGTGGAATTACTGCAACAGAAACACACAGGCAGGTTACAGCAGGAGGCTGTTCTGCAGGTGTACAGTCAGTTTTGTGAAACATGTTAGAAGACACAAACTACTGCATCAACTCTGCTCATCACACAGCTTCCCAACATGCCAATAACAGTTGGCTATTAGATTATAACCTTTTTGTAATTGAAGATGTTCAAAAGGCAATAATTACTTTGACCTTAAAGCTTATATAATATACAATAGCCTGCCTTTACTAGGCGGAGAGACTCGAAAAATCCTGGTACTCAAATCAGTCAAAATACACAAAGCCATGTGCCTTTATTTGAGTAAATACTGAATCAAATAAATACTTGACTCAATACTTGAGTCATGCTGAATATCCTCACAGTACCACCCTCCGCCTTCCCTCCATCACACACTCGCCCTCCGCTTTCCCTCCATCACACACTCGCCCTCCACCCACTCGCTCGCTGCATGCGACACGGCTCAATGCGACACGGCTCAGTGGAAGCTATTTAGGTGGTAACATAGTGAACTTGTTGAGCTGTTATACTTTAATGTAGCACAACATAATGTACATTTCATGTCTTTGTTATGATTAGTTTGAAATGGCCCGTCCATACATCATTTTGACCGCATCTATGTTAGAAAGCAAGCACATTTTTCTAGGCTTGGTGCCTAGAAGAAGAAGAATTTTGTGTTGTGTTTAAGCCTACAGACACCACTAGTAGAAAGGGCAACTAACTGCCAGTCGATTTTAATTTAAACAATCTTCTTTTACACAATAATCGATAGTCCATTAACTGTTTACATCCCTACTTCTATTTTAAGAAAATTATAATCATGTTTGCAGTTCTGAGTACTTGTGTCCAGGTACTGAACATGTTTTGTCCTTGAATAATAACGTGGTGTTGTCCATAACCTTTGAATCATCTTTTGAAAATGGCGTTTTTTTTTAAACATTTTAACCTATATTTCAAATTCCAGGAGCTTTCAGGTAATGAAACATTGGTATTAATGAATGAGTCAAAATGAAAGAGTGCTCCATCATACCAAAGCAGACAGAAGGAGGAGAAGCACCAAAGTAGTATTGGTGTTTTTGGTCCAGATAATCTGGTTACATTTCTTTTGACAGAACAGGAAGTGAGATTTGAAACTGCCATTAAACTAAAACATGGCAAAAGAATATTTATAAAGGCTGGATTATGGTTCTGTGCTACACCAACGCAGAGCATACGCCGCTGCCGTGACGCCGTGACGCCGTCGTGAACCCTCCGGGTTATTTTAACACTATTTTCGTCAAATGTATCACTGCACATACATCTCATGCATGAACCTCAGTGAGGTCAGTATTTATCTGTGATACTTAAAAGCATTAATGAAGCATAATATGCAACCTGTAGCATGTTTTTTTCTTCTTTTTTTTTTCTTAATGTAATGAACCAAACCTTAGGCTACTGCAAAGAACTACTGAAAATACTATTGGAAACAATTTTTTAATTGCAACTGCATTAATTTAAAAAAAAAGTCATTCTGTCCATCAGGTTCAGTGCTTTGCATTAAAACACAGATGGGACTTCAATCATTAGAGACTAATTAAAAAAACATTACTAAAAAGTGTTATCACTGACTGACATTGAAAAGCTGTTAAACAAATAAAAGCCAAATGTGACCCTGGATGCAGTCTCAGTTTATGGCTTCTTACTGCGTAACAGGGTTTTCACACAGACACGTGAAGCATCTTTTGAAGACCATAACAAGAACTGAAAACCATTTTCAAAGAGGACACATGAATACCCAGATGCTAAAGTCCAATTAGACCTCTTCAGAGGAAGTCGTGTTGATTTTCTAAATGTCTTCTTCCTACTTTCTATGTACAAAAATTACCTTCTCTCAAGATGTAAGAAAGACGGAAATGTTTGCCATCATTTCAGCCCTAACTTGAACTTCTCTGACGTTGCTTCAATAAAAAATGACTTTGAAATGAAAAAAGACAACCATGAAACAGACCCACTGCTGGTCGTAGACGGATATCAGGGCAACTCTCAGCAAACTGAAGCTAGAAGCTGAAGCTGAAGATAGAGACAGGTCACCGGTCTGACCGTCCAAGTCAAACTTGATGTTCAATCTGGGAGTGCACACTTAACTCTGCTACTAGTCCTGAAAAAACCCACTGATACGGATGGTTTTGGCCTTTGTTGAGCTGGAAAATGTCTGTTGCATATCAACAACCAAATTAACTTTCTTCAACACAGTATAGAACAACATCTCAAACTAAACAGTTTATACGTAGCACAGGCTGACCACTCCTCGCTGCACCGCTGAGAACTCTGGCTCTGTTTAAAGTGAGCACAATGTCACTATACATCCTAACATAATACCTGCTACAATCACCATTGGCGGAGCATATGACACTATAAATGATTTTAGATTAGACCCCGTTATGTTCTCTGAACTAAAAACTCTGGGCGGTGTAAATGTTCCTGCCTCCCCGGGGCCTGAGGGGAGGGGAGTAAAACAGAGTCAGGAGGTGTTAGGAAGGGGAAGGCCCTGCTGTGTGTCTGCTGGAGAAGCTGGTGCAGGAGACGGAGCCCCATCTATGCTTGCCTGAAAAGCAACAGGATATTGATTTGCTTTGCCCCGAAATCATGTAGCACAAAATGAGAGCAGTCCAGTGGTAGTTGACCAGGTAGAGCTTCGTTCTGAGGCTCTTCGCTTGGTTAATGACCCCAGTTTCATTTCATGCAAAGCCACCGTCTGTCATTATAGTAGCCAGTTGCGTATTATGCCTAATAAGCCGATTTATGGCGTCCACGTCTCTGAGGGTGAGGAGCTGGCGGAAGCCTTCTTATCAATAAACCCAGGTCCTGCCATCCCACATCAGTTTGATTACATCAGACTGTAGCAACGTTTAATTGTGCCCTGGGGGCAGGTTATTGAGGGGCCACCTCGCCGCCCAACCCATGGCAGGTCATGTCAAAAGGACAGGCGCCGTGATAAATGAGGGTAATAAACAGGGTGTACAGCGATGTAAAAGGGGCTTATAAGAAACACCCGACAGTTGTCCTCCTAAAGAATGTGCATGGCCCATTCCGTCTACAGCAGAATCTGACAACAGCAGAGCCATTCCCACCCTGTGACAGTCAGCTGAAGTCCGGAAAGCACCGGAGTTCATGAGATCTGGATACACCTCACACACCTCTTCATTTTGAGCTTACTGTGAAACTAAGGTAAAAATTAATCATCCAAATAAATCTTGAAACAAAGCATGTTTTTTCCTCCACTTGGAATCCTTAAAACAAGCCTTTTTTGACATTGTTAAAACATATCCCAACATTATAGAAACATCTCCACTTTCCAAAATGTTCACCAATGTCCCCAAAATTCCACATTGACCTCAAAAAATGCCTTCTTCCTGCCACAATCAAGAAATGTGTTTCTTTTAGATCAAATAATAAGAAAAAACGAACTAAAAGTCATTATTTTGCACCACAATCCCTCTTTTTAACCAAAACATCCAAGTTCACGAAAATAAGTTGCTCCCAATTTTTAAAACATTCCCAGTTGCCTCCAGTTCATCAACATAACATCAACGTAACATCACTTCTACTATATCAAGTATCCCATTAAGTGTTTATAGAGAGAATAGCATTAAGTTTGTGATGATGTATCACGCACCTGTTGTGCTAATGATCCTGTTAGACAAGTTAATTAATGGGCTGATTAGCAGTTTCTCATATAAGAAGAACTGCCTTCACAAAAGCCGTCACTGTTAATCACGTGAAGTGTACATGTTAATGGATCTCCCCCAGTCCCGCTCACAATTACAGATTTACGCTGAAACACAAACACATCACTGAAGCTATCATTTAGATATGTGAGGTATGGAATAAATCAGCAATAGGTCATTCTAGAAGACAATCTCTCAAAATTATGTGTTACAGGCAATTTTTAAATGGTACGCAAACATTTAAAAATTATATATATATAAATAAGACAATATGATTTGCCGAAATTATTTGTGCAGATGTACAGCCTTCTTTTTAGACCTCAGAAATTTTAAATTATTTAGAGGCCTTTGATATTAATGATATAAAGCTCCTGAAAGCAACTGCTTTATTTTCCAAATACCATAGCTTACATATTAAGTCTGGTCTATGTTTAGCATTTCTGGCTTGTATAAACTGTTTTATCTCTTATCCAGAATATTATCAGATTGTATGCCGTTTCAAGTTCAAGCAGGTCTTAAGCCTCCACTTTTCCCGTGGGATTTCTGCACTACCTTCAGGCATCCAGGGAAAACTCCCGACTTCACCAGCGCACGCGTCTGCACACACACACATCCTGACGCCCATACTGCAGAAAAGCTGAAGTATTTACTCATTAATTTCACTGGAGCTTGTCAAGTCATATTCACATACACAAGAAGCAAGTGGTAGTTTATGTGTCTGATTATTTGTCAAGGATGGAACACATGTGTCTTCCCAGGAAACCATTTCTTGGACTGAACTTCTTAACTCAGTTCTGACGCCCAAGAAATGTACTATTATGCGCTCATATGTAAGAGATGAAGTATTTCATCTGACAGCAAAGAAGGGGAATAAATGGTTTATTTTTGACCTGGTCTTGCACCATTTTGTCTTTTCCTGAAAGCTCTACTTGACAATAAATAATACATTTCCTGCGCATGCACTGAACCTACTATAATGGGTTCTCCACATAGGAAGCAAGCCGTGAACTACATTTATCAAATTCTCAAAGCAGATTTTGTGATAAAATAGCTTTGTATTTTTCTGCAATGGTCTTCTTTTCAATAAGCTGCCAACCACTCATGTATGATTGTTTGATGTTTAACTCATCCTTTAAAGAAGGCTGTCAAAAATATTTACCCACTAGATTACACACTGCTTCAATAGTTGTATTAATGTTTCAAAAAGCCAAACAGACAACACTATTAGTAAATATAAGCTTAAAAATGATTTGCTTACTTTCGAACACCCTTCAATTTATTGAAAATAACCTTTTCAGGCATGTTAGTCACACATACTGTACCACAGAACAACATTTTGGCCAATAAATTCTCCCTTAGTCATGGTATGTCCACTAATCACACATGTCATAAAGGGAAAAACCTAGATATTTCTTTTATTCGTTAATGGACTTCGTTAATGGACAAAGATGCATACATATCGTAATAAATCATGAGCACAAAGCCATTAACATGTGGAGACTCATTTCCTAATTAATTTGGTAAAATATAGATTTGTTCTTATACCAATATTGAACATACTGCCAAAAATACGGACATTGATATCAGTGAGTATTTATGTCTACATTCCATCTGATACCATGACCAAAATCTTGTTTAGCCTCATCATTCAGTTAGCAATATCAATTTATTTGAGGTTTGAAAAGTCTTCCAAACACACTGTAAGATGCTCATTATGCTATACGCCATACTAAAACCTGTACAAAGCAGTAGATGTCTTCTTCATAGACGTCCAGCCCCTGTTGGTTATTGAAAATGTTGAAGTTCCGACACTTCTTTATATAATAGATATAATGTGTTTTCTCTGGCGTTATTTAAAAATCATATTTTATATTATATTATACATATATACATGGCAAATGAATACAATCTTTAAATTCAAGCTTATGATCAAAGAAAAGAAGAAATGAAATAAAAGAAAAGTGTAAAGTGAAATAAAAACCCCTTACCTTGACTTGAGGACTGTCTGAGCAGCAGCAGCCTCAGGGCAGATCCAGTCAGGGGGAGAAATGTCCAAATCCAGGAACCAGTACTCCACACTCCAAAGGAACTTTGAATCCCAATTCTCTCATGCATTTATAAATCTGCTGAGAGAAGGTGAAGAAAAGGGAGAGATAGATTCAGGAGAAAGTATCTTATCCAGATGCATTGTGAGATAAGTTCAGGTTTCCCCAAGAAATGGGACACAAAGAGATCAGAATACGGCTGGCTGGCATGACAGAAGGCTCTGCTCTCTCAGGGGCCAAATATCACACGCCAACACTTCCTTGATACCGACTGCAGCCTCTCCATGTCCTGCACTTTTAACAACATTACCTTTTACTTATGAAATGTTAACTTTTGACATGCAGAACAGTATCTGGCCCTAAAATCCTGACTTGTAGAAAGGAGATGCAGCACAGATTTATCAAACACAAGGTGCATGTGAAGAAATGAGGGCATTCAGAAAAATGTGTTGTTCGTATGGAAGAGTACTACCATGTACAAGCAAGTTATTAGCATATTAAAACAAGTCTTTTGTAACATCAAATCTATTCAGGAGTTCTCTCACAATAATCTAACTTCCTTAACGAGTTAACGATCCAAGGACCAACTAGTGTGCACGACTACACAACTACTACACAACTACTACACAACTACGGAGCAAACATGGTCTCAGCTGTTTTACTTAAAGGGGACCTATTATGAAAAACATGTTTTTTCTTGCTTTAACATATATAAAGTGGTCTCCCCTCAACCTGCCAACTCAGAGAAGGAGGAAAGCAATCAAATTCTGCAGTGTCTGTACAGCCGCCCGGATGAGCCGTCCAGTGTCATGTGACTTCTACGAGCAAATAAGATTCTGCTCCTGTCGTTACATAACGTGTTACGGAGCTCTATTAGTACCGTAATACATTTTTCTTCTGTTTATGGTTTCAGATCTTCCAAGCACCTGAATCTGTTCAACGACACCTTCAGAAGACGCACGGTCCTTCCTTGAGCCAGCAATAGTGCATACATGTTATTTATATACAACTTATGTTCTTTTATTTTTTTTTTAACAATAAAGTTGCCATTTGTGAACATTCAGTGTTGTGATTTCTTTACAGTTAACATGGTTCATTTGTCTTGTAACATAAGAAATGAAATGATGAGGAATCGGAGTAAATAACTGTGGTGTAACTGTTTAGAATTCAATTAAATCTTCCTGTGTGAATTAGTGTGAAGACGAGGTGACCCGTTCCCTCTTCAGGTGACTAAAGGCTGATTTATGGTTCCGCGTTTCACCAACGCAGAGCCTACGGCGTAGGGTACGCGCCGATTTAACACAGAACCGTAATTCAGGCTTTAAGATCCGTTTACACCTTGTTACTGAATGCGAGCGTCCGACTATCACGTCGAGCTGCGTGACATCGGACGCTCTCTGTCCACACTGAATACGTTAAACTCTCTCTGTCCACACTGAAACCGTTAAACTCTCTCTGTCCACACTGAAACCGTTAAACTCTCTCTGTCCACACTGAAACCGTTAAACTCTCTCTGTCCACACTGAAACCGTTAAACTCTCTCTGTCCACACTGAAACCGTTAAACTCTCTCTGTCCACACTGAAACCGTTAAACTCTCTCTGTCCACACTGAAACCGTTAAACTCTCTCTGTCCACACTGAAACCGTTAAACTCTCTCTGTCCACACTGAAACCGTTAAACTCTCTCTGTCCACACTGAAACCGTTAAACTCTCTCTGTCCACACTGAAACCGTTAAACTCTCTCTGTCCACACTGAAACTGTTAAACTCTCTCTGTCCACACTGAAACTGTTAAACTCTCTCTGTCCACACTGAAACCATTAAACTCTCTCTGTCCACACTGAAACCATTAAACTCACGGCCAGTTAGGACAACCCAATAGAAAATAAAGCAACGGAATTGATTTTGTCACAGAAGTTCGATTGCATGGGACACGCTTTAATAGTGTACGGAGCCGCTGCTCTTCTCCCCGGAGAGGCTTTGTTGCCTCCCCTGCTACACGTCATTCAGGCAGCCAATCAGCACAGAGCCTCATTATCATAGCCCCGCCCCCTCAGAATCCCTCATAGAGAAGGAGGTTAGAAACGGTAAAACAAGAGACACAATGTCCCACAGGCTGAATTTCTGATTTATGTAGAAAAAACAAGCTTTTGATTGTTTTTAAGACATTCAAGGCCTGTTTAAAATATACATTAAATGTCATAATAGGTCTCCTTTAAAGACTAGACGTGCCTGCGGTGCCTTGGTCACTGGGGGCACAAATCAGGTGTCATTCAGAAAGAAGCTGAAGCCATTTTTTTTTTTAATGCAAGGAAAAACACTCACTATTTAGTGTTTAAGAGCGAGTTCTGAATTTTGTTTTGTTTTGAGCCTGTTTATTTTTGATAGGTACCTCCTGCAAATGGACACACACAGGGTCAGACCTACATCCCCTGTTTTGTGTGTGTGCATGTGCATGTGTTGTTTCTTGACATAGATGTATTCCCTTGCTGCCTTTCAGTCAGAAACCACTGTGCCTCAGTAGATTCCCTGTGAAACGGACAAATGTTTACGATTTTAATGTATTCCAGGTGTAAACACGTCATGTACCAGAGGAGAACTTTGACGTGTACAACATATTGGAAAGTCCACCCAGTCAAGTACAGCATTAAACAACACCAGCTCAGGAATCAGACCTGAAGCTCAACTTCACACGCATGTCCGTCCTTTTTGGCGCGAGGCTGCTGCTGCTGAATAAATCAACTCTTTATTTCAGTTCCACCAAACTGAACATGCAGCACAGCGCAGTAACCCAGTCAGAACATCAAATTAGGAACTAGAAAGACATGGAATTGCATAAACTCGTGAAACAAACGCAAGCTGAAATTGCAGAAGCTGATTCTCAGCTTTTGGAGCTTGATAAACAAAGGGAACTCTACAGATTTCTTACTTTAATGAGATTATGTTATAGTCATAAAATGTCACACCTTAGTAATATTTTACTCTGTTTTGATACCAAAAACATGACGTGTTGTGGATTTCAGCTCTAATCATCTTCCTATGAGGGAATTTTCGAGTTCGTTTCAGTTGTAGAACATTTACAGCGATCTGAAAGAAGAGAGCAAGACACGTAACATCTTTTAAATCATTTCTCGCTTAAAGGAGCATGAGGCAGGATTTATGAAAAAAATGCGTACACGTTTTAAGTTTTCTAGTAATAATGTCAGATGAAGCGTTCCAAACCAAAAAGAATGAGCCCTCTAGTCAGTGGGGGAACGTTATGTCTACGGGCCCCAGTGCAAGACCGATGTACGGGCCCTTTAGTATGTCGCACTGTACATTGAGACGCAAACTGCAGGACAACGTCTTTAACTGAATAGACCTACTCACTCACGGTGGCTAGACTAGACTTTAATATCATAAGCGTGCGGTGACTCTTATCCACTGAAACATTCCCTTGCTGAGTAAAAGTTTATATCAACATTAATACATCGCTGCACATTCACTTTACAATCAGTAGAAAACAAAAAGTAATGTAAAATAAAACCTCATTCAATTACGCGTTGCATGCTGGGAGCTCCGCCTCTCCCCCTTCAATACATTATAGGCTACAGCTGTGCTGTATTGACCAGCGTCTTTGCTGCTGGAAGAAGTGATTCTTACAGATATATATATTTTTAACTTTAAATTAGTTCTGAGTTCTCGTTCTCCAATGGATATTTGTTACAAATGTGAATTCTATTTTTGGCTGTTGCATAATGGAGTCACAAGAGTGCACTGTGACAAAAAGCAGGTATATGGAGCTGTCTACTGTCTGTGGTGCTGAAATGAGCAAACAACGCAAGCTATTTTAAGTTACGGTAAATGAAAGTGCTTTATTGTCATTGTACAACCCCGCATTTTTAGCACCGGTTAATCTCGTCTTGTCACATGATCAATCCTGATTGGTCGACTCGACATGCAGCATACACATATTACCCATAATTAATCTCTGCATAACGTGATATATCTTTTTTCATCACGTTTTGAGTTTGTGTCAGTGTTATTATATTTTCTCTATATAAAATAACAAAGTACACTAATACTGTGATTCATTGACTTTTTCTCCAACCGAAGTGGTGACACCATGACCCAGATGAACGTGTACAATACATATTAGAGGAGATGATGTATAAATTACCGCGAGTGCGGGCTGTCCTCCCATTGAGGCGGTTACGTTAATGACGTGTGAATGGGGCTCATGTAGGACTTCTCTAGTCACAAGTTATTTACGGGGCCCGCTCGCACTCATCATGGGCCCGTGACGGGCCCCCTGGCGTGCCGGGCCCCAGTGCAGCTGCACTGCCTGCACTGTCTATAGCTACGCCGCTGCCTCTAGTGTATCTCTCCTTTGCCTTGAACAGGCTGTGTGCTGCAAAATGTGCTGCAATTCTGGTCCCGAATTTCCCGCACTGTCCTGCGGATGTGACGTCACATGACGCTGCTTGCGCGTTCTCGGCGGCGCTCGGCTTGGATACAGGAAGAAGATGAGCGCGGTGGATCCAAACTTCTGTTTGGGTAGACATGGATTCTTCCACAGCCAGCAAACGACCGGGTAAACAACTCAGTCACATCACCTGCAGTGCTGTGAGGAGTCCGTGCGCGCTCCCGTGCCGGCTTCGCTGTTGGCTGCAGGAACCCCGACGGCCGTCGTGGCGCTAATGAGTCTCACTTCTTATTCTTGCCTCATGCTCCTTTAACCCAAAGAAAGTGTACAACACACCCAATGGTGCAGAAGCCAAAGTTTACCAACACCAACACATACACCACGGTAGTTTAAACAAATAAAAATATAGAGTTAAAACAACCACGGTTCTCTACTCTGTCCTCTACTGTGTACAAACGCTATTATTTTTACTTACAAACTCATTTTTGGTCACTGTGTATTACACTGATAAAAAAATACAGACAACAACAAAAGATTGGGTATAGGGCAAGTGCTAATATCCAAAAATTGACAAAAGAAATATGCAGTTGCTGCAAAAGACCAGGACAGAATTCCCCAGTCCCATCAGGTGTTTTATGACAGTCGTAGGGACAGAAGACCATGAGAACTACAGGACACCTCAAGTTATCACATAGATACTTTGAAAAGTCATTGTTTTCTTAAAATAGTTTGGAGACCTCAAAGAGGGACATTTTATTGAGTACTGAACATAATGCTACAAAGAAAATGAAAAATAAATAAGTGACATAAAAGATTCAAAGACATTATGGGACTTAGAAGGACAAAGCTAAAACCAGTGAAATGAGGACATATCTATGAAAGTCTGGCAAAGACTGCAAAGACTGAATAACCTGTCATTGAATTTGAAAATAAAGTCAAAGAAAAACCTGAATTACTCTCAGATAAGTTGGGGTTGACCATATAACAAGGACTTCAGACTCGGAGTGAGAAAACAAGGGAATTAAGTGAAAAATGACTGTGTAGTTAAGCACATGCTGGAAGCCCTTATTCAAATTTCTGCTTCATGCAAACTCGCTGGTTGAATCAGATTTGATTGTGATTTGATTGCTAGGAGACGAAATGGCCCTCTTACGAGAAAGCTGAACTCCACATGGTATCTGTGCTGGAAACGTACTGAGAAAAAAGAGAGCGAAACAGCCTTCATATCAAACTCCTAATAAAAACTGAGCTCTCCAAAATGAAATAGTGGGCTGAAAGAAGCAGAGTCCCAATGCCAATCATAACATATCTATGTGTATTAAGTTATTTTATCCAGAGGACAAGAGCGCTCACAATTTAAAAAATAGAAACACAATAGAGGGACAAACCTATATGAAACTCAGGACCTGTCTTTTTTTCCTTCTACCTATCAAGTGATGCCTGAACAAACACAGCCCTCAAAGTGAGTTTAATTTTTAATGTACGCGCTTTAACAAATGCTTTTAATGTTACTGAGAATGTCAGTGAGGCCCCATTATGTTCAGTGCACCCAAGCGAGTCACGTTTACTTGCTCAACTTTGGGTTTGATACAAAAATATCATTAACATGCAGAAATGAAAAATGAATGATATGTATTGCCCTCCACTGTATTATCAGCATATAACCCACCGTCCGTCCCGGCGCACGCACGATGGAAAAGACGATACAGCTGAATGAGAAACCTATCAAGAAAAATTCTGTCAGTCATCTGAGACAAAAAAAAAGATGCCAACATTTAAAACAAAAATCAGAAATGAATATTCAGACAAATAAGGACAGAATGATTCAGAAAGATCACCTATGGCCTTCGTCCACCAGGCAGTACAGCTCAGCACCTCGTTATCTGCATTTCCATCATCACACAAAAACCTAAATGAACCGGGTCTGGTTCCTGGCAGTCTTGTGTTGGGGTGCCAGACCCAGAGGGGCTGTATTCTTAAAGGGGACCTATTACGAAAAACACGTTTTTTCTTGCTTTAACATATATAAAGTGGTCTCCCCTCAGCCTGTCAACTCAGAGAAGGAGGAAAGCAACCAAATTCTGCAGTGTCTGTACAGCCGCCCAGATGATCCATCCAGTGTCATGTGACTTCTACGAGCCAATAAGATTCTGCTCCCGTCGTTACATAACAACGGGAGCAGATTTCCATAGGTCGTCCTCCGCTGCTGAAACCACGCCCACAACTAACTCCACCGGCCGGAGCTTCCACCATTGTTCAGAAGCGGTGACTGTTTCAACCAGCCCCCGGGTCTCGCACTCAGAAGGCGCGCCGATTTTTTCCAGTGGCCAGCCGTGGTACTGCAACAAAAAATCCCATGGGGCCCAGAAAGCTTTTTTCCCCATAGACCGCAATAGTAAAAGAGAAGTCTCTAAAACTGTTCACAGGACACCTCCAGCTGTAATTACTGGCAATTACTAATCTTTGTATTCTATATTTTTAAGTCATGGACTTTATCAGTCAAAAATGTTTTATAACGGCCAGAAAAGTCAAAGAAAAGTCTCTTTCTGGGCGTGACGTCACGGCTGACGTCACAGCTGTGTCCGTGCATTCCACGGATTAATATATATTATGTAATTATATTATATTAATACATTAATAATATATGTAATACTATACATGTAATAATATACATTAATTCATATATTATATTAATACATATTATATTAATATTCGCGTCATTGCCCCGGGGCATGATGGGAGGCCCCAGAGCATCATGGGAGGTGACTCAACTGTGCATGCTCTATGGGCCAGTGTATGCGGAAGTAAACCCGGAAGTCAGAGATTTTTTCAGCGTATGCGCTGGCTGAGATAAATGCATTGAAATGAATGGGCGGCCATTTTCAATTTCCCATCCAGCTCTATAATACATCCATGGTTTCAACAACGAGGGACATTTTTGCATCGACATTTACCCTCATCAAAGGATCAGAACCAACAGTACGGACCCGGCAACTGCACACGAGTCAGCGGTAAGTGACGTTAATTTTTTATGTTATTTATATTTGTTTACAAGTATGATCTTTGCATGGGCTAAGTATTTAGCTTAGCTCCGGTGTTACTCCAGGTTACGGAGCTCTATTAGTACCGTAATACATTTTCTTCTGTTTATGGTTTCAGATCTTCCAAGCACCTGAATCTGTTCAACGACACCTTCAGAAGACGCACGGCCCTTCCTTGAGCCAGCAATAGTGCATACATGTTATTTATATACAACTTATCTTCTTTTATTTTTTAACAATAAAGTTGCCATTTGTGAACATTCAGTGTTGTGATTTCTTTACAGTTAACATGGTTCATTTGTCTTGTAACATAAGAAATGAAATGATGAGGAATCGGAGTAAATAACTGTGTTGCGCGTTTCACCAACGCAGAGCCTACGGCGTAGGGTACGCGTCGATTTAACGCAGAACCGTAATTCAGGCTTTAAGATCCGTTTACACCATGTAACTGAATGCGAGCGTCCGACTATCATGTCGAGCTGCGTGACATCGGACGCTCTCTGTCCACACTGAAACCATTAAACTCTCTCTGTCCACACTGAAACCGTTAAACTCTCTCTGTCCACACTGAAACTGTTAAACTCTCTCTGTCCACACTGAAACTGTTAAACTCTCTCTGTCCACACTGAAACTGTTAAACTCTCTCTGTCCACACTGAAACTGTTAAACTCTCTCTGTCCACACTGAAACCGTTAAACTCTCTCTGTCCACACTGAAACCGTTAAACTCTCTCTGTCCACACTGAAACTGTTAAACTCTCTCTGTCCACACTGAAACCGTTAAACTCTCTCTGTCCACACTGAGACCGTTAAACTCTCTCTGTCCACACTGAAACCGTTAAACTCTCTCTGTCCACACTGAAACCATTAAACTCTCTCTGTCCACACTGAAACCATTAAACTCACGGCCAGTTAGGACAACCCAATAGAAAATAAAGCAACGGAATTGATTTTGTCACAGAAGTTCGATTGCATGGGACTAGGGTTGCAAAGGGGTGGAAAATTTCCGGTAAATTTCCGGAAACTTTCCGGAAACTTTCCATGGGAAGTTAAGCTGGGGAATTTTGGAAATATTCCAAATTGGAAACTTTCCATGGGAATTATGGGAATTTATGGGAATTATTGGGAATTTATGGGAATTAACTGGAAATTGGGGGTAATTTAAACAAACTGTATCATATCCAAACATTAGCACCTAACTTACCAGCTAGCTAGCTACTGTGTTAATACATTTTTATTTAATATTTGCAAGTTAAACATTAATACCATTATAGATCAAATATATTTACCCCATAATATTATCAAAACTTACTTGACTTTATATAGTCCGTGGGCTCAAATGTTTGGCTTCAATAGTCTTGTGCTTTGAGCTCAAATGTGTGGCCTCCAGGCTTCAAGAAATCACCTGTGCATGTGATGGAGGAATGCACAGTGCCTGTAGGGGGCGTGGCCTCAATAGCCCTGCAGTAAGCAATGTGCTGTGTGCATGTGATTGAGGAGTGTACTTGCATTAAATCTGGTTGTTTTAGCCAAGACTATGCTACAATATATTTCCCCCAACTATATTTAAGTTCCCTGTTAAGGGCCAACCTTCAATTCTGTAAATTTCCTATTTATTCCCGTTAATTCCCATATATTCCCGTTAATTCCCATGGAAAGTTTCCAACTTTGAAAATTCCCGGAATTTTGCAACCCTACATGGGACACGCTTTAATAGTTTACGGAGCCGCTGCTCTTCTCCTCGGAGAGGCTTTGTTCCCTCCCCTGCTACACGTCATTCAGGCAGCAAATCAGCACAGAGCTCATTATCATAGCCCCGCCCCTCAGAATCCCTCATAGAAAAGGAGGTTAGAAACGGTAAAACTAGAGACATGGCCCACAGGCTGAATTTCTGATTTATGTAGAAAAAACAAGCTTTTGATTGTTTTTAAGACATTCAAGGCCTGTTTAAAATATACATTAAATGTCATAATAGGTCTGCTTTAAACCCTGCCAGAGGTGTACTGGTTGACGAAGGATCATCTCCTCCATATGATTAGAGATAAACACTGGTGTGGACTCTCAAGGGTTATCCAAGGCACCTGGACTTTCCATTCGTTCTTGAACATGTTTCAACCTCCATCCAGAAGGCGTAGAAAATCTCCAGCCTATTGGAACCGACGATGCCTTCTGGATGAGGGTGAAACGTATTGAAGAACAAACAGTCCAGTGGTCTTGATTCAAGCCTTTGAGAGTTTTTCTCAAACGAAGCTCAGCTTGTTCCTGTTCAGGTAAAGAGTAAGGCGAGCTACATGCCCTCCAGTGTTGTCCTTTCTAACCCCAGTTGCATCATCCCTTGATTTTAGGTGGAAACCTGGCTGAAGAAACTCAAAAAACAGCCACACGAAAACATGAAACGACCATAAGACTACACCAGTAAAGACAAAAACTAGAATATCATGAATGAAAACATTTAATAATTAACGAAGAGCAGTGAGGGAGATGAAAAATGTCCTTTGATCCACCCTTTAACGTGTTATTTGCAAACAAATGAGAAGTGCACAAAACACATCATTACTGATCATTTACAGTCAAATAAATGTGAAGCCGTGGTAGATCACTCATCCACCACACTTCAACAGTTGGAACAAAAATAATCTGTGTTTCCATCAGGCAAGATAGTGTGTTTGACATAAACACTCCATTCACTGTGAACAAATGCTTTTCTGTGTAAAACAGGTAAATCTGCTGCTGCTTATTAACAGAAGATTATGAATAAAGGGGCTAATCCATGATTTGCTCCGATCATGTGGGTTCTGTTTGTGCTTGGACCTTGGCAGGCTCTTAGTTGGGAGCGGAGCTTCAAAAGGAAAGCTTAAGGGTTTCAGGGCCGGCAGCAACCACCATTTGTTCAGGTTGAGCTGTGGTCAGAACTGGCTCTTAACTAATGCTGTTGAACCATGTATGAAATAAACCTCGACAGCAAGGGGAGGAGAACAAGCCTCTGCTTGCTACAATGTTAAAACCGGGATCAAATTCATTCTTATAGCTAGAAAGAGAACCAAAATACTTGGCTTGTCTCAACTCAACTGGAGCTGGCACCGTCTAAAGGTTCACAAAGACAGAAATACAACACTGTGTTTGTTTGTGAGTCTGCAGTTTGAAGGACTGAAAAAGTGCAACAAGAAGCTAATAGATAAATTGCATAAAGATGCAAGGAAGTGGCAGGATGAGTGGTCAAATGAAAGGTCAAGCAGCGTCCACAGGCTGAAACACACACAGCTGGAGTGTGAAATGCACTGCAGTCGTCCCGCACCCGTTTGGCAGCGGATAGATGTCGGTAGCCTGGAGGTCAGCCAACACACACACACACAAACAGGTCAGCTTAACACGCTTTATACTTCCACTGCAACTTTCAGACTCCACTCCAGCATTCCTAAACACTGCATATAATGCCAAGAAAACATGTGGAAACAAATACAGGTGCTGTCTTTTCCGACAAAACCAGAGCATCTCTGAGGCTGCATAGTGCACATTCCAACACGTCAAGACAAATAAAGTTACTCCTCCACAGCGACAACTTCATCTGCAACAGGGTTTATTTTCCTTCTTCTTCTTCCCTGATTTTAAATTCAGCAGCAGGAAAGACTTGGACACTAAGGGGGGGATGAACAAAAATCCCTGAGAAATCTGTCAAATGTGATGGATTGTCAGTGACTGGTGTGGATGGACGTCATCATCGCATCCTGATTTACACCTTGGGCGTGTGGATCCGTGTGGATGGATGGCTATCGCCTGCCCCATGTAAAGGTCAGACCAATGAAATGGCACCGAGCAGCGGGACACGTGTCGGAATCGCTCGCCGGCTTGCTGCAAAGACATTTCATCTATCTTCATCTGAGAGCCCCGATTTACCAGAGACCTGGGTGACCCTCTGCAGCGCGGCAGAGGAGAGATGAGAGACGGAGAGAGGGGACGTCTGAGCAGGAAAGCGGAACGAGTACAAAAACAGGACAAGAAGAAAGAGAAGGAGAAAGCTGGGATGGATGTCTGTGTGTGGGTGTGCAGACAGGCAGAACATGGAAACACAGAAAGGGAGATGACATAGACACAAATACACACTTAAGAAACAAATGGATGTAAAAGAAGAAAATGTCAAGCCCAAAACACAAAAATACTCTGCAACAAGCAATCATTCTGCTTCTGTTACAGCACGCTCGCTCTGTTCGATAACAATATATGTGTGTCGTGGAGACTTAGTCTACATGACAGGCTCATCCTTCAATCACAGGCTGCCAACCCACATCTCTGCAAGAACAACCACTGCTGAGTGTTTCCATGAATGAGTGCAACAGAAAAACACCATTAACTGCATTGTTGAACCACGACATGGTTAAGATGCTGACCATCTACAAACAGAAAGGAAAAGCCACGCAACGTAGTGAAAAGTCAGTCAAGCTCTTCAGTAAAATATTCAGATTCTGTCCTGAAATTAAGTGTCTTTCTACTTCTCTTTGCTATGTTTACTGTCATTTTATGTCAAAGGATTTTATTTTTACATACCCGATGACAAGCTACCCCTGTAACAATCTCCTCACAAGTGCAAAGCTGCAAATCCAAATGTTACATTTTAGCATGAAAACTCTCAGCGGAAACAGGACATTAAAATGTAAAAACATTATGAAGGTTCCCATTTTCCTGCCACAAAGATTTGGAAATTGAGAAGTTAAATGTATGAGAGTACAATGGAAACATATTCTAAGAACTAAGGATCACAACCATCACTATGACTTTTACCATGAAATCTTTAACTAAAGTCAGATATCTGATTAATGCATAAAATGTATACATTTCCATGATGGTTAATTACTAATCTAGCGGAATAAAGCTGCAGGTTGTGATTGTCTTGCTGCAGCTCCTGCACCGGCCACCTATCCACAAACCAGCAGCCTCTCTCCAACCTAATCCTGAGCCTGAAGCAGTTCCCGGTGGAATAAAATACTTCCTTTCTTTCTTCTAGTACCTGTAAAAAACATCTAATTAATCTTCCTTCAGTAAATATAAACAAACCACTGGAACATCTGACATGTTGGAAGTCCAGGAGAGACTGTTCCTGGCCAGCATCAGTGAGCAGAACAGGCCCGTTTCAAGATGCACTGATGTTTGCATATCGTCATGGCGCTGAAACCGGAGACAGCACAATCTTCCTGCTTGAGCAAGCCCATTTACATCTGGACAAAGCAGGCAGCACTTTGAGGATCATGTTGTTTTGTTTGTCCAGGACGTTTACAGCCATTCATCCTGAACCGTTTTGTAAAATGGTCCAGAAAATGTCGACTGATGACTCTATTAGCTCATGGACTAATGACTGAGGGGCAAACAGAGCAGAATTAGCGAGGCTGAGGGGTTATGTGTCTGACCCGGTGGTCAGAACCACACCAGAACCACAGGGGATCGCATGCATGTCCTTTCATTCTGTTCCATTCAACGTTGTTTTGCGAGTGAGTGTAAGGGCCAATCCCAGTACACCCCCTACTTTCTACCACTAGCCCTCCCTCACTACCACTAGCCCTAAAAAAGAAGGGACAGATTTTAGGGCACTTGAAATCTTCCCAGGGCCCTGTCCCAATACTCCCCCTACTCCTACTTTTTGCACCACCCCTAAATGTAGCTACGTCACTGCGTGGTTTACGTTCGGGTACCTAAGCGACTGCGTAGTTACGTTTGCACAAACTTCACACCATATCAGGAAGCCCAGAGATAAAAGCTGTTTTAATTTCAGCTGTAGCGCTGTTAATATGCCACTTTATTAAGTTTTAATATTTTTTCAGGCATTAAGATCCCCAACCTGGGCTCAGTTTATCCAAATAACGCCTGTTAAGAAATTTGATCTGATGTTTTTGGAGAAGAGCCGCCGGCTCGGAGCAGCAGCAGCAGCTGTTACCATGGTAACAGCAGCAGCTCATGGCCCGGTCAACCTGCACCGTCGTCCTGGGGAGAAACCTGCAGCTCTGTGGAGAATTACCGCTGGCTGAAATAAATCATTTAGGAAGATAAATGTTGGTTTAATAGATGAAATCTAACAGTTGTAGCTCCGAAAATTTCGAGATGAGGACAGCCTGCCGGCTCGGGAGCTGATTTAGGTTTCCGCGTTAAATCGACGCATAGCCTATGGCATAGGGTACGGTGTAGGGTACGGCGTACGGCGCGCGCCGCCGCGTAACCTACACGTAGGCTCTGCGTTGGTGTAACGCGGAACCATAAATCAGCCTTTATTCTGGCGAGTCTGAAAAAGACTTCGCAACAACGGGCAAACGAGTGATTATGTACAATCACTGAGTGAATATTATGAAAGTAAAATATATATTTCTCGCTAGAAATGTAATCAAAACACATTTTTATGCAGAAACTAACTCAAAATATTGATTTTATTCACTAAAAAATAAGAAATGTCCGCCATGTTTTTTTTTTGATTCAGTCCGCAAATGACGACGAAAAGCATTCTGGGAAATTTTTCTGGCCCTAGATCAGCTAGTGAGGATCTGAAATCCCTCAATCTGTAGGGACAGATTCATAGCCACTACACGCGTTTTCCGCACTCCCTCTAGATGCAAAGAGGAATTGGGACACCACTACCCTCACGGGAATGTGCAAAATTTAGGGGTAAGGATTAAAAGTAGGACTAGGGGAGGGGGATTGGGACAGGGCCTAATTCTTGTGCAATGTTGCCCACAAGACTTCTTTTTAATCAGCACCACTCTCCGAGAATATCGTCCGAGGAGAATTCTCTTCAAAACAAAGAATAATATCTCTTTCTCTATCTTTAGTTTCGGGCAAATTATTGCGACTGCCGCGTCGGCTGATGCAAAAATAGTCAACAGAAGACCAAATAGCAGCTGGTCATTCAAATGGTCATGTGACTGACTACGTCACATCCAATGATAGAGACGTACAAATGTGAAAAAAGTGTTCCCATCACAGTTTTGCGCTAAACTGTCTGAAAATCTACCTCATGAAAGCATAAAATAGGGGGTTGGGACATTTGCCAGTTTTTCTCATTTTGGCATCTCCAGGTTTTTTATTTGCAATATTTAGGTGTGGCACTATTCAAGTGGTACTGGAAACTAACTCAGCAGAAATGGAGGTGCTGAAAACACGGAGCCCGAGACCTTCAGTGTTTGCAGCTGCTGATCACTAGAAATGTGAGGGGGAGAGCAGCTTTATCTCCAGTCATCTACTGGGGCAGCAGCAACAGAGCTGTTAACAACTCTGACAGAAACTCGGCTGGAGAGCTGTCCGAAGCAAAGGTGTCAAACAGAGAAGCTGGTCAAAGCCGTAAATGTGAAAAATAAAATCTTATTTCCTGACAGATTCATGATGTTGACACTCTTAGAAGCACACACGATGAAGCAATCAATATTCTTCCATCAATAACTGTTCCCTACACCTCCCACATAACAAATGACAGTTAAATCCCCGGCCGTGAGGACAGTTTTCCCTTCACGTAGGATTGGACTGCCGGCTCATATTACAAGAGCACAACTGACTTCACATGAAGATTTTGAAACAATAAACATGACTGCACTCTAATTTCTAATAACTGATGCAGACCAGGAGACCATTAGGTCTGCTTTCTGATATTTTATCATTGCTTATAATTTCTTCCATCAGCAAGCACTACCGTTCATTACCACCGTACAACTAATAATACTGTAGATTGCTGTAGTTCGTTAGCTCCAAGACAGATAATAGAGAAGGCTGGATGTGCTTTTTCTACAAACCAACATGTTGTTTAGAATTAATTTCACAGTTTAATGTGAAATGACACGGAACTTATTTAAAAGAAAAGAAAAATGGATTCATTGATGATCTGAAAATCAGTATATGCACATGTTCATTGTTCCACATCTGCTATGGTTCAAAAGGCAAGGCACGTTTATTTGTATACCATATTGCATGTACAAGACAATTAAGTGTTTTACATGAAACAATGTTGTTTTCCCCCTCCAGGGGAGAAGTGGGGGGGTTGGGGTGAAGCTGCTGTGACGTACTGGATTGCGCAATCCCTTTGTTCGTGTCGCGCTGATCAGAAATCAGCTGGAGCCGCGAGCGGCTGAGAGTAAAACAGCCCGTCTACATCCCTTTTTTAATTCTCTCCTCAGCCACCAGGTTTATGAACATCTGCACCTCAGAGTTGGATCACCAAACAGACGTTTGCGCTGTATAATAAAATTCGCAACTTGCGCTTCCTGATTCAAACGTTTGACGGTCCCGCCCCCCGACCAATCAGTGGCGTGGAGGGTGATGACGTTGGATATACAGTAGTCCCGGCTCAGCCCGGTTAGAACCTCGGCAGAATGGTTACAGAAATAGTATCTGCTTGGCACGGTCCACCCACCTTGGCCCGTAGTGGAAAAGAGCAAGACGGGGGCGTGGCGGGTAGAAGCGCTGAGTAGGTACTAGTGGAAAAGGGCCATTCTACTGCAGCCAAACAGCTGCTGGACATTTAACTCAGCTCATCTTCACTAACAGGTACAGCAGCCTTACAATCAGTGGAGTCTGTACAAGCTTCAGGACATGGCTCTTTACAATTTCTAGATGTTTTTATGTCATTCATGTGCATGAAATTAAAGGATTTTCAAGCAGTTTCCTACCAGGAGGAGACACCTCTGTCATGCAGAGACCAGTAGGAAGCAGGGGAAGCAAATATTTTCAAAATCAGTTTTCCTTCATCTCCACATCCACTGGTTTCAGTATCTCTCCAAAGATCAACAAAGAGATGGGATTGCCAAAGTTATATCAATGTTACATTACTGTGTGGTGATAGCTCGGAACTCAGGAACCGCTCTCTTTGGTTTGGAGAGCATTTTTAAGACTTTCAGATGTCTTAACAAGGATGAAAAACATCAGTATGAATAATAACTACATTTAAAAACATGCCAGCCTGAGATGCCATCAGACACTCACTTCAATAGAAGAGTTAAATGGGAAACAGTGCGAGCTGAGCATCAACTCAGAGAAAGGGTTTTCCACAAACAAAATAGAACAAACTGATAAATTAACTTTCCCCAGTGAAGTTAATGTCAACTGTAATTAACCCAATTAACCCAAAAGACTTTACTAGCTTCGATAAACTATATTGACTTATGTATGGGGCAAGAGGAATAAATGAAGCACAAGGAAGTAAAAGGGTGCACTACTAAAACCGAACATTCATACCTCGACTAGAAAACACTACACACATTTTCCACAATAGTCAGGATACTCAGAATTAAACAAAACTGCAGATAATCTGAAGAATAAAGAAAAAAGCGAGATGAAACCAGCTTCTTTCCCCAAATATGGAGTTAATTACCTGAGTCAATTAAAAATGTTTCAGTCAGTCTTACTGGGTGAACTGTATAAGAGACACCAGTCCAGAGATATTTGCCATCTGACATATCACATGGCCTGCATATAAATATTCTGCTCAGGTAATGATGAACTAGACCAGAGAAGGTCATTAAAAAAATGACTTCAACTTCAATGGATTATTAAAAGATATCCTGAGCAGTGTTCTCTTGATTTACAGATATAAAACACTTGTAAATCCATCTCAAAAGAATATCCTTAATGCATACTGACAAAAATGGTGGATGGGGAAATATGACTGCATACACGTCACTCTGTACCGTCACGGGCATTTTGACCTTGGTGTAACCTCTAATGAATCTGCAGCAGCCGGTATTTGCAGAGCAAGAGTGAGGAAGCTGCAGTCAGAGTGACATTAATGTCTGTCCTCTGTCAGCTCCACCCTCTCCCATCTCATTCTCCTTTCTCTGCTTCCCTCATTTCTTTTGAGTGCTGCAACTTGTTTAAAGAAAAAAAAAAGAAACCACTTCTCCGTTTGAGCCAACCAAGGAGCTTAAATTAAAAAACAATAGTAAACAAAAAATAGTAAAAAAATAAATAAAAGAACAAGCGGTAAAACAGTAAACATTAAAGCCTCTTCCACACAAAGACAAGCTCAGGCCTAAACGCAAAAGTATTTTATAAAACCAGCGTATCATCCATACAAAGCTGGAATTTTGGGGGTCTGTAAACGATCATTTTACCGGGTTCTATAGTGGAAAAATCTAAAGAGCACATTTATGTGGCACCGTTGTTACTGCCACAGTACAACAAAACACAGACCAGCATTTCCAAAATCGTTTTATTTCTTTAAATTCTAGCATGAAGACTTTCCACTAAACTGCAGCCAGTTGTCAGTGACATGCCTGGAGACTCTCCTGCAAAAACAGTGTGTCTATAAATCGTAAAATCATTTCAGAATGCCCTCACAGCTAAATTGTGAAGAACTTGAATAGCTCATCATCTATATACAGTGGGGAGAACAAGTATTTGATACACTGCCGATTTTGCAGGTTTTCCCACTTGCAAAGCATGTAGAAGTCTGTAATTTTTATAATAATAATAATAATAATAATCATCATCATCATCATCATCATCATAATCATCATCATAATCTGCAACTGTGAGTGACAGAATCTAAAAAAAAAAATCCAGAAAATCACATTGTATGATTTTTAAGTAATTAATTTGCATTTTATTGCATGACATAAGTATTTGATCACCTGTCAACCAGTAAGACTTCCGGCTCTCACAGACCTGTTAGTTCTTCTTTAAGAAGCCCTCCTGTTCTCCACTCATTACCTGTATTAACTGCACCTGTTTGAACTTGTTACCTGTATAAAAGACACCTGTCCACACACTCAATCAAACAAACTCCAACCTCTCCACACTGGCCAAGACCAGAGAGCTGTGTAAGGACATCAGGGATACAATTGTAGACCTGCACAAGGCTGGGATGGGCTACAGGACAATAGGCAAGCAGCTTGGTGAGAAGGCAACAACTGTTGGCACAATTATTAGAAAATGGAAGAAGTTCAAGATGACGGTCAATCTCCCTCGGTCTGGGGCTCCATGCAAAATCTCACCTGGTGGGGCATCAATGATCATGAGGAAGGTGAGGGATCAGCCCAGAACTACACGGCAGGACCTGGTCAATGACCTGAAGAGAGCTGGGACCACAGTCTCAAAGAAAACCATTAGTAACACACTACGCCGTCATGGATTAAAATCCTGCAGCGCACGCAAGGTCCCCCTGCTCAAGCCAGTGCATGTCAAGGCCCGTCTGAAGTTTGCCAATGACCATCTGGATGATCCAGAGGAGGAATGGGAGAAGGTCATGTGGTCTGATGAGACTAAAATAGAGCTTTTTGGTCTAAACTCCATTCGCTGTGTTTGGAGGAAGAAGAAGGATGAGTACAACCCCAAGAACACCATCCCAACCGTGAAGCATGGAGGTGGAAACATCATTCTTTGGGGATGCTTTTCTGCAAAGGGGACAGGACGACTGCACCGTATTGAGGGGAGGATGGATGGGGCCATGTATCGCGAGATCTTGGCCAACAACCTCCTTCCCTCAGTAAGAGCATTGAAGATGGGTCGTGGCTGGGTCTTCCAGCATGACAACGACCCGAAACACACAGCCAGGGCAACTAAGGAGTGGCTCCGTAAGAAGCATTTCAAGGTCCTGGAGTGGCCTAGCCAGTCTCCAGACCTGAACCCAATAGAAAATCTTTGGAGGGAGCTGAAAGTCCGTATTGCCCAGCGACAGCCCCGAAACCTGAAGGATCTGGAGAAGATCTGTATGGAGGAGTGGGCCAAAATCCCTGCTGCAGTGTGTGAAAACCTGGTCAAGAACTACAGGAAACGTCTGATATCTGTAATTGCAAACAAAGGTTTCTGTACCAAATATTAAGTTCTGTTTTTCTGATGTATCAAATACTTATGTCATGCAATAAAATGCAAATTAATTACTTAAAAAAGAAAATCATACAATGTGATTTTCTGGATTTTTTTTTTACATTCCATCACTCACAGTTGAAGAGTACCTATGATAAAAATTACAGACTTCTACATGCTTTGCAAGTGGGAAAACCTGCAAAATCGGCAGTGTATCAAATACTTGTTCTCCCCACTGTATATAGATGATGAGCTATTCAAGTTCTTCACAATTTAGCTGTATCGTCAAAAAAATTAAAGACTCTGGAGAAATCTCTTTGCACTTGTGCACACAACCAAATATCAATGCAGTATGTTTGAGATCTTCCTCCCCTCTGATGGGACTGCTTTGAAAAAAGAATGGTTCCATCATGTAAATAAATGTGTGGGCTCTGGAACACAAGTTTCTCTGTAAGGACATTTTTACTGTGCCAACCACAAGTGCAGGTTCAAACTTTATCATCCAAAGAGCAAGTCAGGTGAAAACAACCCAAAAATGTTATCTTCCAAAGCTCATTTAACATGCACTGAGACAAAATTGAAAACTGTCCTATAATAAGAACATTTTAAATTCTTTTTGGAAAACAAGAACACCACATCCTCCAAACTAAAGACGAGGAGAACCATTTAAATAGTTATCAGCCCTCAGTTCAACTGCATGCATCTCTAAACTCCACACTGCATCAATTTCGTCACATTAAAAATCTGATGTTTTATGTGTTCTATTGTGAATAAAATATTAGTTTATGAGATTTGCAAACAGCATTTTTTTTTACTTATACTTTACACAGCATCCCAGTTTTATTGGAATTTGGGCTGTATTTTCTGATATTATGAATGTAGGTTGCAACTGTCATGGTTTTGAGGCCTCTGTTGAAGGATTATGTTCCCTGCATTGGTAGAGGAGATGCGTTTATGCTCCATTAGAGGAACATTCAGCTCAGAGCAGCGTTACACAACAGCAACTGGAGCGATTGTCCGAGTGTGTTTGAGCAGCATTCTAGTCCGTCTTTATAGATTTATCGCAAGCTTTTGATTATTAAATGTTGGTAGAGTGGTACGAGTTGTGACAACAGGGTCGTCTGTTGCAAATGTTGGAGTTCAAATGGGCCACTTTTTGATCCCAGTCCGTCAGTCAAGGCCAAACGTGGACCAAAGAATATTGAAAATGTGGGTCAAACGTTCTCTGCTATCTGGCTGGATGTGGGAGACTCCATCATTCACTTTCAGAAGCTTCTATCAGAAAGCATTTGTCAGGTTATTCCAACAAATGACTTTTGATATATTTTGCTGCTGCATTTACTGTAGATTATATTTGGTTGATTTAGCTCACACTGAAGAGTATGGACATAAATATACTCCTCAAATGAAATTGAAGTAGGTAGCACTGTCGTTGTAGGCGGACCATAAAAAAAAAAAAGAATTTGAAGATACATACTTAAGTGTAATGATGGCGCTGTTTGTCCTGAAGTGGATAGTTATTTCAAAAGCATTTGTTATTTATTATTCATATCATTTTCCCCCTTCCACCCTTCTGATATTATCTAAATTCACAGCTGACTTTTTTCCTTTGTCTTTTACCAACAGAGTGTCTTCCAAAAAAAAAATGTTCCAAATATTAAATATTAATGAACTTTGAAGAATCACTGGAACTAAGACAAATTACAATATTTGTAGAGCTTGGAAGCCAGCTGGATAGCAGTTTTAAAGACATATTATACTGATTCAGTGGTTTTCTCATTGATATTCATAGTTTATTATGTTTTGCTTGCTACTTCTGTGCAGCATTGTGTATAGTGGGATATAAGATGTGGCCTCTTCAGTAAACAGTTTAAATGTCAGAAAACATCTTTTATATTGATTCCCTCTCTGCAGGAAGCAGGAAGTTTGTGTCTGAGCCAGCTGTCAGTACGCTGCAACACACATACAAACGTTCACACTTGGAAGGAGGATGGTGTGTTATGTTGGTGATCAATAACGCAGGAAGAGAAGCTTCATAGAGACGTAGAGGTCACGTGCGTGCATGCATGCGTGCCTGTGTGTATGCATGCGTGCGTGCCCTTGGCAGACAGCCATGAAGAGAGGTGTCAATACCAGCTGAGTGAGAAAGAAGAGGGTGAGTCGACTATTAAATTTGTTGGCACACAACTAACAGTCGGAAGAAAAAAGAGCCACTTATTTTCCTCTCCTCTTTTATTTATGTCCTAGTTATTCCTTGGACACTCCCTTTTCAGAATTGGGTAGCATGATGGTCAGCACCGTTGCCACTCGGCAACAGGTTTTTGGTTCAAATGAGGTTTTTTGGCATGCATCTAAACTGTGGCTGTGTGACTGACGACTGAGTCGGGGTTTATCCCAGAGAAAAGCTAAGAAAAGCTCAATTCAGACAGGAGAAAAACGAAGGGTAGAACGTTTTCAAAAGAAAATGTGATTCTGGTTATTCGTTTCAAATATTTTTATTGAACAAATAGTTTTCAATTGCAACAGTTTTAAACGTATAGTTTTTTGTTTACACAAAAATTGAACAACAAACAGCTGCAGATGAAATAAAAAATAATAGTAAAAATAATAAAAAATAAATAAATAAACGCTCACAAAAAAAAGGGAGCAAAGCACAGTTGGGCTTGATTGTGTGTAAAAGAAAAATAAATTATACAAATGTCTAAACCGAGTTGCGAGAATAACTCTTGAGGAAACAAAACTAGTAAAGTAAAATAAAAGGAAAATGAAAAACCGAAAGCAAAAATACCCACCCATTCTCCCTCCCATATCCACCCACAGACTGCACAGGTCCATTTTCTTTAAGAGAAGAGATTAAAGGTTGCCAGATCTTTTCAAACTCTGGTATTTTATCATTAAGTGTATCTTATTTACTCCAGGTGGAGTGTATCTGTCAGTTCAGTAATCCATAACTTCAATGAGGGAATATCTTTACCTTTCCAGAATTGTAGAATAAGTTTTTTGCCATTATTAAAGAATATGATATAAGCCTGAGTTTGGCGGGATCTATATTTCCCATTTGATGAGGAATTCCAAAAATAATAAGAAATGGGTTCGGAGTTATTTTTGTTATCAGTACTTTGGAAAGATACTCAAATATATTGGTCCAAAAAGTTTGAAGCTTTGGGCCGGTTGCAAGACTGTCCTTTTATGTTCATTTCTCTATACTGCATTGTTCAAGTATAGGTGAAGTTTCTGGGTATATTTTGTTGCCTGTGTACAACTTTGTACTGGATTAAGCAATGACGAGCATTGATGGAGGAGCTCTTTATCATCTCTAAAGCCCGATGCCACACATGATCATCAATAGCGGTGCTATTGAAATTCCTCCCACTCACTCTTGATGTGCGTAGTGGAAGGGATAGTTATTTCCTCTATATTTCCTATACATTGTTCTATCACTCTCCCTTTTTTTTAGTTGTCTGGCTAGAAGTTTTTATCTAAAAACTTTCAAATCTTGCTGTCATTTAAAAGAGTAGGATCAAGTCTCCAGTATCTTTCTGAGCGAGTTAGGTTGCACATTTTTACATTAAATATAACAGGGCAGTGGTCAGAAATGATTATGTTATGATAATTTGCAAAGTTTACATTTGGCAGAATTCTACAATCTATTATAAAATAATCAATCCTGGTATAGGTATTATGGACTTGGGAGAGGAACAAATATTCCCTACCCGGACGGGTTTAATGTTCTCCATATGGCCAGTAAGTTAGAATTGGTCTTATATTTCTTAATGAAATTGCCTGCTTTGCAGGTTTTTAAGTTGTGGGACATTGATTTATCTAAATATGGGTGTAATGCTAGATTAAAGTCACCACCAATGATCAGGCCTGCACCAGGAATGTCAGGGATCAAAGTGAAGAGCTTTCTGTAAAATTCAGGGTCATCGAAAATGGGACCATAAACATTCAGTAATATAATTGGGTTTGCATGTAGTTTGCCAGTAGCTATTATATATCTACCATTTTTGTCAGCTATTGTAGATGTTTGTTGAAAAGGAACTCCCTTTTTGATTAATATAGCAAATCCTCTAGCTTTAGCTGAAAAAGTAGAATGGAATACTTGATTAACCCAGCGACATCTGAGTTTATTATGAACATTTTCTTAAATGAAATCATATCAGCTATAAGGCTTTTCAAATGGGATAATACTTTGCTACGTTTAACTGCCTCATTAACTCCTTTAACATTCCAGGAACAAAAGGTTAAACTTCTTTTGGTATCACCCACCTTAGAGTTATCTGGGTTTGTTATTGCCATTCTTGATCATTCCTCATTTCTTCCTCTGTGCAGTCTCCCACCCTCCCCTCAGCCCAAGCTGAACAAAAAACAGCTGAACATATCAACTCCATAACAACAAAGGAGTGATTAACCAAGTTTCTCAATGTAAGACCTCCTATGCTGATTATTATTATGTTTTTTAATAATTTATAATTATTATGATTATTAAACATATTCCAGGTCGGCGGTTCGAATCCCGCTCTGTCCCAGTTTCCTGTCGTAGTGTCCTTGGGCAAGACACCTTACCCACCTTGCCCCGTGTGAATGTGTATGAATGTGTATGAATGTGTTTGAATGTTGGTGGTGGTCAGAGGGGCCGTTTGGCGCGGAATGGCAGCCACGCTTCCATCAGTCTGCCCCAGGGCAGCTGTGGCTACAGATGTAGTTTACCACCACTGGAGAGAATGTGTATGAATGAATAATGATTTCTGTAAAGCGCTCTGGGTGCCTAGAAGGGCGCTATGTAAATCCAAGTCATTATTATTATTATTAGGGAACCACAGCAATTTAGTGCAATTAACGTATCAAAGCCGATATTCTTATTGTTATTTATCGATAACTTGCCTGTACAAGTAACAAAATGATTGTCTTGGTATCAAACAATGACAGTTTTATCTATAGGGTATTTAACTCTTCCTTATTTACCGGTGTTGTTGAGATTTTCTCGTGTTTCACGGTCCAAAGAGTTCCAGTATTTCCGAGCAGCGCTGGAGTCGGTGAACACCCTCTCCGTGTCTTTATAGGTCACCCTAAGTTTAGCAGGGTAAAGTAGTCCAAACCTAACTCCAGCCTTGTCTCGTAGTAGGTTTCGGACGAGAGTGAAAGCTGCACGACGTTTCACTACCGCTTGAGGAAGATCTCGAAATATCTGGACACGGTCCCCTCCAACAGCCACCTTTTTCTTGGCCATAGCACGACGCATGATGTCGTCCAATTCAATTCAATTCAATTAATATAGCGTCTAATACAACAGATGTTGTCTCTAGACGCCAGAGTGTGGTTGTAGTGGACTTTAACAATGAAATGTCTGGGGGGAGTACCATCAAGCCCGGATTACCAAATAGGCATTATGGGTGGGCGCCCAGGGGCCCACACGCATCTAGGGGCCCATGGCCGAGCCTCTTTGGTTTTTTTTTTAGGGATTGGGGCAGCTAGAATTGGAGAAACCTGTAGACTGTATAACCAATAAAAAAATTAAAATAAAAAAAAAAATCATAACAATTTTTACCAAAATTGAATGTTTAGATTGGTCACACAGCTAGCAGTCGGACGTCACTGTCCTTATAAACGCAGCACTGACCGCTCCCTGGTCGGCAATAAAGGTACCGTTAACCACAATACATGAGCGACCAAACTCAAGCTGGACATAAATACGGCATACAATTTGCACAAATCCTCATCCGCAGGTGCTTTTTGTGTAAGTTAGGCTCCACTTTAGCATTCCCGACATTGGTTTAGTCTTTCAGACACACTTTCTACTGCCGTTAAACTTTTACCGTTAAAGTCCGAAGCGCCTGATGTTTACGAGGTCTCGGCGAGGGGCCTTCAAAATAAAAGCACTAAATATCGGTCTCCTTAATATATAACAAATAAAATAAAAGCCTGGCTTTAAATAACGTTAATAAGAAAATATACATAAAAACAAATTTATAGAAATACTCATATTAAAAAGGTAATTTACAATTTCCATTATTTCATTTTATTATTTTTTTAAATTATGTTTTATTATTCATTCATTATTATTATTATTACTATAGCGAAAATATCAGTTTTTAGTGCCGATCTTGTCATTTTATTAAGTTTTTATCAGCTACACCTTTAGATTGGGCCGTGAAAATATTGTCAGACATTAAACCGGTCCGCGGTGCAGAAAAGGTTGGGGACCACTGGTCTAGTTGACCAGTGCTATTTTGCATCCTTTTTGTATTAGCAGAACATGATAGGTGACAGCCACACTGAAACAGAGATGAGAAGGAGAGGAGAGAGACAGACAGGAATGAGACAGCCACAGGTATTTTGTGTGTGTATGTGGGTTTGTGTGTGAATTATGTAGGAATCTGACTCTGAATCCACAACCAGGACTTGTGGAGATGAAGCAGCTTTTATTTGCAAATGCTAATGAGTATCAATATGCTGATAGTGTTGATATTGTAGCTGCTTGCTGAGGAAAGCATAGTTGCAAGTATGTGTAAATCCTGTGTGATGGAGGATATCTGCAGGTGCCGATTTTGTCCATTGTAATCATACAGACAGTACCCTATCAGTGTAAATCCTGTATAAGCTACAGGTGTTTCCAACAAATAGCAGTCCAGAATTCAAAACCCAGTTTGTTTGCATGTTTGTGTGTTTTCGGGGGGGGGGGGGGGGGGGGGGCACCAAGAATTTCTGCCAAGGGGCCCCTGCCCTCTTAATCCGGGCCTGAGCATCATCCCCGGGGCGTGAGCGTAGTGCCCGGTGCGCACGATCCAGTAAAGGCATATCAGCCAAATCTAGTGCGGTTTTCAAAAGCTGTGCCACAAAGTCACTCGCCCGCTGTCCGCCCTTCCAAATCTATACATTTCTCTGTTAGCTGCTCTACTTGGCTTGTAACAGGGTTTCCGTTGTCCGGTAATTGCCGGACTTTGTCCGGTAAAATATGCCGAAGTCCGGTATTTTATAATCTCTCCGGTCAAAATGACCGGTGAAAATACTCACTGGTGCTGCGGGACTAGAGTCCCCGGGAGTACCGCGGAGGGACACGCCGAGCCTCGGTGCCGGGAGCCGGGAGGAAGCGGAGCTGCGGCGCCAACATCCACGTGCGCGTTGATTTATGGTTCCGCGTCGCACCGACGCAGAGCCTACGGCGTAGAGTACGCGTCGCCGCGTACCTTATGCCGTAGGCAATATTTATTTATTTTTTGAAGTTACGCTCGCGAGTCAATTGACAGGACTTATTTTATTTTAAATACCCTGTTTTTCAATAAAAATACTATTAAATGACTTGCATTGATATCGTACTACTGCATATGATTTATTTTTAACCTCAATAAATTCATATATAGCCTATGTGACCGGAATTTCAAACATTTGTCCGGTAAATTGAAACCCTGCCGGTCACATTGTCCGGTGCCAATTTTTTCTAGCGGAAACCCTGGCTTGTAATAGGGGTGGGACGATACGGGTAAGTCCCAATTCGATACTTTGGCGATATGTGGCCCAGGATATCGATAATATCACGATATTTTCGATATTCGATATATCGATAAGAGCGATATATCACGATATATGGGACTAAAAAAGAAAAAATACCTATAAAAAGGAAAACGTCTGTAGTTATGCATTTATTCAATGCCAAAACTTCATTAAAGAAAGTGCATTTGTATATTTCCTCACTGTCTCCTAGGCTTGTAAATGTAAACACTGTACAGCTGGACAAATTAAAGTGCATGAACATTAATAACATGTTTTATATAAACCAGGACAGTGCACTGCTTTGTAATAATTAAATACATTAAATAATAATTTCACAAATATAATTATTGTGAAATAACTAAGAAATAAATAACTCAAATAGGCTTAACAATATCCCTTCTTTTCCAATATCCTTTTAGCCTGTCTAATTTATTCTGTCACCACACACACATATTGCCATGAAGCATCAGGCATTTTTCACTCATGTCATGACAAACTGTATCCGATAACAGAAGAAACCAAACAAGCTATAATAAATATAAATAATATGAACTTCATTGAACTAATATAACATTTTGAAATTTAAGCTGAAATATCCAAAGCACTGAACACTGGTTGTGCACGGGTGGGCGTGTGTCTGAGTGTGTATGAGAGTGTCCGTGTCCGTGTGTAACGTGACTGGTGATTCAATGATCTGCAAGTTTTCCCAGCACACGGTTGACTGGACACGGAAGGATACGAGCGAGGATCACTTACAGAGTGAAAAGCATAAACGTCATAACACAAAAAGACTGACGATCATTTACTTTAACGGCGTCTGTGGAATAATTTTGTATTACAGTACGAGCCGCTCTCCTCTCATGGAGCGCGAGCGGAGCGGGGTCCGTTTCTTAACGCAGCTGGTTGTCTGTGCGAGCGGACATTAACGCACATGGAAGTTTAAACACCGGCTCAAACAGCAAGTTTTCCAGCATTAACAGTGCTGCTCAGCCCGCTGTCTGTACGGAGTAAACTGTGGTTCTGTATTTTCTGAGCTGGTTTCTCAGGCGGCCGCTTCGACATGTTTGTTTTGCTCACGAGGGCAGCGGGGGCGGGCGGGGCAGAGCTTGAACAATAGTGCGGTGACAACCGCGTAAACCATTAAGTGTGTTGTAATAAAATATCGATATTAGCCGACAGTATATCGATTATTTATTGAAACAGAGAGCACAACAATATATTGAAATATCGATTTTTTTTCCCACCCCTAGCTTGTAAGCAGCCTAACTTTGCCGTCCAGCTCCGACAGATCGTTAGCATTAGCTGTAGCCACACAGGCTATATCTTCCAGTTTTTCATTTTGACTTGCTAGCTGCTTTTCCAAACCTGAGGCGGCGGCCTCGTTCTCCGCCCGGAGGCTGGCGATTTCTCCCCGTAGTGTGTTGCAGATGTCCGCTTTCATTTGGGTGATTTCGGAGCGCAGTTTGGTGATAGCTTCTAGCACTTCCGTGTTGCCCGGCTCCTCTCGGCAACTCCGCTCCGAGGCTTGTGCGGGGCCTACTTTCCCACGCTCGTCTGGTTTCGGCGAGAGTTTTTTTGGAGGCATTTTTCTGCTTGAAATGGGGTCCGGGTAGTCCGTTGCTTTAAGAGCTGGTTGGAAGGCAAGTTATTGTTGTACTTTGTATGAAGTCAAAATTTTACCTAAAAAGCTGTGACAGCCACGCGTATTTGCAAGAATGACCATGACCGGAAGTCCCGCTCGTGCTTCTGGTTATTGAATGCAATTTTAAGACATGATGCTGGGAGATGACAGAATGTTGTCTTTTTAACCCAGAGGTAGAGCTTTTGCAACTACACTAAGTGCAATCGTAAGATTTTGTGTGCATGACACAAAATTTGTCTGAAACCGCCGTCCTCAGCTACAGAGAGTGGCTGGAGGAACTGCTGAGGAACTGGTTTTCTACACGAATTTTCTTTTTAAATACATTTTATCTTTGAATGTTTATCCATTATGATTAGAAAGGCTGCATTACAAAATGTAGACTACCATTATGATATCCCTCTTCCAACTGGCTGAACTTCCATCCATCCATTCGTTAAAATTCCTCCTATCCAAATTCAGGTCACACTGGAGCATACTAGGCCAGACCTCCCCCTCCACGTCTTCTGGATGGAATACCATGGCATTCCCAGGCCATTCAAGATATATAATCCATGCAGAATGGCCTGGGTCAGCATGTCCTGACCCTGCAGGACCCTACCGAAAGCCTAGATCTGCTCGAGTATTCCCCGACCAGGGTGACACCGACAGAGTGAGAGTGAGATCCTGTGCAATTGGAGCACAACCGCTGGGCCGCTTTCTGAAAAAGGGGAACCACCACCCCAATCTACCAATCCATATGGACTGCCCCCGATGTCCATGTAATGGTCACGAAACATCCAGAGCCTTGAGGAACTCAAAGCAAATGTCATCCGCCCCTGGAGCTCTGCCCCCATGAGCGTTATGGGCAAGCCCATCCCAGAGTCCAAAGACATTTTGCATTCACACTGAAAGCATAAAAAAATCTCCTGATGCCAGCATCGCGCTGCTTGGTGGATTCACACTGAAAGCTGCTGCACTGTTGACGGCTGCAGAGGGCGGGGCTAAAGCTGCAGAACTGGAGGGAACAGAGTATATAGCCTGCACATATCTATATACAGCGTGCACATCTTCAATTTCCTATTTCACCATAGATCACACTTTGGGAGGCCTTCTTTATATTTTAGCGTTATTTCCGCGTAGATAAGAGTGAGTTTGATGCTCCTTAACCAGTTTGGCCCTGGATCAACACCAACCATCATCGTTGGTCCCGGTGAAGCTGCAGTCTGTCTGCGCGGATCACTGACACACCGGGTCGGAGCGGATTTGGTCATGATGTTTAAACTGTTTTGTGATTAATAAGCACGGGTTTTAATTACTTTGCGTTGGATCGATGTAACAAGTAAAATGGTTGGGACCATCCAGCTCCTCAACCATCAGATACGTGTTTCACGTGAGCAGTTCAGGTAAAAACGGCAGTCAAATCAGCAAAAATGTCAGTTTGCTGGATGAAATATATTAATTCCTGATAAAATAAGTTTGTTAGTGACAGCTCTGCTCATGTACGCATGTGAGTGAGTGTACGTTTGTGTGTACACGAAAGTACAATCTGCATTGAGGCTTCTCGCTTCGGGAATCCCGGTCTGTGATTGGACGCTGCCTCGATCCTGAAAGTATTCCTTCCACCGTCTTATGATATTCCCAGTGGAGATCAGCAGCACCCCC